>NC_092786.1:20151277-20456277 GCF_047496795.1 Chiloscyllium punctatum
CCATATGTACTTGTGACATAAATATAAGGGAATTATTTTCCAGAGGGGGCATCTATCTTGCTTCTGGAAGATTAGGATTTTCCATCGTTTTAATTGAATCAAGCAAAGTGTGCACATGCATTTATAACGTGAATACCTGGGAGGTGAGGTCCCTGTCAGCAGCTGTAAGATGAAAATTTCTCGCTCATCTCGTTATCTGAGGTGGAGTTAAATGCTTTCCCTGGTTTACACCTGAAAAATACAATTGCCAGTATAAGAATACAGTAAATGCTTATGAGAATTTTTGATGGCAGACTCATTCTTTCATTGGTATCCTTCATTACACACTGCAATAACAAGCACTATTGTTATGAAAGACTTGTATTAACTAAAGGATCACTTTCTTTTAAAAGCAATAAAATATTAATTTCTGTAATTCATTGCTTGTA
The DNA here is from genome assembly GCF_047496795.1 of Chiloscyllium punctatum. NCBI lineage: Eukaryota > Metazoa > Chordata > Chondrichthyes > Orectolobiformes > Hemiscylliidae > Chiloscyllium > Chiloscyllium punctatum. The sequence continues at coordinate 20,151,706 of NC_092786.1, forward strand.
AAGCACATTTGGGGTTCTGAGGTCATTAAATGCATGTCTCATTCTCAATCTCTCACTTTACTAGTCTACAACTTGGTGTTTCAGCACCATTTAAAGAGTGAACATGACTGTTGCTTAAACGTTCCTGACATTTTTAAGTAGGCATTGATTCAGGAATGGTGGTATCCCATACCTTGTGACATACATACAGTGAACCCTCCAGTGAAAGGGCATCTGCTAATGCTATCAAGAAGCTTTTTAATTCCATAGCACAGGAAATTTGTAGACCTTTGTAGTTTTGCTGTATGGCCGAGAAAATGTAGAATTGAGAAGGAGAAAGCACTTCTCAGGGCAGTGAGGGAGGGTTGCGCTCATCTCCTACCCACAACAAACTGCTGTAGTTATGGGAGATTTCATAATATGATCCCAGCTGAGATGGTAAGACCCAAGAGTGTGAAACCTGGATTGATATCATTAATTTAATTTTTGCCATTGGCTTCCTTGGTGTTTAGTTGCTGAACATATTCACAAGAGTCTTCCAATGTTGTTTTCACCATTAAGATATAGGAGCAGAGTTAAGCCACTTAGCCCATTGAGTCTGCTCTGCCATTCAATCATGGCTGATATTTTCTCAAACCCGTTCTCTCCTCCCTCTGTTGGTAACCCTTGATCCCCTTACTAATCAAGAACCTACCTATCTCTGTCTTGAATGTACTCAATGACTTGGCCTCCAAAGCCCTCAGCGGCATTGAGTTCCACAGACTAACAACCCTCTGGCTGAAGAAATTCCTCCTCAGCTCCATTCTAAGGAGTCATCCCTTCATTCTGAGGCTGAACCCTTGGGTCCTAGTCTCTGCTACTAGTGGAAACATCATCTCCACATCCACTCTATCCAGGCCTCTCAGTGTTCTATAAGTTTCAGTAAGATTTGCCCCTCCTGCCCCTCACCCCATCCTTCTGAGTTCTCAAATGCTTCTCATATGACAAAGCCTTCATTCCTAGGATCATTCTTGTATTCGACGCCTGGAATGCCTTCAATGCCCGTGTATCCATCCTTTGGTACAGGGTCTAAAGTCGCTCACAATATGCCAAATGCAGTCTGACCATAGCCTTGCAGAGCTTCAGCAGAACATACTTGCTCTTGTATTCAAGCCCTCTCATAATGAATGCTAAAATTGCATTTGCTTTCCTAACTGCCAACTGAACTTGAACTCTCACTCCTCAATCTCTTTGTGTTACACATTTCTAAGGTTTTGCCCATTTAGAAAATAGTCTATGCTGCTTCTTCCAACCAAAGTGCATAAACCTGCCACTTCTTTGTCCACTCTCCGTGTCTGTCTGAGTCCTTTGCCTCCCCACTTCTCAGTACTGTCTATCCCTCCATCTATCTTTGTGTCATCTGCAAGTTTGGCAAAAATGCCCTCCGATCCTTTGTCCAGATTATTAATGTATAACGTGAATAGCTGTGGTCCCAACAATGATCCTTACAGACCTCTACCTGTCACCAATTGCCATTCTGATAACAACCCTTTTTTCCTACTCTCTGCCTTCTGCCAGCCAGCCAATCCTCTGTCTGTGTCGGTGCCTTGCCCCTTACCCCACAGGCAAGTAGTGGGGTAATTATTTAGCAGCCTTGTGTGCATCACCTTGTCAAAAACCGTCTGGGAATAGATCACATCCTTTGGCTGAAAAAGAAACCTGAAGAACTGCAGATGCTGGATATAAGAAACAAAAACAGAAATTGCTGGGAAAACTGAGCAGATATGGCAGCATCTGTGGAGAGAAAGCAGTGTTAACATTTCAGTTTAGTGTCCCTTCTTCAGAACTGAAAGTAGCTTGGAAAAGGTTGGTATATATGCTGAAGATAGGGTGGAGCAAGGGATGAGGAGTAAACGATAAGTGGAAATGAAGCCTAGAGAGAGGAAAAAATAACAAAAGAATGGGTAAAGATTGGCCTAGGGCATTGACAAGGTTTCACATGGGAGACTGGTTATTAAAATTAGATCACATGAGATTCAGGAAGAGCTTGCCAATTGGATATAAAATTATTTTGACAGTAGGAGACAGAGGGTGGTTGTGGTAGAAGATTATTTTTTAGACTAGAGGCTTGTGGCTAGTGGTGTTCTGCAAGGATCGGTGTTGGGTCCACTGTGGGCAGCATGGTGGCACAGTGGTTAGCACTGCTGCCTCGCAGCACCAGAGACCTGGGTTCAATTCCCGCCTCAGGCGACTGACTGTGTAGAGTTTGCACATTCTCCCCGTGTCTGCGTGGGTTTCCTCCGGGTGCTCCGGTTTCCTCCTACAGTCCAAAGATGTACAGGTTAGGTGAATTGGCCATGCTAAATTGCCCGTAGTGTTTGGTAAGGGGTAGATGTAGGGGTATGGGTGGGTTGCGCTTTGGCGGGGCGGTGTGGACTTGTTGGGCCGAAGGGCCTGTTTCCACACTGTAAGTAATCTATCTAATCTAAGTAATCTATATAAAAAAAATCTAATCTGTTGTTTGACATTTTTATATAAACAATTTGAATGAGAAGTTAGGAGGCATGGTAAGTAAGTTTGTGGATGATACCAAAATTGGTTTTATGGTCGACTGTAGGAGATTATCCAAGATTACAACAGGATCTTGATCAATTGGACTGACAGGCTGATCTGACAGTGACAGATGGAGTTTAATTTGGATAAATGTGAGGTATTGCATTTTGGTAAAACAAACAAGCAGCTCTTGTACAGTTAATGTAGGGCCCTGGGTTTTGTTGTCAATAAGAGAGACCTAATGGTTCAGGTGCAGAGTTCCTTGAGAATTGTATCACAAGTAGACTGTGATTAACAAAACATTTAGCATGCTTGCAGATCATTGAACATGGGAGTTAGGATGTCATGTTGAGGTTGTATCGTAAAAGACATTGGTGAGAGTTAAAAAGGGTGCCGGTGGAATTCCTCATGAAGGGCTAATGCCCAAAATGTCGACTGTCCTGCACCTCAGATGCTGCCTTACCTGCTGTGCTTTTCCAGTACCACCTTTTTCGACTATGACTTCTTCGGTATCTGCAGTCCTTGCTTTCTCCTAGGATGTTGGTAAGACCATTTTTGGAATAGTGTGTATAGTTTGTTGCCCTGCTAGAGGAAGGATATTATTAAATTCAGAAAAGGACTGGAGGGTTTGCGTTCAAAGCGAGGTTGGATAGGCTGGGACTTTTTCCCCAGGAGCATAGGAGGTTGAGCGATGACTTTATGGAGGTTTATAAAGTCATGATGGGCATAAATAAGATGAATAGCAAAGGTCTTTTCCCAGGGTGGGGGAATTGAAAACGAGGGGCCATATTTTGAAGGTAAGAGGAGAAAGATTTAAGAAAAGACATGAGGGACAACTTTTTGACACCGAGGATGGTTTGTATATAAAATGAACTTTGAGAGGGAGTGGTAGATGCAGGTATAATTACAACATTTAAAAAAAAAACAATTGGACAGGTATTCAAATAGGAAAGGTTTACAAGGATATGGGCCAAACGCAGGCAAATGGGACTAGTTTAGTTTGGAAAACCTGGTTTGTCATGAGTTGTGAGGAGGATGCAGAGATATAGTATGATTTGGCCAGACTGAGTGAATGGGCAAATGCATGCCAGCCTGTTTAATTATCATCTGAAAGACGTTATTTGCAATGCTGTAGCACTCCTTCAGTTTTAGATTGATGTGTCCACCTAGATTATGAGCTGAAGTCCCTGGAATGATAGAATCCCTACAGTGTGCAAACAGGCCATTCGGTTCTACTACTCCACACCGACCCTCCGAAGAGTAATCCACCCAGACCGACTCTCCCACCCCACCACTCCACACGTCCCTGAACACTATGGGCAATTTTAGCATAACCAATTCACCTAACCTGCACATCTTTGGACTGTGGCAGGAAACCAGAGCACCCGGAGGAAATCTACGCAGACTGGGGAGAATGTGCAAACTCCACACAGATGATCGCTTGAGGTTGGAGTGGAACTTGATTTCACAACCTCTGACTTGGTAGTTGAGTGTTATCCACACAGGATGGCTGACATCTTTAGGGTTAATCTATACTGTTTCTGACCCCTAATGTGTTCTTTAGTTACTGATTTACACCTGAGTTAAGTTAATGCAGATGAACTGATCAAGTAAGATTGGTTGCAGCAGCTTACTTCTCTTCCACTTGGATGAAACTCAGAAAGAGCTGTTGTCTCACTAATGCCATAAAAGGAAAATCCAGATAGTAAGGAACACCTCAAAATGGATTCTCCTCATTCAGTAGGATATTTACATAGTCAGCACGATCAGAGTAAAGAAATATGCTTAACCGGTGCCATCTGTTGGTTATATGCTAAAATGCACACGAGCGATTTTCATATTTAATACTGAGAAAGGAAAATGCTATTCAACAGATTCATAACTTTCACAGTGAATTCTGACTTTATTGAATAATCAAAACGTTAAATGTCAATGAGAAAAATAGTTCCTTGCTCTTGTTGTTGTATATCAGTACACCAGTGCTCAAGTTGGAATCAGCAGCCTGGTCAAACTTGGCCTGTCCATCTTTTTGAGGCCAGTCAAAATCTGTTTCCTGTTCTCACACTTAGTTTGCTGACATCACGTATGTGTCTTAACTTAGTTCATACTTGGTTCTTCAACCCCCTTTCCACCTGTTCTCTGTTTTGAAAATTTCATGATGTAGAGTGCGCCGGTGTTGAACTGGGATGGACAAAGTCAAAAGTCAGAAGACACCGGTTTATAGTCCAACAGGTTTATTTGAAATCACAAGCTTTCGAGTGTTGCCCCTTCAGTTGAAGTTGCCTTGTTATCTGATGAAGGGGCAACGCTTCCTTTGCACTCTGCTCCCATCAGATAAAGGCCAACATTTCATGAGCATTTTTAATTAATTTCTTTTTAGGGAGACAGCAGTTAAAACTTTTATCTTTTCAAACACAAGAATGCCAAACTCCAAAGGGAGCAAGAATATATATTGCATGAGAAAAGGATGCTGACTGGTTGACTAGTCAATTGTGGTTGGTGATGGAAGGGTTTTATAGTCCCCGTACTCTGTTTCAGGAGGCTTATTGTTTGTTCCACCCTGGCCCTGGTCAAAGACTGCGTAGCATTGTGTCAGAATTATATATAATGGAGTCATCAGATGTGGTTGCAGAGGGTAACCCTTGTCCTCTAGTAACCATCCATAGGAGGCATCTGGTCCCTCAATCACAGCAGAAACATGAATTCTCCAGGCATCATTGCAGCTCCAGGATGCCAACTGCAAATATCTAAGGTCACTTATACATTGATTGAGCGGAATCCTTTTCTCATAACAAACTCGGATACGATATGAAATTGTCCTGTCAGAGTGACGTGTGAACAGTCTATCGTGCTCTTCACCTGAAGGCAGTGGCAAGATTGACGAATCCTGTTGCCCAGGGAGCAGCACCTTTCTTGTACTGTGTAAGAGAGATGAAATGGTGTGATCTAATTCAAATAGTGTTGGGGACAGCCTTGATGCTTCTGTAGTTTGAATATTGAGAGAGATCTCATACAGGCCTCTAATGGCTCCTTGGAAGGAGCCAGTCGAATAAAATTTGAATATAGTTGATGCCTTGATGGCCAGAGATGTAGATGGTCACCCACTCCTTCAGGTCAAAGGTCCCACTCCAGCAGTTGGCACAGTCTGTGACAGTGTCCTGGGACAGCCTCAGTCTGTGCTTATACTGTGCTTCACTCGTTCGGAGAGAATGGCATATTGGACAATAGATTCTGAGCATCCTGTACACGTCCACATCCTGAGGGGACATACAACTGTGACTTCTTCAAGTAGAGGCTTGTTCGGCATCCACTGGAGGTTGCTGCTAGTCATGAGCTTTCTGACATATCTGTTCCACTTCAGTTTCTCTACACCTTGTTGCATTGTGGCAACAGTGAAATTAATCCCTGCTGAGACTGGATCCATCAGTCATGCTTGCAATTAACTTGTGTAGGAACATAAAAAGAACAGTTCTTAGTAATGTGACACTCAGCATTTGCATCACTCACAAATGGCAACTTAGCATATTCTTTCATGCAGTGGGACACAGCACCCTATCAAGGAAGACCATGGCTTGCCTCCACATGGAACTTGTGGTACAGTGGTAGTGTCCCTATCTCTGAACCCAGAGTCCCAGGTTCCCAGACATTGCACTGTATTGTGATGAATGCAACACCAGTCTTGTTGTAAAGAGGCAGTAGATTATAAACTATGCATGAATATTGGACACTTCGTCTCCAACCCCAAATCATATGTGTAAGGCATCGTTGCATTAAAGAGGGCGATGCATTATACTTGCAGTTCATGTTGAGAGGGAATCGGTTCTGAGTCCTGGTTCAGCATGTGAAGTCTTAGTGTCTTTGTACTTTGTTCAGTTATCAGATGCCCCCCCATCCCCACACCAGTCCCCCAGTTCCTCAAGTATTTGTAAAAATAGTCTTTTAATAAGTAAGAAATGCCATTGACTCTATCCATTAAACAAACCAAACTCCAATGTTTGTTTCTGAATATGTTACTGTACAGAACAGAACTGCTTTAGGAACCATGTATGAATATAAATATATTTTTATAAATCAAGCATATTTTCTAAATACAATAAATCTTTGTGGCCCATAGGGGTACTTAGTTAAATCAACCAAGATGTTTTTGCAAACTCCTGGAGGAGGTGCAACTTGAACCTGGGACTCTGGGTTCTGAGGTAAGGATACTACCACTGTCCCACAAGAGCCACAATTTGCATATCACACAGTTGTAGACAGCATGCATTTCAAATATGCAATGGTATGATTGCAAATGACTTCAACCTGCATTCTTTAAATGTAAGATTGGTGCAATGGACCCTGAATGGCTTCTCATCCCTCTGAAATGGAGCCCATACTTTTAGAAGCTCCACCCACTTTGGGCATGCTTACAGCCATTTTCCACATTGTCAATCACATTTAGGAATTGAGAGATCATGAAAGGAAGTGAATGTTGTGATTTTTTTTTGTTATTCCTTTTTGGGATGCAAGTGTCACTGGTTAGGCCAGCATTTTTACTATTCCTAATTACCCAGAGGGCAGTTAAAGGTCAACAACATTGCCATGGGTCAGATGTCACATGCGGGTCAGACTGAGTAGGAAAACAAACTTCTTTCTCTAAGGGCCCTAGTGAATCCGATGAGATTTTAGGGATAATCAACAATTACATGGATGTCATTAGCATAGCTTATTATTGCACATTGGATTCAGAGTTCCCCAACTGCCATGGTGGGATTTGTATCAGTGTACCCAGAACATCTGCCTGGAGTGAGTTTGAGGTGACTAGTCAAATGATTTATGTCCATGGCACCTCTGAGTCCCAGGCTCAGTTGAATCATGAGACCACCCACCCTTCCCCTTCTGCCACCACCACTGAGCTTCCATGTCTCTTAGTCAGTCCTGGCAGTGTCAGATACAATCTCCCACACCTAATGGGTGCAAAGCAAGGGAAGGCCATAATGTTGTGAGCATCCAGGTAGATGCAAAGTGAGTGAGTGCTAAGAGAGCAAACTCGCCACACTAAAGTGCAGCCTGGTCCACTTTGAGAGCTGGGTACTTGTCCCTGTGTGGAAAATGCCATTGCACAATACTGCAATAAAAGGTGCCAATATGCTCCAAAATGTGGCATTGCAGTGTAGCAGCAAACACTAAGCATTTTGGAGGTGTGCCATAATGATGCATGGAGGCTAGTACATTTTGGTAGCTGCTATGTATGGATATGGGATACCTGTGGTTGCTGCCCATAGTTTGTGTCCGGAGATGTTGTTGCCTGCTATCCAAGATGGAGGTCTGGAGGAGCAAACAGCACAGGTTGAGTCTATAAGTACTCCATTTGACTTTCATGTTGGGTATTCTTTGCAGTTAGTCTCTTTCCGGTGGACGGTACAGCGGGAGACAGCATATTAGTTTATGAGATTAAGTAACAATGAGTGATATTGAGGGATAATTCCTATTAATAGATCTCTTGCCATTCACTAGCAAGTTTCTCTTCTCAATGTCCAATGTTTGGTGGGCAAATGCAACATTTTGGACTCAAAGTTAAGAAGGGTCTCACTGGACACCTTGCCTAATTTTTCCAAATTCCTTGTAGTAGTCCACATTCAGGGATGGCAAGATTCTACCTAGGTGTTCAGAGTTTCAGACCAATGGCAGAGAAAGATGTTTGACTCAAATTTAAATTTTTTTTTAGGAATGCAGTTTACCTCACTACTAAATTTCTGTTGCACTTGTGCAATTAATGTTTTATATTACGGTTGGAATTTAGTTTTCAGTACCTAAGTGTTGAGAAATCTGTCTCTTAAAATAATAAAAGCATTGATGTTTTTAAAAATAACTTTTTAAAGTTCCTCATTGCTCAACAGTGCACGCAATAGGGGATATTCATTTGTTAAATCCCTTGGGTTGTACATTGTTAGGTGATGGCTCCCAATAGGAGTAAATATTGAACTCAGTGGCTGAAAATCAGGTTAGGGTTCCCAACCATTACTCGAAAATTGCTATAATGTAAAGAAAAGATCAGGCTGAGCTTATTGAAATTTCCTATTGAAGTTCTCAAATGTAAAATGGCCCTTTTGATAAGTCACTGGAGGGCTCAGTAGAACCATAACTCAGCAAAGTGTTGCTGCTATCAAGAGAACTAAGAACAGGAGAAAATTGGCAGGGAAAGGAGCACTAAGGAGCTATCCTTAGTAGCCACACATACCCATGACAAGCAACATGAGTTTGACTGAGACAACACTACTATTATAGGACAAGCCAAACAGAGAGCAGCCAGGGAATTCCTATAGGCATGGCACTCCTCCATAGATTCTATCAACAAACACATCGACCTGGACCCAATATACCAGCCACTGCAGCGGACAGCTGGAACGGACAACCGGAAGTGGCACAGACAAACCACTATAAATGCAGGAGGAAACAGCACCGATGCGCTTCACAGGAGGCTTACAAGCACTGAGGATATCACCTAGACAGGGGACGAAACGTCTGCAACACAAATTCCCAGCTCGGCGAACAGAACCACAAGGAGCACTAGTTTCTAATTTTGTGATCAAATGTGTCTTGTGTGACATCACTCTTCCTTTTCATTCTAGTTTCAGTTCAAATGTTGGTGAACCACCTTTGCACAAAGGAAAGCTGAATAAATGTTGTTACTCCCCTCCATTGCCTGCTCACTGATGTTCACAATGAAGATTATGTAAATTGAACATAACAGATTTTGCAGAAAGAAAGCTACAGTGATGGAATATGTGCATTAAACCAAATCTCTGGCGTATTGTTAATGCCCATAAATTAATCCCACTGGTTCTGGTGGAATATTGTTTGGCTCTGAGGAGACTTATTAACCAGACAATTATTGAAACAAAACACAGTCATAGAGATGTACAGCATGGAAACAGACTCTTTGGTCCAACTCGTCTATGCTGGCAAGATATCCCATTCCAATCTAGTTCCACCTGCCAGCACCTGGCCCATATCCCTCCAAACTCTTCCTATTCATATTCCCATCCAGATGCCCTTTAAATGTTGCAATTGTACCAGCCTCCACCACTTCCTCTGGCAGCTCAATCCATACAGGTACCACCCTAAGCATGAAAAACTTGCCCCTCAGGTCTCTCTTGTATCTTTCCTCTCTCACCCTAAACCTATGTGTTCTAATTTTGGACTCCCCCACCCCAAGGAAAACTTTGTCTATTTATCTTATCCATGACTCTCATGATTTTATAACCCTCTATTGTGTCACCCCTCAGCCTCTGACGATCCAGAGAAAACAGCCCTAGCCTATTCAACTTCTCCCTATAGCTCAAATCCTCCAACCCTGGCAATTTCCTTGTAAATCATTTCTGAACCCTTTCAAGTTTCACAACATCCTTCCAATAGGAAGGAGACCAGAATTGCATGCAATATTCCAAAAGTAGCCTAACCAATGTTCTATACAGCTGCAAAATGACCTCCCAACCCCTGTACTCAATACTCTGACCAATAAAGGAAAGCATACCAACTTCACTATCCCGACTACCCGTTACTCTACTTTCAAGGAGCAATGAACCTGCACTTGAAGGTCTCTTTGTTCAGCAACACTCCCCAGGACCTTACCATTAAGTGTATAAGTCCTATTCTGATTTGCTTTCCCAAAATGCAGCACTTCACATTTATCTAAATTAAACTCCATCTGCCACTTCTCAGCCCATTGGCCCACCTGATCAAGAGCTGAAAAATGTGTTGCTGTAAAATCGCAGCAGGTCAGGCAGCATCCTGCAGGTCCTCCATCGCCAGACCATGGCAACATGACGCCTGGAGGAAGAGCGCCTCATCTTCCGCCTAGGAACCCTCCAACCACAAGAGATGAATGCAGGTTTCTTCAGCTTCCTCATTTCCCCTCCCCCCACCTTATCTCAGTCCCAACCCTCGGACTCAGCAACGCCTTCTTGACCTGCAATCTTCTTCCTGACCTCTCTACCCCCCCACCTCCTCTCTGGCCTATCACCCTCACCTTAACCTCCTTCCACCCATCGCATTCCCAATGCCCCTCCCCCAAGTCCCTCCTCCCTACCTTTTATCTTAGCCTGCTTGGCACACCTTCCTCATTCCAGAAGAAGGGCTCATGCCCGAAACATCGATTCTCCTGCTCCTTGGATGCTGCCTGACTTGCTGCGCTTTTCCAGCAGCACATTTTTCAGCTCTGATCTCCATCTGCAGCCCTCACTTTCCCATCTGATCAAGATCCCATTGTAATCTGAGGTAACCTTCTTCGCTGTCAACTACACCTTCAATTTTGGTGTCATCTGTAAACTTACTAAATATACCTTTTATGCTCACATCCAAATCATTTATAAAAATGATGAAAAGTAGCACCCAGCACCAATCCTTGTGGCACTCCACTGGTCACAGGCCTCCAGTCTGAAAAACAACCCTCCACCACCACCCTCTGTCTTCTACCTTTGAGCCAATTCTGTATCCAAATGGCTAGTTCTCCCTATGTTCCATGAGATCTAACCTTGCTAACTAATGTCCCATGGGGAACCTTGTTGAACGTCTTACTGAAGTCCATACAGATCATGTCTACTGTTCTGCCATCATCAATCCTCTTTGGTACTTCATCAAAAAACTCAATCAAGTTTGTGAGACGTGATTTCCCATGCACAAAGCCATTTTGACTATCCCTAATCAGCCCTTGCCTTTCCAAATACATGTAAATCCTGTCCCTCAGGATTCCCTCCAACAACTTGCCCACCACTGACATCAGGCTCACGAGTCTATCATTCCCTGGCTTGACCTTACCACCTTTCTTAAACAGTGGCATCACTTTAGCCTCTCCAGTCTTCTGGAACCTCACCTCTGATTATCGATGATACAGATATCCCAGTAAGAGGCCCAGCAATCACTTCTCTAGCTTCCCACAGAGTCTAGGGTATACCTGATCAGGTCCTGGGGTTTACCCACTTTAATGCATTTCAAGACATCTAGCCCTTCAACCTCTGTAATATGGACATTTTTCAAGATTTCAGCATCTATTTCCCTACAGTCTATGCATTTTAAATTTTCATGGCAAAGTTGCAGAAATCAAATTTATCTTTAAAAAATGGTAGTTGTGGTTTTGAAAGTTAATGTGGACATTTTACTTAAATTCATATCAATAACTTAATGCTTTCCTCTGTAACAGCACATATTATCTGAAGGGAACTCAAGTGCTTTACCAAGAAATTGGTAGAATGTTTGGGATGGAGTTGTGATTGTCGAAGATGTTTTTTGGTAATTCTTCTTCAAACTTAACACTTTTATTAAATTTAAGCAGGTAAATTGAGTATTAGTTTTCATATATGTTTTATGTGTATCTTTAACTCCAAGAAGTTAACTCATCAGATGTTGTTTATATCTGATTACGCACAAAGTTATGTTGCCCTATCATCCCTGACTTCACGAGGTGTGTGGCTACAATTGTAAGCAAAGAAATTTACAGCTTTCCTCCTTAAGTTAATAGCCCTGCACAGCAGTGCTGCTCCCTATCTCTTCAATCATCTCTCCGTAATCAATTTAAACTCCGAATATTTCTGTTTCTCCAAGCATTCTACTTTGTTAGCTCTGACCCCTTGTGCGTTCCCCTTTCTGGCACCAAACCATTGACACCTGGAACCTCTGTCTGTCTTTGTCTCTCTCTTTGTAGTTTTGACACTATTTCCAAGTAAAATTTAAAACACAGTTGGAAAATGTTCCAGAAGAAAGCATCATAATAATATGGTTTCATGTCAGTGTTGTGAATATAATTGTGCATGTTTAATACATTGCAAATCCTGGGTGGGAGTTCAGGGTAGCACAGGTTCAGTGGAGATATCCCAACTGATTTTAGTTTTTGGGGTGGGGGTTGTCTTCTGAACAACTGGGTGAACAACTGTTCAAGTGATGTTTTCTGCTCATTGGCATCACTTCATTGCTTTCTCTGCAGGGGTGTATTTGGGGGAGAGGTCTTAGAGTTGTCACCTTTGAAATTTATTTGTTTTTGATTTGGTTTATGCTTGTTACATCTAGCTAGGTACAGTGAAAGGGTTTGTTTGGCCCACAGTACAGGCAGATCACACCATTCAAAGTGCATAAGAGTAATACAGCAGAGCTAAGAATATAATGTTATGGCTGCAGAGAGAGTGCACAAAAAGCAAAACCGATATTAAATTTAAAACTTGAGAGGTCCATTCAGAAGTCTAATAACAGCATAACACTTTGTAGTGTCAAAACTACAAAGAATAAATTCAACAGTCCTTGAATTTGTTGATATGTGTATTGAAGCTTTTGTATCTTCTGCCTGAAGGAAGAGGTTGGAAGAGATTATAACTGGAGTGGGAGGAGTCTTTGATTATGTTGGCTGCATTTCCAAGGCGGTGAGAAGTGTAGATGGAGTCAACGGATGGACTGGCCTATGTTCATAGCTCTCTGCAGTGTCTTATGGTCCTGGGCAGTGCAGTTGCCATACCAAGCCATGGTGCATCCCGATAGGATGCTTTCTATGGTGCGTCCATAAAAATTGCTAAGAGTCTTTACAGACATGCCAAATTTCCTTAGCCTCCTGAGGAATTGAAGGTATTGTTATGCTTTTTTGACTAGTGCATCAATATGGGTGGACCAGGACAGATTGTTGGTGATTGTCTCTCCTCGGAACTTGATATTCTCAACCATCTCCACCTCAGCTACATTGATGTAGATGGGGTATGCCCTCCCACTTGCTTCATGAAGTCAATGACCAGCTTTTTCATTTTGCTGATGTTGAGGGAGAGATTGTTATCTTTACACCACACCGCCAAACACTCTATCTCTTTTCTGTATTCTGTCTTGTCAATGTCTGAGCTCCGGCATACAACATGGATGTTGTCAATGAACTAGTAGATGGAGTTAGGACAATATTGGTCTGTACAAGGTGCTTAAGTAGGAGGCTGAGTACACAGTCTTGTAGGCCATCAGTGTTGAGGATTGTCTTGGAGGTGGTGTTGTTGCCTATTCTCACTGGGGTCTGTGGGTCAGGAAGTCGAGGATACAGTTACAGAGGATGGAGCATAGACCTATGTCTCGGAGTTTGAAGATTACTTTGGTTGGAAGTATACTGTTGAAGGCGGAGGTGTAGTCAATAAGAGGAGCCTGATGTAGGTGTTCTTGTATTTCCAGATTTTCCAGGGATGAGCGCAGAACTTGAGAGATGTAGTCTTTACCAGTAAATTACAATTGTTTGTCCCCCAATTAGATTTGCTTTTCTAAACTTCAAAACCTTAAGACAAGATGAGATGAATCATAAATGGATATCCGTGACACCTTATTTTTCTTCAGCAGCTCAATGTGTTGCAAAGGAACATTGTTTGATTCTTCTTCAACCCTCCTTTTTTTCTAAGTTTTGCATTTAGGTGAAAATTGTTCGTCGGAGTGATTTGTCTCATCCCCCAATGATTTTACTTCCCAAAGCTTCAAAGTTACAAAAAGGAATGTATCAGAGTTCAAGGCAACCGCAGATGCCAAGCAGAATATTTTTGTGAAACCTAAGTTTGAACTGATAGCATAAAAATGATTGGTAGTTTTTTGTGTTCCTGCATTACCACCTCTGAACTGTATTATTTCTTAGAAAGATCCTGTGTGCATTTTTCTTTTTATCTGATTGTGCACTAGAGGATGACCAAATATTGCACAGGAAGCTGATCTGTTTTTAATGAGTGAAGCAGTCTTGCTGAGTTCAGCAATTGACTGCCTGCTTCATGTTTGATTTTAAAATAGACTCCAGTTCTTGATGTAACACAGACTCTCTGTTTTATCTCTATTTCACAAATTTGGACAACTGTGCTCTTGTGAGTCGTGGATCAAGACAGCAATTAGATTGTACGTCTTCCAGTGAGAATTGATTTGCAAGATATTAAAATCTATTTTAAAACTAGATTTTTATCATTGTACAAGTAATTTAAAATAAAAAGTCAGCAGAAAATGTAACGCAATATTTTTAAAGCAATTTTCTGATAGTGGCTTGTCAGAACTGTGATTTACAACCACTGTGGAGAAAATCACATCCCATTCTTTAAATTGCAATCTTATGTCTTAGTGATAAGGGTGTGTTTCACATGTATTTTCTCCCTTAGCCTTTGATTTTACAGCTTAATCAGTAGAATCCTTTTAATTTATTGAAGCAGTAACACTATAATTCTTCTCTTTTATATGTTCAGCATTCCTTGAATGTAAGAGTGATGAGACAGCCCCAGTGATTGTGTTTATTTGCAAGATGTTTGCAGTTGATTCCAAGGCTTTGCCCCAAAATAAGTTAAGGTAAGTTTGAAGCAAGAGACATTACAGTTGAAAGAAAGTTTTGTTTAGTAGAAAAGCCACATTTTGTGGCCATTTTCTTTCTCTTTGCAAAGCAGATTGCATTTGAATATAAAGAGCTTCTAGAAAGAACATGTTTCACTGTTCCATTAAACAAAACCCTGGGGGACAACCGTTTCCTGACATTTTCCATGGCAATGTCTTAACCAACCAGAGTTGATTTATCAGATTTGATTTTAAACCAATATTTTGCTAACTGTTCCCTTGTGCATTACTTGTGGCAACAACACTACCAAATCCTATTTACCAACTAAACAGCTTCTTTTGCAGTGTAAGTTGTTGTTGCCTTAGAGATTTGATATTCTTGTGATTCTGTCCTGATGAATGCAAAATGAAAGTTTTGACGACATGTTTCGTTTTTGCATCAATATTCAAGTTCTAATCTACCACGCGACTTAATGGAAGCATAGAACATACAGCGCAGTACAGGCCCTTCGGCCCTCAATGTTGCGCCAACCTGTGAAACCAATCTGAAGCCCAGCTAACCTATGTTCCATTATCATCCGTATGTTTATCCAGTGACCATTTAAATGCCCTTAAAGTTGGCGAGTCTACTACTGTTGCAGGCAGGGCATTCCACACCCCTACTACTCTCTGAGTAAAGAAACTATCTCTGACATTTGTCCTATTGCTATCACCCCTCAATTTAAAGCCATGTCCCTTCGTGCTACCCATCCCCATCCAAAGAAAAAGTCTCTCACTATCCATCCTATCTAACCCTATGATCATCATGTGTGCTACTGTTAGAGATGATAATAGTTTCATTTGGTTTCTACAATTAATATTTCCATTTTCTTTTACATTTACTTGTTTATTTCTCCAGTGAATGATTTTTGGTAACTTTTAATGTGAAGATACAACGCTTGAATTAATTTTCCTTTTATTTATGAATGCAGTAGTGAAGCACATTACAAAATGTTTTGTAAAATCTGTTGGCTGAAAATTTCCACTTCCCTACCTGTTTTTGGATAGATTTTAGGGTGGCAAATGCAAAATGATAATTGGGATTGTTGTCTGGTATCATTGTTGTTTTTGCACGGCTTTTGTTTTGTTTAGAGTTTTGCACTCCATGTTTGAATCCTTCAATCAGGTTTCCACCCTGCCACAAAATCAGAACAGCTGTTATTAAAACAAACAAATAAAATCCTCCAAGACTGAGGCAAACACCCTCCTCAGCCAGTGTGCAACCTTTGACACAACTGATACCCATCCTCCTGCAATATGTCTTCACTGCCGTCTAGCTGGGTGGAACTGCACTTCACTGGGTTCATTCTTATCTCCATAACCATTGCCAAGTATTAATTGTATGACTTCTCTTCTCATTCCTGCACCACGACATCTGGTGTCCCATAGCAATCTATCCTAAACTCCCTTCTATTTCTCATCTACATGCTGCTCCTCAGTAATATCATCTGAAACAGAGCTTCAGCTTCCACAAGTACGCTGACGATGCTGACCCAGCCTTTCCTCACCACCATGTCTCTCATTACCTACATTGCTCGTCAGACATCCACTACTGGATGGGAAGAAATTTTCCCCTAACAAAATATGAGGAAGTCAGAGTGCTCACTCCCTGCCAAAACTGTTTCCTAGCCACTAAATTGATCCTTCTCCCTGGCATCTGTCTCAGGCTGAATGAAATTCTGTAATATGTGGTTTGATGCCACATTGCATTTGGATTCCTTATCTGGACAAGGGGAAGGCAAAGACAAGAATTGACTTCAGACTTAGACTTCAAAGTAATGCTATTTATTCTGTATTGATACTAAGAACTCTATTCTTGGTTGTAATGGATATCAGTACCAGACTCTGATTTTTATTACATTGAGTCATACAGGATAGAAACAGACCCTTCAGTCCAACTCCTCCATGCTGACCAGATTTCCCAAACTAAACTAGTCCCACTTACCTGCATATGACCCATATCCCTTGAAACTTTTCCTATTCATTTACCCATCCAAATGACTTTTTAAATGTTGTAACTGTACATGTCTCCTATGACTTACTCTGGCAGTTCATTCCATATATATACCACCCTCTGTGTGAAAAGATTGTGCCTCAAGCTCCTATTAAATCTTTCCACTCTCATCTTAAACTTATGCCCTCTAGTTTTGACCTCCCCAACCCAAAGAAAAGCACCTTTGCAGTTCACCTTATCTAGGCCTCTCATGATTTTACAAGCTCACCCCTCAACCTACTGCATTCTGAAACCTCCTGAAAAATGTCCCAGTCTGTCTAGCTTCTCCTTATAATTCAACATCCTTGTTCATCATCTCTGCATTTTCCAATTTAATAACTTCCTTCCTAAAGAAGGGCAACCAGAACTGAGTGCAGTACTCCACATGTCCTGTACAGACACAACAATGACAATACTCAATGACTAATCTCTCTTTGTGCATTCATGTTGATGTGCTCGCAAGACTCTTTCTTATTCTAGAGTGATCTAACTCTGTCCATTCTGTCCTATTTATACTTAGTGTGACATTATCCTTTTGAAGAAGTATACTTTGCGATAGATAAAGGGCAACCAGGGAATGTATGTGCTTAGATTTTCAAAAGGTGAATAATAATGTCATATCAAAGACATTTACGAAAGTTAAAGCTGATGGTGTAGGGGATAACACATTGGCAGGGGAGAAGATTGGCTGGCAAATAGGAAGCAGAGAGTAGGAACAAATAGGTATTTTCCAGGTGGGCAGAATATTTCAAGTGCTGTGCCATTGGGATTGGAGCTGGAGCCTCAAGTCTTTACAAGTTATATAAATGGCTTGGATCAACAGTGTGGGGGTGAAACTTATTGATTTTATAACTAGTTCACAGAAGGTTTACTAGACCAATATTTGTAATGATCAGATTGTGTTATGAGGAAAGACAACACAGGTAAGGCCTGTAACCTCTGGTCAGATGTGATCTAATTAAAAGCAATTAGATTCTGTAGAGACTTGCCCATGAATATGGAAAGGATAATTCTTGTGGGACAATCTAGAATTAGGAGCCATTGCTTAAGAATAATGCTTGCCCATTTGAGGAAACATTTGTTTTCTCCACGGGTTGAGAATCTTTAGAATTCCCTTCCATAAAAGCCAATGGGTGCAGAATTTTTTAATATTTTTAAAGCAGAGATCAACAGATTCTTGATTACCAAGCAGCTGAAAGATTAGCAGAGATGTCATGTTAAGACTAAAATCAGACCAATCATGATCTTATTGAATGGTGGAGAAGGCAAGGAGGGCCAAGTGAAACTCCTCTTGTTTCTTGTTTGTGTTCTCAACACAACGTTGTTCCTGAAGCCTTTACACAAGATAAACAATTCACAATCCTGGTGTCATGTTGACCCCAAGATGTGTTTCTGATTACTGTCCATGCCATTGTTAAGGCCACCTATTTTCACCTCAGTTATATTGCCCAACTTCGTTCCTGCCTCAGCTTGTCTACCTAGACCTTGACCTTTGTAACTGTAAACCTGACTAATGCAGTCCTGGGCAGCCTTTCACCCTGATAGCCCTCGGTACCCCAAATTAAATGGTGTAGTTCAGCTGAGGCATGATAATTCAATGGCTTATATACGTTTAACCTCATCTCTTAGCTTTTGTACTTTGTGCTTCTGTTTAAAAAGTTTAAGATTCCATATACTTTAATAGTTTTATCAGCTTCTCCTGTCACGTCCAAAGATTTGTGCAGATGAATCTAATGATCTCCCTGTTCTTCCATATCTTTTAACATGGTGTAATATATCCTCTCTTCATGCTCCCAAACAAAATGCAACAAGAATTGATGTTTAAGCAATTCTTTGGCAAAAGCCAGGTCATTTAATTAAGTCTGACAGCTCAAGGACAGGATTTACATGTATTTGGAAAGGCATGGACTGATTAGGGATAGTCAGCATGGCTTTGCACTTGGGAAATCATGTCTCACAAACTTGTTTGAGATTTTTGAAGAAGTAACAAGGAGGGTTTATGAAGGCAGAGCGGTGGACATGATCTACATGGACTTCAGTAAGGCATTCGACAAGGTTCCCCATGAAAGAATGGTTAGCAAGGTTAGATCTCATGGAAAACAAGGAGAACTAGCCATTTGAATACTGAGCTGGCTCAAAGGTAGGAGACAGAGGGTGGTGGTGGAGGGTTTGGTTTTCAGACTGTAGGCCTGTGACCAGTGGAGTGCTACAAGGATCAGTGCTGGGTCCGCTACTTTTCATCATTTATATAAATGATTTAGATGTGAACATAGGAGGTATAGTTAGTAAGTTTACAGATGACTCCAAAATTGGAGGTATAGTGGACAGCGAAGAAGGTTACCTTAGAGTACAACAGGATCTTGATCAGCTGGGCCAATGAGCCAAGGAGTAGCAGATGGAGTTTAGATTAGATAAATGTGAGGCAATAATTTTGAGTTTTGGAAAAATCAAATCTTAGCAGGACTTTCTACTTAATGGTGAAGTCCTAGGGAGTGTTGCTGAATAAAGAGACCTTGGAGTGCAGGTTCATATCTCCTTGAAAGTAGAGTCGCAGGTAGATAGGATAGTGAAGAAGACATTTGATATGCTTCCCCTTATTGGTCAGATTATTGAGTGTAGGAGTTGGGAGATCATGTTGCGCCTGTACAGGACATTGGTTAGGCCACTGTTGGAATATTGCATGCAATTCTTGTCGCCTTCCTGTGGGAAGGATGTTATGAAACTTGAAAGGGTTCAGAAAAGATTTACAAGGATGTTGCCAGGATTGGAGGATTTGAGCTATAGGGAGAGGTTGAATAGGCTGGGGTTGTTTTCCCTGGAGCGCTGGAGGCTGAGGGGTGACCTTATAGAAGTTTATAAAATCATGAGGGGCATGGATAGGATAAATTTACCGCTGGGATGGGGAAGTCCAGAACTAGAAGGCATTGGTTTATGGTGAGAGGGGAAAGATATAAAAGGGACCTAAGGGATAACATTTTCATGCAGAGGGTTGTACGTGAATGGATTGAGCTGCCAGAGGAAGTGGTGGACATAGGCACAATTTGCAGCATTTAAAAGGCATTTGGCTGGGTATATGAATAGGAAGGGTTTGGAATGAAATGGGCCAAGTATTGGCAAATAGGACTAGATTGGGTTAGGATATCTGGTTGGCATGGATGAGTTGGACCGAAGGGTCTGTTTCTGTGCTATCAATCCCTATGACACTCTGGCTCATTTTGGAACTTGTGCTAAATATCCTATTTACTAAGTTGTGCTAAGTATCCTGGTTACTGCAGATGATCTGGAAATTGTTCCTTATTGGCTCAAAGAAGAATTTTAATTTAGTGTTCCAAGAGGATTGGTACCTCTGAGCTGATGTGTACACGCCCTTGCAAATTCTTCTTCTGAAAATTACTTTCATCGGACTTCTAAATCTGCTCCAGCCAACAGTGTCAGTATGTTGTCATACTCCATGTGGAACAGAATTTGTGGTAAATTAAATCTAATTTTCCATTGCCACATTCCAAAGACAGTTTTTACTGATATCCTATTTGATAGCATTCATTAACCATTACAACAGGACCTTGCCACAGTATGATGCGTTGGCCAAAGTACCCTACAAATAATAGTAAACCTCTGGGAATTTTCCTTTCCTAAAACATACTGCTTTAGTCAGCTCCTTCTGTGAAAAGAAAGACAGATTGTCGACTTTAGTAAGATCATCTTCATTCTTTGAATAGAAACACTATTCTTTTGCCGTATTCAGGCCTTTCCTACTATGTAGTCTCTTCTGAGCATTAAATTATCTGGCCTTGAGGCAATGTAATATTACTAAGTTGCCACAATCAGATCAAAATTAACTAACTTGCTCGTATGATATCTGTCTTTACAAACATTGCTACAGGTGTAAATGTGACATATTTACATGACTCTCACTGGTTCATAGAGATCAATCAGAGGAGAGATGGTATCATGCTGTGAGGACTGTGTTTTCACAAGGATTGAAGATATTTGGCTTGAGGATAATAGTGTA
Source organism: Chiloscyllium punctatum (assembly GCF_047496795.1). NCBI lineage: Eukaryota > Metazoa > Chordata > Chondrichthyes > Orectolobiformes > Hemiscylliidae > Chiloscyllium > Chiloscyllium punctatum. Next base: position 20,172,549 of record NC_092786.1, read on the forward strand.
TTCTAGTCAGAAATGCTTTTAATCATAACTTTTAATAACAAACTATATAATGAATAATATATTTATTGTCAATGTAAAATAGATGGCTTTAAAGTAAATTGAATGAAAACTCTTAATAATGAAAGCAATCTGATCGGGGAAAAATAGCATTTAGTTAAACTACCAAGTGCAGTTTGAATAAATTTAAGACAAACTAAGTTTAAAATTTGCAATTAAAATTACAATTTTACTCCTGAATATGATTGTGCGTAGTTTTAGTAATTAAAGGTGCATAAACTTTTGTAACAATATTTACTTGCAAACTAATTCATTTCCCAAATTGAACAGCACTTGAGGAACAATGTTTTGTGTGTGAACTGGTGGTTTTTGACTCTTGAATTTATTGCATCTTATTTTGTTGACATTGAAGTATGCTGTCTTTTCTTGTTCATTTTACAAGTGATTAACTTTAAGCAGTAGGAAAAGATGCATTGAGTTCTGGGCCTTTGATTTTCTAAATTCAGATATGTATTAAAATTTTGATTCTGAAATTTATAGATGCCACTGTCAATATTACAACTGTTTGAAGACAGTGTCATTTTTTTGCTAAGTTTTAAGTTTATTTAAAAATTCTTTTTTGAAACTTCTGTATTACCTAGTGTACCAATTGTGATCTTCCGCCCAGTGCCAGTCTGTCATCTAAGAAGTCATCGTAGGAGTCAGGCTTCCAGCTCTCCAAGGTTGCTAAGGATGCAACATGTAGAAAGTAGAAAGGAACAGGCCAATAGTTTTCCGTAGTTTTTCTGACCTTTAAAAGTTGGTCATTTCCAAAAGTAGGAGTTGGGTATGCACAAGTAACCGTAGATCAGTATCCAGCAACAGTAGTCTTGTAATTAATATATGGATTTCCTGTTTTGATTACTTCCTGCACATGGAGTAACTGGGCATTCTGTTAAAGAGATAGAACAGATTTAAAGAAGAACTTTGCCTTGTCTTGGGATGTCCCAAAGTGCTTAACTGTTAATTGAAGTAAGGCTACTATTGTTGTGTAGGGATACTGCCCTTATTGACCAATTTAAGCATGGCACAATCCCAAAAATAATAAGATAAATAATTAGTTAATCCATTTTATTAACATTGTTAGAGAGTCATAGAGTCATAGAAATGTACAGCATGGAAACAAACTCTTCGGTCCAACTTGTCCATGCTGACCAGATATCCGACTCCAATCTAGTCCCCACCTGGCCCATATCCCTCCAAATCCTTCATGTTCATATACCCATCCAGATGCCTTTTATATGTTGCAATTGTACCAGCCTCCACCACTTCCTCTGGCAGCTCATTCCATTCACACACAACCCTCTGCTTGAAAAAGGTGCCCATTAGGTCTCTTTTATATCTTTCCCCTCCTACCCTAAACCTATGCCCTCTTGTTCTGGAATCTCCCACCCTAGGGAAAAGATTTTGTCTATTTATCCTATCCATACCCCTCATGATTTTGTAAATCTCTATAAGGGTTATTTTCCATGTCCTTTTCCACAGTAAATACTGATGCAAAATACTCGTTTAGTATCTCCCCCATTTTCTGTGGCTCCACACAAAGGCCGCCTTGCTGATCTTTGAGGGGCCCTATTCTCTCCCTAATTACTCTTTTGTCCTAGATGTAGATTTGGTCTATCCTTTTCCATCACTATTTTAAAACTAATAGAATTATGGTTGCTTGCCCCAAAGTGTTCCCCAACTGACACCTCAGTCACCTGCCCTGCCTTAATTCCCAAGAGTAGGTCATGTTTTGCACCTTCTCTAGTAGGTACATCCACATACTGAATCAGAAAATGTTCTTGTACATATTTAACAACTTTCTCTCTATCTAAACCCTTAACACTATGGCAGTCCCAGTCTATGTTTGGAAAGTTAAGATCCACTACCATAACCACCCTATTATTCTTACAGACAACTGAGATCTCATTACAAATTTGTTTCTCAATTTCCCTCTGACTATTAGAGAATCTATAATACAATCCCAAAAAGATGATCAACCCTTTCTTATTTCTCAGTTCCACCCAAATAACTTCCCTGGATGTATTTCCAGGAATATCCTCCCTTAGTACAGCTGCAATGCTATCCCTAATCAAAAACGCCATACCCTGTCCTCTTTTGCCTCCCTTTGTATCCTTCCTGTAGCATTTGTGCCTGGAACATTAAAAGCTGCCAGTCCAATCCATCCCTGAGCGATGTTTCTGTAATTGCTATGATATCCCAGTCCCATGTTCCTAACCATGCTTTGAGTTCATCTGCCTTCCCTATTTGGCCCCTTGCGTTGAAATAAATGCAGTTTAAGTTATCAGTCCTACCTTGTTCTCTGCTTTGTCTCTCCCTGCCCTGACTGTTTGACTTGCTTCTCTTCTCAACTCAGATTGATCTCTTTCCTCCCTATCTCCTTGGGTCCCAACACCCCACCTTACTAGTTTAAATCCGCCCCAGCAGCTCTAACAAATCTCCCTGCCAGTATATTAGGCCTCTTCCAATTTAGATGCAATCCGTCCTTCTTGTACAGGTCACTTCTACCCAAAAGAGATTCCAATGATCCAAGAATGTGAATCCTTCTCCCATACACCAGCTCCTCAGCCACGCATTCATCTGCTCTATCCTGCTATTCCTACCCTCACTAGCTTGAGCACCAGGAGTAATCAAGATATTACTACTCTCAACGACCTCCTTTTTAAATTCCTGCCTAACTCTCTGTAATCTCCCTTCAGAATCTCTACCTTTTCCCTTCCTTAATCGTTGGTTCCAACGTGTACAATGACCTCCTGGTGGCCCCTCTCCTCCTTGAGAACATTCTGCACCCTTTCTGAGACATCCTTGATCCTGGCACCAGGGAAGCAACACACCATTCTGATTTTTCACTGCTGGCCACAGAAACGTCTGTCTGTACCTGGGACTAGAGAGTCCCCTAACAGAATTGATGTCTTGGAACCCAACGTACCCCTCATTATCTTAGAGGCAGTCTCATTAATAAAGACTTGGCTGTTCGTGTTACATTCCCCTGAGAATCCATCACCCCCTACAGTTTCCAAAACAGCATACTTGTTTGAAATGTGGATCGCCACAGAAGACTCCTGCACTATCTGCCTACCTCTGTTCCCTTTCCTGGATTTAACCCATCTATGTGATTGTATCTGAGACTTTTCCCCCTTCCTATAACTGCCATCCATCACATCCCCTTGCTTTTGTAAATTCCTCATTGCCTCTAACTGCCTCTCCAACCGATCCATTCGATCTAATAGGATTTGCAACCAATGACATTTACTGCAGATATAATCCTCAGTAACACATAGACTCTCCCTAAGCTCCCAAATCAGACAAGAAGAATATATCACTCTACTAAAGGCCATTTTTGCTCTTTCACAATCTACAGACCCAGTAAATAGCACTGTCTTATTCGTCTACAACACACTGCTCCAGGTTAAGTGAATACTTATGGCTTATATTTTAAGTTTAAACAAGAGACATATCTCAAAAAGACATATAATCAAGAAAGAATTCTCTACTCACTATGCAGAATTACTGTAAAGCCACACTTAAATATTAGCTTCTGTTTCTGTGCTGTGACCTCTCCCAAACACATTCCTCCAAGATTAGTTGTGAATTTCACTGTTTGTTAATTTTCCCAGACGCACTCCAATGTTGGGCCATACATGAATTCAAACAGCAAAGGCAGTAACTGTGCAGGTTCACTGCTGTGTCAGTTAGCAGTGTGGGTTTCTTTCACTCTCTCTCTCTCTCCTGCATTGACCTCACCATGTCTGTTCTTCTCCCTTTTAAAACTGCTTTGTTTTGCCTTTTTTTTCCAAAGTTCTAAAACAATGCAACAGCATATAAAACAGTAATTGCTGTTTCTGGAATTCGAAGAAATCACCTCCTGCACCTAAAATACCTCAAAAAAAAAGAGTAGTTGTTGCAGCCAGAAATTTTTCCCATCCTTCCTCTTGGATTACCAAGAGAGAGACCAAACTGATGAGAGAACACCCCATTCTTCTTTGCATGTTGCTGGGGATCTTCTGCATTTATCTGAACAGGCAAAATCTCAGCTGAAAGATGAATTTGCTGACAGACCAGTATTCTTTTAGTGCTTAATGCTACATTGAAATTCTTCGTCAGGTCAACACTCATAACCCTATGATTACAGAAGTTAATGTGGCCCAGGCCCAGGTTATTGTGCCTGAGGTTGTTATGCTGAGGGAGTGAGATTTTTTTTAATGGTGAAATGGAAGATCACCATAGCTTTGGGTGCAGTGGGATGGGGGAGGGGAATAAAGGTTGGGGATTGTGGAGGTTAAGCAGGCGAATTTATTATACTCTAAAAGGGGGCTACAACGGCATGGGAGGATTATTTTGGGGGAAGAGAGAGAAATTAATGTTATTTTGGCCACAAGCAGGCTATCATGGTGGAAGAGGTCTTATTAAAATTCCAGGGGTTTTTGTAAAAGGATGGAAGTTAGATTTATTCTGGGTCCAAGGTTATTGTGATCAGTTTGTCTTGTTGATGTAACCATGCAAACTTGTTGGTCACCTGCCATATTCAGCGCCGACTTAATATCCTGCCATGAGCTACTTTTTCTGCAATCTTAAGTTGCTAATGTTTGTCAGTATTCTTGATGAAACTGAAAATGAGCTTTCTGCTAACCCAGTGCTAAACTATACTGCTGGATTGTGTGTTGTTTGGAAAAGATTCCAGATAGTCTGTGTTTTGACCCAAATAATGTTTTAAAACCATGTCAACCCTGACACCAACAAATAAGCAGTCATTTAGGTCATACAAAGCCTCATATAAATTTTCCAGAATAATATCTGCCAGCTAATAAAAGTCAATCAGGGCAAGATCTTTTTAATTATTTTTGCATGAGTTAGAAATCCATGTGAACAGAAATATTTGTGGTGTTTCCCGTGTTTTAAAGGGAAAAATTGTAAGCCATGTCCAGTTCACAAAATGGTTTTCAGACATTGGACTTCAAGCCTTCCTCCAGCCCACATTTACATTACCATTAATTTTTGCATGAAGTTTCTATGTTTTCTCAGATAAAGAGAAACTTGTTTTGGAACATGGTGAATTGCCTAAATATAGGACATTGTTGTTTCAGATTGTATCCATCATCGTGAAATTTAGACAATGGAAACCACAGTCAAAACAAATGGTGGTGAGCAGCATATTTGGCAATGCTCAGCAGCAAGTCTGTAGGACTTGATTCAGTGCCAAGTGTCACCTTGTACTTAAACATTCAGCAAATAACCTATTGTAACTTTCTTCCATCCAAGTGTGGATGCATTTTGTTCAGAAATCCTTTGTTAAGCTAGGAACTGATTTTAATAATCATTCTGCAAAGTTTAGCATTAGCTGTGGTGTTTTCTTTACTCTGCAAGTATTCTTGAACTTCAAACATTTAATTCCTGTCACAACTTAAAACAAAACGGCATTTTATACACAAACATTTGGCATGAAAATTTTGTATATTTTCATGAATTTAAGGTAATTATTTCTAGTAATTATTTGACATCACTTACAGTAAACATTTCATATGGTATTGGCATCAATTTTGTCTGTTTTTGAATTCTCTTTAAGTGAATCTGCTGTATTTGCTAAAACATGGTTACATGGATAAAGAAAAACCTTGTTCCATTGTGTAATTGCAAATGTTCTTTTCTCGTGTGCTTTTCTTTCCTTGTCCTTTATTGCTGTAATTTAATATCCAGCATTTCTAGCTAAAAATGTGCTTCTACTTATCCTTGGATTTAGTCTAAAGTAGAATATTACCAATTATTCTAGGAGGCAAGTTACGGAATAAATTAACCTGAACATACATTTTTGGGTGCGGCAATGTCACCCTCCTCATGTCATGCACAACCAGTTCCACTGAACATTGATGGGAAAATGGCAGTGTGGCTCTGTAGTCAGATTCCAACTCGGTGTGGAATGCAGCAATATGAGATACCCTCGAGGATACTCCTAGACAGCTTGATCATAGTGCCATGTGGAGTATAAGCACCATGTCGGTCAAATTTTGTTTGAAAAAAAAATTGAGTCAACTGCATTGTAAGCTTAATCAAGTTTGTCAAAATTGTTCTGCAGAAATATGCATTCCAAATCCTCCTCTGTAAATATAATATCAGTTGGAAGTCGAACTCTGCCCATGTCTCAGCCTATGTGGGGAGTGTCTTACTCTTATCCAAAGTCTGATTCCTGGCTGGGAAATACAGAAGAATTCAACACAATTGAGGAGTGCTTTCAGCCTCATCTGTGAGCTTCTGTCTGTTCAGATTGTGATGTACAATATCCCTTAATAGAATGCATGGGCACACATGTGCACACATATACTCACTCTATAGTGCAGTGTTTATTGGATTGTATGCTCTTTTTTTTGATTTGTTGAATTAAATTGCCATTTGCCAAATTGAATAGTAACTTGATTTTGTGGCATTTTACTTTATCAACTGATTAAATTTTAGTTGGAATAACTAATACAAAGGGGAAAGATACTTTTCTCTAGTTCAACAAAATAGGAAAAGCATTTCTCTAAGTTGGAAAATGTAATATGTTTGCAGTCCCCAAGAATGTTCTAGTGTATGATATACGTTTAGAGTGGAGGATATGTATTATACCTTTGCATAGAACAATGATTCTATGTGAAGTTGGAGAAGGGTGATTAATTAAAATGGGAGAAGCTAAAGGAAAGGTAGAGCTATGGTTCAGTTACAATTCCTGAAATATAGGCTTAGCAACAAATCGATATAAAATAATTAGATTTGTGCCATAAGCATAACTATCCCTTCAATACTATTCACCAATGGGTGAGAAACTATACAGTTCAATATAGAATGCTATAACTTGGGATAATATCTATGTCTAGATTTTGCCTTCAATTTGAATTGCTTGTTCTTTACCACAACTGCTGTAAAACATAACTCACCAGAGCATATCTCCACTGATTTCAATCCAGATATTTTGATCAATATTATCATTGGCTCAATAACAGAAATGTTGCCAGCGCTATTAGTTGAGAAGCTTTTCTTTATTAACCAAAATTGAATTCATTTATAGAGAGCTGTGTTTAGTAATTCCCCCCCATTTTAGAGTATTACTATGTTTTCAGAATTAAATTTTGAGGGTTATGAATAGAATATAATTTATAATAACCTATTTGTCCAAAATCTGAGTGACATACATTGCTTATGGGTTTGATGGTGCTCAAGGACGAATAATCTTACAGATATAAATCACATTTTTACCGATCATTCCAGGTATGTCTAAAATGGCGTTGCAGTGAGAGTTTAGCAACATCATTACAAAAATGAACTTTCCACATTCCATTAATGGAAACCTTTTGGATGTGAAGCCAATGACATTTAACAATACATCAGATTTGTGGAAGGATACAATTATCACTTCAGGTGTTCTGTATTTGAAAATGCTAATGCCCAGATCCATCGCTGCTATGAGCAAAGAAACTAATGATTGACTTCTCTTTGCAAGCATACTTTCCAGTGAGAGAACTGTTCTGAAGACTCGAAATGTCAATTTTGCCTCTGTGCCCAGATGCTGCTAAATTTGCTGAGTTTCTCCAGCAATTTCTGTTTCTCTTTCAGATTTCCAGCAACCACATTTCTTTGCTAATCCTGCAATTACTCGATTCATAGTACAGTACTTGAGGGTTGCTCAAAAGTGACTTATTTTTTAAAAGCTTTTTGTTGTGTGTACTCGTCAGGACAATTCACAAAAATACCAGCAAGGGGAAAACCAACATTTCTGCTTTACAGTATAAATGTTGATTTTTCCCTCTGGTATTTTTCCAAATTGTTCTGATGAGACCGAGATGAAAAGCTTTTAAAGAGTCATTTTTTTCAGCAGTGCTCAAATATCTTAATTGCACTTGCATAACTATTCTCAGTAGAGCATGATTAAGCCCATAAGCAATAAAAAAACAGCCAGATTAATTGGAAAGTGTTTTTTTTTTGTCAAATAGAATTAAATTCATTTATAAAGAGCATTTATAGTTTTTCCACAGTTTTAGTCTAAATAAAATTTAGAGCACTATGGTTACCAAGAGTTCAGCAATAAGCTTGATGTTTGTATCTCAGATGTTAAACATCGAGCTTATTGCTGAACTCTCGGTAAGCATTGTGCTCTAAATTTTATTTGGACTAAAACGGTGGAATTTAATTCTGTTTGACAAAAAAAAACTTTCCAATTAATCTGACTGGTAATGTTTTTGGTGTTGAGCCAATGGCAGACATTACATATGCTTTGGATTTAAACTACTCTTGTTAGCATTAATTCAAGATTTCAAACAACAGAATTCAGCCTTGTTGATTTGGAAAAATAATCCCTCCGAACATTGCAATTAAAATTGAAATTTGTTTGCTTTCCTACAAAATTTTACCCAGTTGTTGAAGGAAATAGCAATGTAGAGTAATAGGGTAAAGGAATGGGTCTGGGTGGGTCGGTGTGGACTTGTTGGGCCGAAGGGCCTGTTTCTACACATTAGGGATTCTATGATTCTTTATACCCTATTGCAGGTTGATTTCATGAGGGAAATGATTGGCAAATAACCTGTGGCCAAGAGATTGCAATTTCAAATTCCAATTTTTGCAGAGTAAAGTACAGACTAAAATAACAGAATAGGAACAGTTTCTCACCATTATTATTTAGCATTGACACCAGTAATTCTAGTGATTATGATTTGCTAAATTATCTTTTGCAACTCTTCCATGTACTCGTTAGCTGAATAATTATTTGTCATACTAATTATTCCAACTGGTCATGAAATTATAGAAATTTGGTGATTTTCTCTTGAACATGGCCTTGAATCCAGCACATAGGATTAGGAGTATATTGAATATAAATACTTGGAAGAGGGTTTTGAATGTCCTTCTTGTTTGAAAAGATGTTGATTTTCTGTGGTATGTTCCTGAGGGGAACTATAGTACAGAAATAATAAATTTTATTCAAAATTATTTTGCATCACTTGAATTTATCTTGCTACTTTTTGCCTGATTAACTTCTTGAAACAGTGCGAGATATTAAAGGAGCAATGGAGTGAAAGCAGTACAGTACATGATTGCATGATTTGAAGACGTAATTTTGTGAGTAAAAGCAACATAGTAACAGTATTGCACTGGATAAGATGTCTCACAAGGAGGCTTGTTACACAAAACTGAAGGTTTGATATATCTGAACTGAGCTAGATATTGGTTAGAGACTGGAAATTAAGGATTTCGATAAAATAATTGGAAAATGGATATAGCACTTTTACTCTATAGGTTGCATGTATGGGGAAGGAGTTGATTATTTGCAGTGGATGTAAGGACTGCAAAGTCTAAATTTGATGGCACACAAGTAGAAAGCTATACAACTTCAGGATGATATAAACAAGCTTGACTGAATGAAGAGCAGAGAAATGCATAAATGCTTAGATGATGCTAGAGATGGAGAAATTAGAATGCTGTAAAACACTATTTCCATCAGAGTGAATGTGACCAAGAGGAGACTTAGAGGTTTTTAAAATGAACTCTGTCCTGTGACCCTGGAGGCACTGGCAAGACCAATTCATTTAATTGCTGGTAAGGACAAATAATTAAGCCAAATTCATTCACGGTATTGTTGAAGAATGGTATGCTTTTGTAATAAACAGCAGTTAAAGCAGAGACTATTATGTCTTTTAAGGATAAATTGTTAAATTTTAAAGAGTTGAATCTGAAGAAAGTACTAGTTCACAGGGAGAGTGCAGGAAGTAAAATTCATTCTGTTGTGCCAGAGGCAAATATTACAGAAATATATATGGGTTTAGTGGCTTCTTGTGCTGTAAACACCTCTGGTCCTGAGTTTATTGTTTGAGTGAAGCACTTGAAAACAGTAAATAATGACTGATTTTTATTATTTCAGGCATATAACACGTTCATGTCAATATTTTGTACAACCATGTAATTTTGGATGATATTGAACCACGTGTGTAATAATGAACATCATATTCCGAGGTCAGTTTGTAAAAGGTACAGATAGCATTGGATTTGTATTGGATATTGGCTTTAATGCGCACAGCATCCCGTTATTTGAATTTCCTTAGTTCTTGTTGATGGGGAACTAAGATAAATGATAGACAGAAACCAGAATGGATTTGAGGCATTTATTGTTCAGAGATCTTATCTGTTGTTTATGCAAAGAGAAACAGCACATGTTTTGTTCTCTGAAAATTGTTTGTACCTTTATGGGCAAGTGCGATATGATATTTAATGAATAACTTAGCTCTGTGCAGACTGACATCAAACACAGGAATAGATCTTTACTCAAAAATTGAGGCAGTTGATTATATAAGCGATTCTGAAATAACAACCGGTAATGGCTTTTCACTTTAAAATAATCCTCCTGAATAGGTTTTTATGCCCTCCTGTTAAATGGCAGTTTTTATAATCTATTAATTTGTACATGAGAAGCTTTTAATGACTTAACCTCTTGTTTATAATAACATGCAGTCGGTTTTAATTTTATAATATGAAGTTTAACTAAGATTTATTTGAGGCACAGGGCTAGTGTTTGAAAAATTGAAGGTATGTAACTCAACACAGATCAACATTTGAAGAGGTAACCCTTAAATTGATGAAATGCATCCTAAACGATAGCGAAAATAATTCAGCTGTTTTGTCAGAAAATTATATGGGTAGGTTAATGGTGATTATTTAAGACATCTTGTGAAGAGACTGTCATTATGATTAAGTGATAGTGTGATCTTTGTTTCATGACTATTTGAATCTTTCTTGATCTGGAAGTAATGTTTAAAGGAGAAAGTTGGCAGTAAATCAGAACTCAATTATAAATTGCTCAGTTTTACTTGAATTCTTTAATGTTTAGTTTCACCAATTCTTGAAGAATACATTTCACCTGGACTTTTCTGTCTTGTGGTGATTAAGAGTAAATGTCAGAATACCACCTCTCAAACGTGGGCAGGGGTTGCTGTCCAGAGCAGAATTACTGGTACCAACAATCTCAGAATATTTTGTTTACATTTCCCCACTACTAGACATAAAATGAACTATGTGATAGTGCTGTTGGTTCTATCTATTCATTCACTGCTTCTTATCTTCCTTGGATACAAATTAGAATACCAAACTACTGTACAGGGGTGGGCTTCAGAGGTAGACGATAGTGTAAAACAAGCACTTTTACAATAGATTTCTCCAAATCACAAACAATTATAATTAAGAGCAGATTGAACATCAAAACTAAAATCTAAACTCATAAAGTAGTAGGCTGTGTTTGGCCCCATTTCCCATACTCTGGTATTGGAGGGCAAGAAATTATTATAGTAACTACCTTGTTACGTCAGGTGCATTAGATTGTAAGTGGAAAAGCAAGTGATCTATAGAGGGTTAAAGAAAGTTTAAGTGAGTATTGAAAACCTTGACAAATGGAATATGTTATGGGAAAATGTGAGTTTGTGACTTTGGTGGGAAGGACAGAGGAGCAGAATATTATTTAAATGGAGAAAGATTGCAGAAAGCAACAGCACAGAGGGATTTGGGAGTCTTCATGCATGAAACATAGAAAGCTGTCATACAAATTCAGGACATAGGCAAGGCAAATGAAATGTTGAACTTTATTTCAAAGTGAACAGAATATGTGAGTTGGAAAACCTAGGTAAAACTGAGCAAGAGCTCTTCAAGCCACAGCTGAGAATACTATGGACAGTTTTAGTGTCTTTATTAAAAGAGAATTAGGCTGTCATTGGAAGCTGTCGATTAATGGTTCACTAGATCGGTTCTCTTGTGCCGACCAGTTGAGTAAGTGGTCATGAAAATTTAGAAGAAAGAAAGGCAACAATTTTGGAACATACATGATTCTTAGGGTTAGGGTTAGACAGAGGTTGAGAGGTTGTGTCCCATTGTCGGAGAGCCTAAAACTAGAGGGCATGATGTTAGAGTAAGATATCACCCATTTAAAACAATGAGGAGGAATTTCTTTTGTGAGAGTAGTAAACCTCTGGTATTCTTTACTACACAGGGCTGTTGAAGTTGGTTCATTAAGTTTGTTTGAGGCTGCAATAGATTTTTAATCAGGAAGGGAATTGAGGATAAGTGTAAAAGTCAGGAAAGTGGAATTGAGGATCATCAGATCACAGCTATGATCTCATTGAATGGCAAACAGATTCAATGGGCTGAATGACTTATTTCTGCTCTTCTGCTTATGGACTTGTAAGCGAACTAATGATGTTCTTTGTAAATAATGAAGCATTATACCGTATCATTCTAGTGAAAGGTGACATTTCTAACATTTGTCTCAATTCAAGTTTAGAAAAATTGCATCTGATCATAACGTTTTCTTTTGATGAAAAAGTGCAGTCAATCTTTCAAATCAGCAAAACTATGAATACCACCCAAGGCATACTTGATTTGGAGAATGTGGGTTCAAGTCTCAATTCTGACATGGACACTAGAGTGATATTTAGGTATTACTACTGAGAAAATTGTACTGTTACAGATGCTATTTTTCAGATAATTTGTTAAATCTGTTCAGATGATTTATCTCCTGCTTGCCTGGGGGATATTAATATATAAAAATTGATTGTCACATGAACCTACAGAGTGACTTCGTTGACTGTGAAGTGGTTTTGGAACAACTAGAGTGAGATATGGATGAAGGTCTTTTTTTGATCTTAATTTTAATAATAGCAATTTGAATAATTCTTATAAAGTAGAGGTGTACTACTAGAGGTGTTTATCAAGAGTCACTGGGGGAGCATGACTGCAGGGGCTTGTTTTGCAGTATCACAAAGTTAAAAAATATTGAGGGTATACAGAGCCCCCAAACAGATAGTTGTGGTCAGGCGAATGACCTTTGACATCTACAACTGGTCACAAGCCCACACACCAATCAGCTACGTGTTGGTGGAATCTCATTTTTTATTCACATTCAATCCTTTGTTATAAAAGAGCCCTTTTCCCAATTCAGTACACAATCAAATATAAAGTAACATTTAAAAAAGTGCAGTTGTAGTATGTTTTAATTCTGTACTTCTTTTCTCGAAGACCCTTGAGTCAAGAAGAGATAGCTCAGCGGCGGGAGCAGGCCAGAAAAAGGCATGCAGAAAAACTTGTAAATCAGATGCAGAAGTTGGAACAAAACCCACCTGAGAAGACTGTTGAGATCTCCCCAATGAACGCAAGCACAAAAGGTAAAAACTCTTATCATTGTAATTAGTATTGCTTCTAGAACAAAAGTGCAAATCTTTATTTTCCTCTCAAAGTATACTTGTTTCATTTTAGTAGCAAAGCTTCATGTGAAATATTTTTTGCATCTTACTTTTGATGATTATTGCATGATAACAATTTAGCAAACTAGACCCAGTCTCAAAGTTTTAAGTCTATAATAGAAGATTTCATAAGCAATAATATTAGCATCTGTAGTTTTTTAAAATCTTTTAGTAGAACTGATATATTGCTGACAAGTCTGAGAAAATACCGTTTCTTCTGGAAGTACTCGAAACAGTTAATTTATTATTGTCAGACACTCTTCCTCACGACTAAGAAATGCTTTGTGAGCTAGTTTATTTGATTTTATCTTCTTTCCTGGTTGGCATGGTGCTGCTAAAACCCAATCCTATGTATTTAGGGTGCTTTTTAGCAGCGCCCATTTATTTACCCAGTTCTACTTGTAGGTGGCTAGCCGGTTCTGAGACCCATTAGTTGGTGCTGATTGATTAAGTGTTGGCAGTCTGTCGCCAAAAGTTGATCAGTTTTATTCAAGACAGATTTTACACTACATAACTCATTTGTTGACTATTTGACCATGAGAACCTTTTTCCACGTATGGAGTCAGCTATTACGAGGGGGCATAGCTTTAAATTAAGGGGTGGTAGGTATAGGACAGATGTTAGGGGTAGATTCTTTACTCAGCGAGTCGTCGTTTATGGAATGCCCTGCCAGTAGCAGTGGTGGACTCTCCCTCTTTATGGGCATTTAAACGGGCATTGGATAGGCATATGGAGGATAGTGGGCTAGTATAGGTTAGGTGGGCTTGGATTGGCGCAACATCGAGGGCCAAAGGGCCTGTACTGCGCTGTATTTTTCTATGTTCTATGTTCTTCGTACATATTTAATGATATATGTATGTGTAAGTAATATGCATTTTATGATTGCAAGTGTCTTTCTGGTTGGTAAGGGTGATGGAAGCATTACTGGTGGATGGCTAATGAAGAAACAACAGCTACACTAGTGATGTGGAATGGAAACTGTAACTAGACAGCTACCATTCAATTTAATTTGAATGATCATCAAAACGTGCAGAGCCACTGCAGAATTAAATGCAATTACACCCGTCATTGCAAATCGTCTATTTTCTTCAAAAAACATTACTACATTAGTCATTTTTGTTCATTCATAAAGTGTTTCATTAGAATTTTATGCATTTTTTAACTTTGAAGATATGAAGAATGAATTAGATTAATTTAAAAAAAACAAAATATGTGTTGCATTCAACCATCAGTTAGTGACTTTATGAATTACTCAGGATTCCAGCTTATATTTCATAACATTTGCTTGTCTTGTAATCATAAGACAGAGATTTATTTGTACTTATTTTTCTTTCCACTTAAGACTTGCACGTAGAGAGTCCGATGGAACAGGCAGATCTGTCTACTTGCTTACAGGAGAGTCAACAGAAAGAGCACTTCATTGCGTTCGCTAGAGTATATAGTGGAACAATTCGTAGAGGGCAGAAATTGTTTGTGCTGGGACCAAAGTATGACCCTTCAGAAGCTTTAACCAAGGTGTGTATGTATGAATTTCTTACTTTTTTTTGGTATTAAAATTAGTGGAGATTCTGTGGTGCTTACAGATACAACAGCAATTTTAGATGTGGATTTATATAATGCAATTTAACAAGCAATCTGTTCCTTTTTAGCAATATATTGTTGAAAAGTTGTGATTATCGAAAGTGTTAATACAACGGACCCTTTTGTTCCAGGAAGGAAACAAACCATAAGAAATGATTACCTCAATGTGGCATCTTACACAAGGTGTGATGGTGGCAATGTCAAAACATTGTGGTTACCAAGCACTATTTCCTTGTGTATTAAATAAGTGATGCTGGTTAGGTTGATTTCATTATCAGTGATTTATATATATTCTGGTTGCTCATACAGATAGACAGGTAACTTACTTATA
Organism: Chiloscyllium punctatum; assembly: GCF_047496795.1. Taxonomy (NCBI): domain Eukaryota; kingdom Metazoa; phylum Chordata; class Chondrichthyes; order Orectolobiformes; family Hemiscylliidae; genus Chiloscyllium; species Chiloscyllium punctatum. The sequence continues at coordinate 20,187,741 of NC_092786.1, forward strand.
TGGCTTTTAGTGTTCAAATATGCGATTAGCATGGAATTTACCTTCTACTATTTACCAAGGGCAGAGTGTTTGAAGAACATCGAAGATTTTTCATGCTACAATTAGGGACTAGTATGTGTAAATTTCTAAGTTGTTGGTCTTTGTGAAATAATTATTGGAATTTATCTTTTGTTTAACGCCTACTTTCAGATTATTCCTTCATGTATGCACATAATAAGTAAATGAAACAGACTGAATGATCACATTGAGGTGAAGTGATATGTCTGTGTGAGGATGGGACCACTGGGCTAACCTGAACAAACCATTAAAATCATGAGCAGAGGAGAGGATGTGAAAGCTGCTTGTATGGTTTTCTAAAGGAGAAATGAAAACTGAAGTAAAAGGAAAAAAGAAAATAGTGGTAGCTGATGTGAAAATATATAACTTCATAGGAAGTTGGGATAGATTGCTGAGAAAATTCAATAATATAATGTGGTGCAATTCTGTTGCCACCATTTTCATGATTCCTTTCTGAATCTAGCTCAGAAGATTCTCGAATACTGTTTATTATGTACCAGTCACAGCACCATAACCCTGCAGAAGAATTTCTTTAGAGTTGTGATTTGTAAAGATAAAGAGAGAAAGAAGGACAGTTCATTCTGATGAGTACTGAATAAGATTGTGTCTTGAAAATGACTTTCAAAAGCTAGGAAATCTTGGATGATATCTCCTGATGGAATGATTTTAAGGGAACATTTACAGTCTTAGAGTCATACAGCACGGAAACAGACCCTAGGTGCAACTCGTCTATGCCAACCAGGTATCCTAAGCTGAACTAGACCCATTTGCCTGCTGTTGGCTCATATCCCTCTAAACCTTTCCTATTTATGTACCTGATCAATACCGACCTTTACCACTTCCTCTTGTAGCTCGTTCCATACATGCACCACCCTCTGTGGTAAAAGGTTGCCTATTGGGTTCCTTTCAAATCTTTCCCCTCTCACTTTAAACCTATTCCTTCTAGGTTTGGACTTCCCTACCCTGAGAAAAAGGCATTGACCATTCACCTTGTCTGTCCCCTCATGAATTTGTAAACCTTTATAAGGTCACCCCTCAATTTTTGACACTCCAGGGATAAATGACGCAGCCTGTCCAGTCTCTCCTTATAAAGCAAACCCTTCAGTCCTTGAAACATCTTGTATATTTTTACTGCATCCTTTGTATGCTAATAACTTTCTTCCTCTAGCAGGATGGATGCTCTCTGCTTCTTCCTGGACCAAAGGCCTGAACCATCCCCACCCTCCACTTGGCCGAGTTTGTCCTCACTCTCAACACCTTCGCTTTTAACTCCTCTCATTTTCTTCAGGTCGGAAGGGTGGCCAGGGGTACTTTCATGAGCCCCAGTTATACCTGTCACTTTGTGGGGTAAATGGAATATTCCTTGTTTCAGTCCTATTCTGGACTCCACTCTTTCTCTGATACATCGATGATACCATCGGATCTACTTCCTTCTCTCATCTGGAGTTGAAAATGTTTATCGATTTTGCTTCCAATTTCCACCCTGCCTTCACTTTCACCAGGTCTCTTTCTGATTCCTCCCTCCCTCCCTCAACATTTCTATTTTCATTTCAATGGATAGACTGGCCACTATAAACCCATCCACTCCCACAGCTAGCTGGACTGTACATCCTCATACCCTGTTTCCTGTAAAGACTCCATTCCTTTTTCCCAGTTCCTCCATCTGTCGCATGTGTTCCTATTAGGCCAACCTAAACAAGAGAGCTTCCGAAATGTCCACCTTCTTCCTCAACCAAGGATTCCCCATCACCATTGTCAACAGGGCCCTCAACTGGCTCTGATCAATCTCCTGTACTTCAGCCCTCACCGATCTCTTCCCTCCCGCAACAGTGATAGGATTCCCCTTGTCCTTACCTACCACCCCACCAGCATCCACATCCAGAAGATCATCAGCTGCCATTTTCACCACCTTCTGACACATATTTCCCTTACCTCCTTTGCCTGCCATCCGTAGGGACCGTTCCTTCTGTAACACCCTCGTTCAATGTTCCTTCACTCCTAACATCCCTCCCCCCCCCCCCCCCCCCAGAGAACCTTGCCCTGCGACTGCAGAAGGTGTAACACTTGCCCATTTACCTCCTCCCTCCTCAGTATCCAAAGATCCATACCTTCCAGGTGAAGCAGCACTTTATCTGCACTTCTCACAATCTAGTCTACTGCATTCGCTTCTCACATGTAGTCTCCTCTACATTGGGGAAATGAAGCATAGACTGCATAGCTGCTTTGCAGACCATCAACGTTCTGCCCACAAAAAAGACCCTGAGCTTCCAGTTCCTTGTCACTCTGTTCCCTGGCCAACATCTCTGTCTCAGGCTTGCTGCAGTGCTCCAGTGAATCTCCGTGCAAGCTGAAAGAACAACTCCTCATTTTCTGCTTGATAACCCTGCATCCCTCCAGACTCAGTATCAAGTTAAATAATTTTAGGGCCTGAACTTTCCTATGTCCTAGTCCCCTACCCCATACACTGGGCCTTGTTATCACACAGTCTAGATTAGAGTGGTGCTGAAAAAGCTCAGCAGGTTAGGCAGCATCTGAGGAGAAGGAAAATCGACGTTTCCCGAAACATCGATTTTACTGCTCCTTGGATGCTGCCTGACCTGCTGTGCGTTTCCAGCACCACTCTAACCTAGACTCTGGTTTTCAGCGTCTGCATTCCTTGTTTTTACCTTGTTATCACATAGTCTACCATGACACACTACCTGTTGTTAGTCACTAACAGTCTCCATTAACAGATTTTCACCCTCCCAGCCAGATCATTATTGACTCTTTTGTCTGTCCAACTGTTCTTCTCTCTCTTTGGGCTCTATCCCCTCCAATTGTTTAGATTAGATTAGATTACTTACAGTGTGGAAACAGGCCCTTCGGCCCAACAAGTCCACACCGCCCCGCCAAAGCGCAACCCACCCGTACCCCTACATCTACCCCTTACCTAACACTACGGGCAATTTAGTTTACTCCTTACATCCTTCCCAACCCTATCTTCTGCATATAAACCAACATTTTCCTAGCTATCATCAGTTCTGAAGTAGGGTCACCGGACCCGAAACGTTAACTCTGATTTCTCTTCACAGATGCTGCCAGACCTGCTGAACCTTTCCAGCAACTTCCGTTTTTGTTTCTGATTAATGGCATCTGCAGTTCTTTCAGTTTTTATTACCTAACCAAGAAGCACTGCTGAGGATTCAGAGCTGTCATCCCTCTCCTTGGACATGGGGCCCTCAGGTGACCAGTTAGGAGTCAGCCTGCACCAAATTTGTTTACTGGGTTCCAGGTTGGCACCTTTGCACCCTGACAACCAGGTCCTGCTTCTCCTTGTGAAGTTCAGCTTGTCATGTGTGAATGTGATTTAATTGCCTTGATTTGATAAGGATAACAGTTTCTATTCAAGTGCATACAAGAGGTTTCAAGTTTTGTTCAAGTTACTCTAGCCCTTTGCTTCATTTAGAGTACAGAAGGCAAATTCATATTAGAATCTTGAATTTAGCTTTGTTTCAAAGTCTTGTTTCAGCTTGAAACAAAAATCTCTCCCAGTTAAAATGAACAGAAAATCTGAAAAGTGGCAGACAAAGTTGAGGAATTGAGCTAAAATTTCATTCCTTGGTAGCATTCACGCCTCTCAGTTAGAATGTGGTTCTAGTACTCCACGAGAGATTTAAACACACATTGCGTTAGAGATCTCAGAAAGCACAACATTAACAGAAGTGCCAGATAAGACATTAAGCCATGGCTTTATCCGACTTCTCAGGCATGTAAGAAAAATTGTGCAGTGCTATTTGAAAAAGCATTCATGTTCGATCCATTGCTTTTGTTGGGACCTTTCAGTACAAAATTGTGCCGATAGTAAAGACTTAATCTTCTAAAGTTCATTTCACTTCCTCAAGGCTCCTGCCAATGTAGTAATTTCTGTGTTGTGCTGTCCATTGTGATATTGGATTATTCCCTATCTTTAACAGTAACTTTATTTCAAAAGTGCTTGGTTGTTTTGAAAGCATTTTGGGACATCCTGATGTTATGAAAGATTAAATATAAATGTAAATTTCTTTCTTTCCCCAACGTGAGCAGAAATTTCCAGGGAGGAAGCTGGGATTCCGACAAGATTACTGCCAGTGCAGATCTCGGTTGCTACTTTGATTTATTTTCATTTCAAAAATATACTTAACCTTATAAAGTTATCTTTGTCACTAGAGCAGTTTGTTTCTGTGCTGTCTTAGCATTATTGACTACAGATAAACATTGGTTTGACTCTCCAGGCAGTTCCAAAAACCCAAAGGTACGTCTTATTTGCAAAACATATTATATACATATACTTTAGGCATTGTGAGGGTCTGATAACAGTTTAGAGCCTCATTGAACTTTGCCAGAAAGACTTTAGATGGTGGTCTTTTCCCACTGTATCTTGGCAGCAACTACCCCAAGGTTTAGTGTATCCCTCAGCACAGATTCGTGGACCATAGAATGCGCCAATCTACAACGCTCAGTCGAGGTCAACTCCTTGTTATGGGAGACTGATAAGTTTCGGCAGACCAAAGAGCATCTTCACCAAGTCGTTGGTCCTTCAGACACAATTGATATTTATTTTGGTGTGGAGACCGTAGAGCACAGAGTCCTGTGTTACAAACCTGCTCGGGACGAAGCTCAAAAATGTACTGCATGTTGAGGCTCAAGATGTAGGTTTGCTCGCTGAGGTAGAAGATTCATTTTCAGACGTTTCGTCACCATATGAAGCATTGGTGGTATGGCCCACTTTTCATTTATGTGTTTAGGTTTACTTGGTTTGGTGATGTCATTTCCTGTTCCTTTTCTCAGGGGATCTCAATGGGATCCAAGTCAATGCGTTTGTTGATCGAGTTTTGGATGGAATGCTGTTCTTCTAGAAATTCTTGCGCATGTCTCTGTTTAGCTCGTCCTAGGATGGATGTGCTGTCCCAGTCGAGGTGATGTCCTTCCTCATCTGTATGTCTTGTAAGAGCAGAGGAAAATCACTTATACAGTGTATTCAAAAAGAATGGGTACCCAAGGAAGACAGTCCACCGATTTCTCAGCAACAAACCCAAACAAGCAGGCAAAACTTGTCCAGAAACCCTGGCCGCTCTCCCCTACATTGAAGACATCTCGGAAATGACTGCCAGACTACTCAGACCTCTTGGCATCATGGGAGCCCGTGAACCCACCCACACACTAAAACAGCAGCTAATGAACTTGAAAGACCCTATACAGACAACAAGCAAAACTAATGTCATTTACAAAATACCTTGCATGAACTGTAATAAACACTACATTGCACAAACAGGTAGGAAACTAGTCACCAGGATACATGAACATTAACCAGCCACAAAAAAGATATGACCCACTCTCACTAGTATCTTTACATGCAGATGAGGAAGTACATGACCTCGACTGGGAGAAAACATCCATTCTAGGACAAGTTAAACAGAGACATGCGCAAGAATTCCTAGAAGCATGGTATTCCAACCAGAACTCTATCAAAAAACATATTGACTTGCATCCCATTTACCACTCCCTGAAAAAAAACAGGAAATGACATTACCACAGGAAATGATGTCACCAATCCAAGGAAACCTAATCGCATAAATAAAAAGTAAGCCATATCACCAGTGCTTAATCCGGAGGCTCACTGATGATGTTATTTACTATGGTGATGAAACATCTGAAAGTGAACCTTCCAGCTCAGCAAGCAAACCTACATCCAAGTACTGCACCTTTCTCCAGACTTTCTTCACAAAGGCACCTTCCAGCAGGAGATGTGTTACAGTCTCTACGCCCCTGCGGCTGCTTTGAGGGCGATGGGGCAGACCAACTGGGCGTACATGAAGGTAGTGCCGTTCTCACCACCGGCCAAGTGATGTCTTTGTTGGAGAGTTCTGGTGATGAGCTATTCTGCCAAATTACTTTGATGATCTGCTCAGGGAACAACTCAACAGGATCTACACTCTCCTTTTCCAGCAGGATCTCAAGGACACTACGGTGCTGATTATGTCCTGATGGACTTGTGGTCAAAGGTGTTTTCCTTTGCAAATATTTCCACGATGGACAGGTGATACAGAATGTGCCAACTACTTGGAAACCTAGTGCCAAGACTAGTCTCATCCTTTGCAAAAGTGGGGTCAGGTAGAACCTCGGTACGTAGTGACATTTTATGCACTGAGGGTTTACGCACAGTTCGGTGTAGCTGCACACAAAGGTGGCCTTCAGGATGAGGATGGTATATTCCCCACCCACCCCGTCTCGAGCTTTGTACTGTCCATGTTTGATCTCCAGTTGAAGTGGAAGGTGGTTAGCGTAACTGCAACAGAGCAGGTTCAGGAAATAGGCCATGCACAACAACACCAGGAGTACCTCTCTATACCTCTAGTGGGTCTGTCCTTTCAATAAGACAGGCCATATCCTGGTAAGATGATATTAGTGTCTGGGACATCATCATATCCATGGCAACATACCATGCAGACAGTGTCAGCCTATAGCTTGACTACCCTCTACATTGGGGAGACTGGACACCGCCTCGCAGAGCACTTCAGGGAACATCTCCAACACCCGCACCAATCAACCCCCCCCGCCCCATGGTCCAACATTTCAAATCCCCCTCCCACTCTGCCGAGGACATGCAGGTCCTAGGCCGCCTCCACCGCCGCTCCCTCACATTCGACGCCTGGAGGAAGAATGCCTCATCTTCCGCCTCGGAACACTTCAACCCCAGGACATCAATGTGGACTTCACCAGTTTCCTCATGACCTGTCCCACCTGCCAATCTCCCTTCCCACCTATCTGCTCCACCCTCCCCTCTGACCTATCATCTCCATTCCCACCCCCATTCACCTATTGTACTCTTTGCTACCTTCTCCCCAGCACCCCTATTTCTCCATTCTGGAGGCTTCCTGCCTCCATTCCTGATGAAGGGCTTTTGCCCGAAACATCGATTTTCCTGCTCCTCAGATGCTGCCTGACCTGCTGCGCTTTTCCAGCACCACTCTGATCTCTAGTCTGTGGGGCAACCTTTCCAAACCTTTTTATAGCTATCAGTAAATCTCCCTGTGGTAGCTAGTATATGCAGTGACTGTTTTGAAAATAAGAGTTCCCGTATTTTAAAAGAAAAGCTGATGCCAGTTCTTGACATGTCTGTAAACTTAAGGACTCACTGCATTTTATTTGGTCTGTCATTTTATGGATACCATGTTTTTATATGCTATACTGAAGTGTTTGAATAGTCTGACAAGATTTTAGCTAATATATTCTGTGTCTCTTTTTGTTATTTAAACAATATGCTATGCTATGTGGAAGTTCAATTCTTTATCCAAATGATTGCTGAAAACTGAAGTTCTTTGTTTGACAAATAAGATTTGATTTGAAAAAGCACTTTGTACAAGTAAATCATAATATTGTCGTTTAATGAAAGGCTGAGTTTTTTTTGTGGATCACCTACCTTCTATCTGCAGAAACCAACCGCAAACTTCCAGTTGCCTGTTATTCCAACGTACCATGGTTTTCCTTGGCCAACACTTCTCTCTTGGGCTTGCTGCAGTGCTCCAGTAAAACTCACCACAAGCTGGAAGAACAGCATTTCATTTTCCACTTCTCAATATTGAGTTCAATAATCTGAAAATCTGAGCACTATCTTCCAACCGCATGGCCTTCCTTTAGATGTTCCAGTTTGCTCCCACAATCTAAAGATGTATACTTTAGGTGGATTGGCCATGCTAAATTACTGTCCAGGGATGTGCAGATGAGATGGATTAGCCATCAGAAATGCAGGATTACGGTGATAGGGTAGGAGAATGCGTTTGGGTTGGTTGCTGTTCTTAGAGTCAATGTGGACTCAATGGGCCACATGGCCTGCTTCCATACTGTAGGGATTCTACGATTCCATGCACTCTCCCCTACTCCTACACAGTAAGCCGTGACATCACACAGGCTGCTGTTACCACAGCCAACTCATTTGCATTAACTAACAGCTTTACTTCCTCCCTGGCCACCATTATCCATTCTTTTGCACAACTGCATTTCTCTCTGGTTTCCATCTCCACCAATCATTTGCTCCAACCCCCATCCCTCCCCTTCCACTATCTTCAGATTGTACACCAACCTTTTCCTAGCTTCTGATTAACTTAGAGCTTGGATTAGTACCTGGGAGTATGATGTTATTGCTGTTATTGAGACTTGGTTGGGTGAAGGGCAAGATTGGGCACTAATTATTCCAGGATATAAATTCCAGGATATAAGGCAGGATAGAGAAGGAGGTAAAAGGGGTGGAGGAATTGCATTACTGGTCAGAGAGGATATCACAGCTGTGCTGAAGGAGGGCACAATGGAGTTGTGAGGCAATATGGGCAGAGCTCAGAACTAGAAAGGGTGTGGTAACAATACTACAGGCCTCTCATTAGTGAGCGTGAGATAGAGGTACAAAAATGCAGACAGATTATGGATAGATTAATTTTTACAACGTTGACTGGAATTCACTTATTGTTAGAGGTTTAGATGGACCAGAATTCTAGTAGGATTTTATAGAGCAGTACGTAAATAGTCCAACTCCGGGAAGGGGCCATTCTGGACCTGGTGTTGGGGAATGAGTCCGGACAGGTGGATGAAGTTTCAGTAGGGGATTACTTTGGGAACAGTGATCACAATTCTGTAAGTTTTAGAATACTCATGGGCAAGGATGAGAGTGGTCCTAAAGGAAGAGTGCTAAATTGGCGGAAGGCCAACTATAGCAAAATTTGGCACGGGCTGGGGAATGTAGATTGGGAGCAGCTGTTTGAAAGTAAATACACATTTGATATGTGGGAGGTTTTAAAAGAGAGGTTGATTAAAATGCAGGACAGACATGTCCCTGTGAAAATGAGGGCTAGAAATGGCAAGATTAGGGAACCATGGACGACAGGTGAAATTGTGAGACTAGCTAAGAGGAAAAAAGAAACATACATAAGTCCTATACAACTGTAACATGACCTGTCAACTCCTGTACTCAATACCCTGTCCAATGAAGGAAAGCATGCCGTAGGCCTTCTTGACCACACTATCGACCTGCGTTGCCACCTTCAGGGTACAATGGACTTGAACACCCAGATCTCTCTGTACATCAATTTTCTCCAGAACTTTTCCTTTTACTGTATAGTTTGCTCTTGAATTGGATTTTCCAAAATGTATCACCTCACATTTGCCCAGATTGAACTCCATTAGCCATTTCTCTGCCGAGCTCTCCAATCTCGATGGACTGAATGGCCTAATGTTTGCTTCTATGTCTAATGGTCTTATGGTCTTATTTCCTCGAACCTAATGTACTGCATCCTGAGCTTCCAGTATAGTCTTTTCTACGTTGGTGAGATTAAACGTAGACTAGGTGACCATTTCACTGAGCACCGTTACCAAATCCTAAACAGCCACACTTACCACCTGGTCGCTGCCCATTTCAATTCTCCCTCCCACTCCCTCTCCGACATGTCCAGCTCCTCCACCTCCATTGCCGCAGTGAATCAGACCAGAATTGGAGGAATAACACCTCATCATCCGTTTGGGCAGCCTACAGCCAGAGGATTTAACATTGAGTTCTTCAATTCCAAATAACCTACCCACCCAACCCCTGGTGACTTTCCAGCCCCGCCAATTCTACTTCCCGGATCCTTCCTTCCAACTAAAGATTTACAAGGATGTTGCCAGGGTTGGAGGATTTGAGCTATAGGGAGAGGCTGAACAGGCTGGGGCTGTTTTCCCTGGAGCATAGGAGGCTGAGGGGTGACCTTATTGAGGTTTACAAAATTATGAGGGGTATGGATAGGGTAAATAGACAGAGTCTTTTCCCTGGGGTCGGACAGTCCAGAACTAGAGGGCATAGGTTTAGGGTGAGAGGGGAAAGATATAAAAGAGACCTAAGGGGCAACTTTTTCATGCAGAGGGTGGAACGTGTATGGAATAGGCTGCCAGAGGAAGTAGTGGAGGCTGGTACAATTGCAACATTTAAGAGGCATCTGGATGGGTATATGACTAGGAGGAGTTTGGAGGGATATGGGCCGGGTGCTGGCAGGTGGGACTAGATTGGTTTGGGATATCTGGTCGGCATGGACGTGTTGGACCGAAGGGTCTGTTTCCAAGCTGTACATCTCTATGACTCTACCAACCGGATTTATTCCTCTCATCAACCAACCAGGCTTCAGCACAATCTTCACTAGCTTTGCTGTATCCTCACTCCCAACCTCATCCCAGCCTTTACTCTCCTACCAGCCTTCATAACTTGACCTTACCTGTTCATCTCCCTTCCCACCCAACAGCTCCACCCTTCCCACTGACCTATCATGGTAACCCCCTACCTGCACCCACCTATCATTATCCCACCCCCCTTTTCCCCAGCCCCACCTCCCCCCTCCTATTTATTTCTGAGCTCTGTTCCCCCTCCCCAGCCCCAGTAAATGGTCTTGACCTGAAACGTCGCTTTCTTCACCATCTGATGCAGCCTGGCTTGCTGTGTTCTTCCAGCCTCCTGTTTGTGTACGGTGTGCAGTTCTTTATTTTTCTGAAAGTAATCTAAGTCTGTAGGGCCATTGAGGGGTTATTTGCCTGGGGCTGGCTAGGTAAAAACAAAACTGTGGCAAGTTTTGTTTTTATTATGTATATAAACAAGAAACTTACTTAAGAGACTAAACTTGCTCTTGTAAAAAAAGACATATTACTGCTCCATTATAATTAACAATGTACTGACTAACTTGCTTTGAAATGTGCTGTTTCTGAGTTGCTGCCTTTATTGCTTTATTTATAAATAAAGGCAAGTGTCCTTCAGTTTTGAAAATATTATTACTTTGGAAAGTTGGCTGTTACATTTATCTGTTTCATTGGAAATTAGATTATTTTACTTCTTAAGCCTAATGCTTTGAGAATTTTGAGTTGTGCAAGATGTCAGGAACAGCCTAACATTCTTAACTAGCAGAGAGCAATCTAAAATAGCATGCAACATCAATAAAAGAACAGTCATATTTCACAACAGTTGTGTTTGTAAAAATTATGCCCTTTAGATATTTACATGATTGTGCACTTTTGACATTTCTCGTGACACTTTGAAAGCTTGAATGCTTTTCTTTGGCTTCCCTATTTACATTTCAACACGTAGCAACTTAAAAAAAAATCCGAAAGATTGGCCTGAGTCAAGTTGTTGGCCAAAAAATGGATAGTTCACAAAGCATGTTACACCATAACAGTAACACTAATACGTTTCAGATTACAGCTCAGAACAAATAAGCTTTCTCACTGGCTTTTTCTATTTGGTAATCCTACATCAGGGCCTCCTTTAAGCCTCAGACTTTGCAGATTGGTTTATTTCTATCCATTCAAATGTCCATTGAAATCTGCAGTCTGCTGCTGTATGTGCAGGATCAGAACTTCCATTTTACTTTGTCTCCTCCACCCAGTAAGATCCCCTCCTCTGTCTCCTTGCATTTTAAATTTTTCCCTTAACAATATCATGGCATCCTTTCCTCCAAATGATCACTATTCGCATGACTTGCTAATGTTGTTCTAAATTGCTCCTTGAATAAACTCACTTCCAGTATCTGACCTTTTCTGGAAGGTCCTTCAAAGCACCTGACTTTGCTATTTGGCAAGTTGCAAGCCCATCTGTTCCGGTCTCCTCTCTTACCCATTGTTCTTCCAGATATTTAATTAGCCAACGTGTTTTCTGTTTGTTTTAAGTCAACCAATATAATCCCTTAGGACTATGGCAGACATGATCTTAATGTGAGTGATTGCTGTGGTATGATGGTTTTGGCAGAAAAGCACCTCATAGATAGTAATGCTTTCCCCTTACTAAGACCTTGCTGCTTTTTCAAAGTTATAATTTTAAATTTCTCCTGGCTATTCTGCAGTCTCTTTTTTTTTGAGCACTTCACCTTTTCTATCCTTCTCAGCTCTCGTTTAAAAAATTGCATGTTTATCACAGACCAAAGTCATACCTCTGATTTTCGTCCGGATATCATAAATTCTTTTCACCCATTACGCTGACTCCTTATCCTCAGTGACTTCTGTTTCTTTCTCAGATGTTCTTTCCTAAAAAAAAAACTTCCCTTCCCCCGCTGTCCTCCCATCATACAAACTGTCTATGTCAAAGTCAGAGCCACCATTTCCCACATCCTCAATGCTCTTGTGATTTTAATTACTGACAGCGCCATCTCTGACCACTTCCTTTCAGCTCTTACCACTTACATCCTTCTGGACCCACATCCAATCTCACATCCATCTGTTTCCTTTATTAGTTATTTAGTTCTGTACAGTAAATATCCCAACTCACTTTATTGACATTGAATCAAAATCCTGAAACTCCCTTTGTAATAACATTGTGCATGCCCATAGATCTCAAGAACTATAGCAGATCAAGAAGGCAGCTCACTACCATCCTAAAATCTTAAGGGAAATTAGGGATGGAAAATTAACACTGGCCCAACCAGTGATGTCGATACCAAAGTTTTGAAAATCTTAATCTTCCAGTTATTTGGGGGTATTGATTTGCTCAATTGTCCCTTTACTTTCTTTTTGATATCCTTGTTCCCAGAAAACTCTAGTCGTTCCTTCTCCAACAAGGTAAGCCTACCTTTTTTATTGTTCCTTGGAACCCAAGGTCCAGCTTTAGTGAATGGCATCAAATGCTATTGAGCTTTAGTTTCCTCTGCCAAAACCACCCAGGATCATCCTGGAGAGTAGAAAAAGAATTCCTGATTTCTTTTCTCTTAACGCTAATAATTTTCTCAAACCCTGCCTGCTGCCACTACAGAATCAGTTCTGCTGTCTGTGTTGTGTCTTGTAACCCCATCCAACCTTTCTTTGCAAGCCAGGCTTCTTCAGGCTGTCCCACCCATCCTAAGTCCATCTTTCACCAGTTTTCTTTCTCTCTCCTCCTTTTCTACTTATAATCTCATTTTTTCATTCAGACTCACCCCCTCCTCCATTGATCCATTGCTCACTAAACTGCTCACCACCAATCACTCCCTTCTGCCTCACCTTGCCAGCTGACATTATGAATGGTTTGCTCTCCTTAAGTACTGTTACCTTTCAAAATACCTGTCATACCCCTACATCCAAAAATATTGACTGTCCTTACAAACTGCCAGTCTGTTTCCACAGTGTGAAATGTGTTGAATTTCTCCAATCAGTTGTCTGCCATTAGCTTACTATCATAAAGTCACTAACCAGTTATGACTGATGACCTCTGTGAATATGGTGCATTATTTTTCATTCTCCTGCTTGACCTCCATGAAGGTATATCTCTCAATCCTGCTCCATACCTTTCCTCCATCTAATGCAGTGATTCCACTCGCATTCAGTCACTCTTCTGTATCTGGTTGTACTGAGTAGCTTCAGCAATGGAATCCCGTATATTGTTCCAGTGTTGTTGCTCCTTAGTTATAAAAGATCTAGTCTTAGCGGTACCTCTTGTTCATTTGCACACCAATGTTTGGTATTGCTATCTTGAGAGATGGTATTAGTTTCCACTTCTATCTGGGCATACCAAACTCTAGCTCCACCAATTACTTCTTTGTTGTCAGATCCCTTATCCGATGTAGCCTGTCTTGCTCTTGCTCTTTGTTGCAAAGGGAAGTTGCAACTTTTGAGAAGACCAAAGCCACTATCTTCAACCCCAGCTGAAAACTACATGTCTTTACCATAGATTTGAGCCCCCTTAAGGCCACTGCTGCAGGCTGCCTAAAAGTCTGTGGCAGATTGCCAACTGGTACCTCTTCTACATTGTCCAATTCCTTTCCCATGAGCAGAAACAAGTCCACACTGTAGAGCAAGCCAAGATCTGTTCAAATTTCAGCTGAATTTCCAGCCCCATGTCCTCTTCATTGCAAAGGCTGCCTGGTTCACCTGCTCTAACATCACTTGTCTACTTGTTTGCTGTTAAAACACTCATCCATGCCATTAAACTTAAAATCTCAACTATTGCTGTGTCAACAACCCGCAGCCCCCTATATATTATTTCAAAACCTGTATTCTTAAGAATTCCTTTTGTATACAAAAGGCACAAGTTGTTAGGGGCCAATGTCAATATAACTGCAGCAAAATCAAATCATTCCCTAAAGCAATTGAAAATGCACTTTAAGAAATTTAGCTTAATTACTGAAAACAATATTATAAACTCTGATTGCACAGCAGCATCTCGTGGAAATTGTAGCAGCAATACGTGATGATAGAATGTATTAATTTGTGTAAGTCCATTCCACTGTGTCGCCAAGTGAATGGAGATTTGCATTAAGTTTAACTGTTTACAAAAGCATGTGGGAAAACAATTCTAAACTCCTGAATGCATTTTCATAAAATTAAGCATTCCAGCTGATTTTGCCTCCCATGTTTCTGTAATCCTACCGTTGATTGCTGAATGTAGGGTGGCATGCTGAAGAGGTTGGAATTGTACTGTAAATCTCAGAGCCAGGTCTGACTGGCTTGTTAATGCTATCTCAATCTCTTGATATGTTATTTTCTTTTAATTCTTTGCAGCAAATAGCAGTTTGTGTAATATTTAGAAAGCTAGCCATAATCTTCCGATGGGCACTAATGGATGCTCAGACCTCTAAAAGTACAATTTGTTACTTGAACAGCAGAAACATAGCATGATGTGATTTCAGATACCGTGAATTTGTCTTGCTGATTTATGCTGAGAAATGTAACTTTAGCATATTTCAATTAATTTTGTGATCCTTTGTTGTTAACAAGTAAAGGGTGTATACAGTGACGCTGTGAGAAATAAATTTTGTATTCATATGAATTAATATTTCTCTAGTTGCCAGTGAGATGCTCACCAAATGATGACCTGTCAATCCCACACTTGGCTTGTTGTACAGTGGAGGACTTGTTCCTGCTCATGGGAAAGGAATTGGAGAATGTGGAAGAGGTACCAGTTGGCAATGTGCTCGGTAAGGTTTTGCTATTGAGTTTCTCATCAGCTTGTAGATCATGGTACAAAGTTTACAAATGGAATGGTCGGTAGTAGCATTTTCTTTATAAAATGCCAGTTCAATCCTGAAAAAAAACTTAGTGTATATAATAAACTTGTGTATAATACAAGTTATTTCCATGTTCAGAAAATGAAATATTTCAACCCTCCACTTGCTCATTTTGTAATTCAGTTGACCAGTAATAGAATGTTGGATGAGCTGAAGTTGACAAGTATGGAAACCTAACCAGCAAATAATCGGAATAGTTGGCTCTGAAGGTGACTTAAGATATGATTGATGGGCGATGATAAAAATCTTTCAGGTGCTGTACTTTTCAACATCAGCAAAGCATATAATATCGTCACTGCATCAGTAACCTGATATATTGCTGTAGTAAATTTCCTCTAACAGTGCTGATTGAATGGCTGTAGTATCAAGCATATTTAGTTTTGTCAGAAACCTGGGGAATTGACCAAACAATGTTCTTTGTTCAAACTGAGAGAACAGCAAGGCAGGTCGCAATTTAGTGAATCTTTAATTGGAACATTGTCTTGCATATTCTCTGACTTGAGTAATTAATCTAACTTAAAATTGACTGGAACTTTTTCCGTAAGGCTTGAGAACTTCAGTTAGATGACATCTGTACTGAGTTCAATCTTTTTATCAGTAAACAGACAGCAGGTGCTTTTCCCAATTTAATCATATTTTCGTCAAGTCCATTTTGTGGGAAAAAGTCACAGAACAATTTGATTCAACTGTTTAAGTAAATACCACTTACTTGGACTCAAAAGCCTTTTGAATTAATGGATAACTTAAATTAAGTGTCATAACTAAAAGGAGTATGTAGTATTGTATTCTCGTATCTTATGGAATCCATCTAGGTTAGAATATAGACAAGGAAAGAGGAAATGAATGGTAATTGCAGTGGATATAGCATTGATCTTCTCTAGATCAGAATCAAGTTTGCACTGTTTGGTTACAAGTCTCCCTCAAAATTTAGTTCCGAAGGATCATATATGGAGCCGTTTCAGTGGGCCATACGATGGAACTGGATAGACTAGTCACCATAACATTGCCCTTTGTAGAGTTTACAGAGAATCAAATAAACGCTAGTTTGCAGGATCTTCAGTGTATTCCAAATAAAGTTACTAACATAGTTACATATTCTGAATAAGATGGTGGCCTTGCCATCAACATCTATATCCTTTTAAAATATGGGAAAAACTCCTGAATAAATGGTGCTGAAGGCTGAGGGGTGATCTTACAGAGGTGTACAAAATCATGAGGGGCATGAATAGGATGAATAACCAAGGTCTTTTCCCTGGGGGTGGGGTTAAGTCTAAAGCTAGGGGGCATATTTTAAGGTGAGAGGGAGGGATTTACAGGGGAACCAAGAGGCACCTTTTTCATGCAGGTGATGCATGTATGGAACAAGTTGCCAGAGGAAGTGGTGGAGGCTCATACAATTTCAACATTTAAAAGGTGTCTGGATGGGGATATGAATAGGAAGGGTTAAAGAGGGGCATGGGCCAAATGCTGGCAAATGGAACAAAATTTATTTAGGATATCTGGTTGGCATGGACGAGTTGGATTGAAGGGTCTATATCCATCTATACAGCTCTGTGACTCTAAGCTAATAATTGTGGTGGTAGTTCCTTTCTTCTGTTTCTCTTTTTTTTCTCTGTGAGTTTAGGAAGGAAATTCCAGAGAGAGGAAGAGAGACTCAGACCCTCGAAGATATGGCTGTCAATAGATGGCTAATGAGAGATGAGAAGCTTCAAAAAAAGTAGAGTTGGAGGAATGTTGCCCCGGATAAGGTGTTGGAGACAGTTTGGGATCCTGAGATGAAAAACAGTTTTGGAATGTTATATTGGAGGAGGGGAGCAGGAAGATCTGGCTGATGAACAGGAGCAAGATGGACATAACAGAGGACTGGGCAAAGTGGTGTTTTTGGAGACTTTTGTGAGCAAGAAAGAGCACGCAATGGTTGGTTCTGAAGGCGACAGTAGCATGTGATGAAAAAGCAACCATTAGTGGAAGTGGAATGAAGTGTGGCAGAATCATGGGATCAGAATTTACCAGAGGACCAAGGTTGTGTACAGTCTGTACCTGCCTGAAATGGTGACTGGGGAAGAGGATGGCACAGATGGTGAAGGAGTTTAGTTTATGGGAGAATCTTTCAGATCTTGAACTCAACAGAGTTGTGCCTCCTCCAAATGGTGGATTTCCGATATCTCCGATACTTAAAAATTTCAACCTAAAGAATGAGAGTATATATCATTTGTGTTTTAGTCAGGAGAGTGAATAGTTGTTGTAAGCATAGTGTTCTTTATATGGTTGTGAACTTCCTATTCATAGTACGAGCATCAAATGCTTTCTTTTTAAAAAACCTGTGAAAACAGGAGGGTGTGGATCATAACAGAATAAAAAGCAAACTAACTACATGAATTAAGGCAGTAAGGGTAAAGGTGGTGACCACGCCCTTTGCAAAAAGCGAGAAGAATTGGTGCTGTGACTACTGGGCCAAAGGCTGTTGCATCACCTCGTTCACTATTTAAAGAAATGACTTAGATTTTGTAATCAGGAGCAGAATTTGTGACTAACATCAAATAGTGGGGTACAATTAATACAGAGTATATTGATTAAAAAAAACAGGAAAATGTTAATGAACAGAGTGAGCGTGTAATTTATTTTGTTCATTCATGGGATTGTGGCTTTGCTGGCTGGACCAGCATTTCTTGCCTATCCCTAGTTTCCCTTGAGAAGGTGGTGGTGAGCTGCCTTCTTGAACCACTGTAACCTATTGGTTGTGGATGCTTCCAGAATGTTGGTAGGGAGGGAATTCCAGGATTTGGACCCAGCAACAGTGAAGGAGTACAGATATATTTTCAAATCAGGCTTGGAGGGGAGATTGCAGGTGGTGGTAATCCCATTGTATCTGCTGTCTTTATCCTTCTCGATGGTATATTCATTGAAAATTGTAAATTATATGAATTATTTCTTTAAATGTTTGCCATTGCTTGACTGCTGTCATATCTTTCAATATAATTTCCCCAATCTGTCTCAGAACATTCATTCTTCATACCTTAGCAACTGGTTTTATTTAAATTTAAAGCAACCAATATTTACGTTCAGCAAACTTTATTGTCGCTCTCCTTGTGCTTATTTCCAAATCTCATAGTAACAGAAAAGAAACAAAATCTAAAAACTTCTATCTAGGGTTATACAACACGGAAACAGACCCTTCGGTCCAACTCGTCCATGCTGACCAGGTATCCTAAACTGACCGAGTCCCATTTGCCAGCATTTGACCAATATCTCTCTAAACCCTTCCTATTCATGTACCCATCTAGATGCCCTTTAAATGTTACAATTGTACCAGCCCCCTCCACTGCATCACCCTCTGCATGAAAAAGTTGCCCCTCAGGTTCCTTTTAAATCTTTTCCCTCTCACCTTAAACCTATCCCCTCCAGTTTTGGACTCCCCTATCCTGGGAAATGACCTTGGCTATTCACCTAATCCATGCCCCTCATGATTTTATAAACTTCTGTTAGGTAACCTGTTAATCTCCCTATTCAGCCTCTTACCACTCAAACCCTCCAATCCCGATGGTACCATCCGGATTACCACCATCTGCAAGCTTCCTTCCAAGCCTGATTTGGAAATATATCAGCATTCCTTCTGGTTGTAGGTTTGCTCGCTGAGCTGGAAGGTTAGTTTTAAACATTTCGTCAACATACAAGGTGAAGCCTAGAGCATTCTTTCACTGTTGCTGGGTCCAAATCCTGGAATTCCCTCCCTACCAGCATTCTGGAAGCATCCATAACCAATAGGCTACAGTGGTTCAAGAAGGCAGCTCACCACCACCTTCTCAAGGGAAACTAGGGATAGGCAAGAAATGCTGGTCCAGCCAGCAAAGCCACAATCCCATGAATGAACAAAATAAATTACACGCTCACTCTGTTCATTAACGTTTTCCTGTTTTTTTAATCAATATACTCTGTATTAATTGTACCCCACTATTTGATGTTAGTCACAAATTCTGCTCCTGATTACAAAATCTAAGTCATTGCTTTAAATAGTGAGCAAGGTGGTGCAACAGCCTTTGACCCAGTAGTCACAGCACCAATTCTTCTGGAAAACCACTTCTTGCCTTTTGCAGAGTGAATGGTGTTATGAAGATATGGATATACTGTACCTTTAAGAAAGTTAAAAGCTGGCAGAACTACCTGACAACACCAAGTGTTCTCAACATGATGCAGTGCAGCATGTGGTCCAGCAGTTAGTGTAGCTGGTTGCTTGGAGACAAAAATAGATTTAAATTAGGCCAATCAGTGTAAATTATACCCCAAAAATACCAAATTGCAATCAAGTTTGAATTTAGTATATTGACAATGTTAAAAGCCAATGACACAATCTGATGCTTTGTGAGTATTGGACCAGGGAAAATTGAATAGTTGAGAGGAGAACTGCCACACCACCAGCATATAGAGACAGCCCGGAGAATAGCTCTCTTAAGGGTATCTTTAGCGATCAGTAATCTGTGAAGCAGAAATCCCTAAGAATAAGAAAAGAAGATTCGAAGTCTGGCTGGTTTTTGAAGATTGAATTTTTTCAGTAAATCTTAATTGGGGGATTTTATTGGACTAGTTTTATAGAAAGGAAAGTGAAAGATAGGTTAGAGGAAGGAGTTGTAAATAGTTGTTGCTTAATTATGCTGTTATTCTTTGAGAAATAAAGTGGCTAATTTTTACTTTAATTGTTCTAGGACTCTCTAAGTTTCACAGAGTATGGCATGGGATAAATCTTTTCTGTGTTGCTGGTTTAAATTAAGCAGGAGGGTTTACCCTGTGTCGCAACAATGGTCACCACGTTTATCCTTAATGCCTTAATTCATGTAGTTAGCTTGCTTTTTATTCTGTTATGATCCACACCCTCCTGTTTTCACAGGTTCTTTAAAAAGAAAGTATTTGATGCTCATGTGATGAATAGGAAGTTCACAACCATATAAAGAACACTATGCTATTGAGTTCAAGATTTGAAAGTTCTGCCCTGAAATTGAATTCCTTCGCCATCTGTGCCATCCTTTTCCCCAGTCACCATTCAGGCAGATACAGAGTATATACAACCTTGATCCTCTGGTAAATTCTGATCCCACGATTCTGCCACAAATAGCACTTTATTCCACTTCCACTACTGATGGCTGTTTCATTATATGCCTCTGTCACCAACAGATCCAACCATTGCATGCTCTTTCCTGCCTTCCCCAGTCTCCAAAAATACTACTTTGCCCAGCACGCTGTTGTAGACAGGCAGGAGGCTGAAGAACACAGCAGGCCAGCACTCACTGGTGTTCAACATCCAAATCTTCACTCTCTTATAGGTGGTGAGATCGGTATTACAGCCAGTTTTGATTTTGATTTCAACTGATATGCACAAGATAAAAATTAGAAATGGAACAGAACTTGATTCCATTCCCACCTCTTAGCCCCATGATCTTGGCCTCGTGAGATGAAGTAACTTGGGTCATTCTGGAGGTTAAACCTGGGCTTTATTTCTTTAAATGGCTTAGTACCAAGATATCCATGAAGTCACTGGGGAAATAACATGGCACACGTGTGTGTATTATAATATATGCACACTTGCCTATTCTATTGAATTATCCTTCTGGACTCTAGATACAGGAAAAAATATATTAGCATGTACATTGAAATTTATGCTGGCACTGAGTTCTCTCTGCTTGTAACGTTTTTCTGTTGAGCAAAAGTATTATGCAATTTGAATTGATGATTTATTATGTTAACTATGCATAAATCGGGTACAGAATGTGATAGTAGAATGAAATTTTCTGTGCTGCACCACTTCGCTGCAGTTTCTGTTTAATGTTCAATGATAAATACAGCCATGATAAATGTGGTTCTCATTTCTTGGTTCTCTATTTAATTAGGATACAATATATAGTGATGATTTTTGCAAATCTGTGAATAAGGAAGCAATCTAGTTGGTAAGATAGGGAATTGATAAGTGCTTGTTAATTGAAATACCAATGTGTCATAATCAGTGAGTGAGTTATACAAGTAAATGAAAATTGGCATATGCTTGAAGATTGGGTTGGCACTGCCATATTTCAAAGGGCTAATAAATGAATTAATCTTTTAATTATATTGAAGCTAATAAAAAAATTTATGAAGCTGTTAAATATTGAGTCAAAAGTGAACCTATTTTAATTATTTAACAGTGATTAAACTTTACAAAATGCAATTTAACTTGTATATGTAGCTGTCATTCTGAGGGAAGTAGTAGTGTAAATAAACTTTTCATTAGCAATTACTTTCTATAATCTGAATGGATAAATGTTCTTGGCTCCCTATAATTTATCTACCATACCACCCATGTTAAATGTCTTTATTTTATTAATATGTGAAGTATAGAATTTTAGATGGATATAGATTAATAATGCTCTTCCCCTTACTGCTTTCTGTGTTTGGTTCTTTGTTCTCATACTTGTCGTCTGTGCTGCTCTGTCTGGAATCAGAAGTTAAGTTGCTCTGTTGTGTCTATATGTCACTTATGCATCCATTACACGTGGAGTAATTACCATGGGCTTTTACTGAGACATTGTCATCAAACTCTTTCCAAACTTGGCAAATTTAGATTGATTCACAGTTTAAAATACCAATTATTTTTTAACATGGTTTGAAATATTTACATTTGAAGATAATTCAACTCGACTGAAAGAAATACTTGTATCAAACTACTGTTGGCAAAGAGTCAACTTTGTGCAGATAAATAGGTCCAGTGTACATTTGACCACCTCATTATGGATTGTCTATCAATTTACAGTAGAAGGGAGTGTTATACTCATGACTGCTTTGGTTGTAAGGAAAGTTAGGAAAACTCAGTTTTTAAAAATATTCTTTCATTGGATGAAGTTGTCACTGGCTAGGACCACATTTATTGCCTATCTCTAACTGTCCTTGAGAAGGTAATAGTGAGGTCCCTTCTAGAATTGTTGCAGTCCACAGTGGTGTATGTACGCTAGGTGTTTAACATCTGTTGTTGGGAAAATGTGGGAAAAGGAGATAATAACAAATTTGGAATTAATTATATGATAAAGCAGAGTCAGCATGGCTTTATGAAGGTGAAATCATGCCTGAAAACTAGAATTCTTTGAAGAGGTAACGAGCAAGATAAATAACGGGAAGCAGTGGATGTAATATATTTGGATTTTTATAAGGGGTTTCATAAGATTGTTTAATGAAGTAAAAGCCTATGGGTTGGGGGTAATAAATTAATATGGATAGAGGGTTGGCTACTTCATAGAAGGCAGAGAGTTGGGATAAGGGAGTTATTTTCAGAGTTGCAACTGTCGACTTGTAGAGTGCCACACAGATCAATGTTCCGGCCACAATCACTTACAGTATATTTTAATGACTTGGATGAGGAAAATGAATGTAGTATAGTCATGTTTTTGGATGATGCAAAAATGATTGTATAGGCTGATGATAAGGATAACACAAAGAATCTACAGAGGGATATAGACAGGTTAAGCAAGTGGACAAAAACGTGGCAGATGGATTATGATGTGGGAAATGTGAGCTTGTATACTTTTGCAGGAAGAATAGGGGAGCTGCATATTATTTAAATGGAGACAGGTACAGAATAGAGGAATTTGGGAGTCCTCATGCTCAAATCACAAAAAGCTAGCATCCACGTTTACTGGATAATGCAGAGGTCAAATGGAACATTGGCCTTTCATTCAATGGGAATGAAATAAAAAGTGGAGAGGTTTTATTAAAATTGTACAAGACATTTTTTTGGACCACAGCTGGAATACTGTGATAAGTTTTGGTTTCAAAGAACAAGAACAAAGAATGGAGAGAAGTACAGCGCGGGAACAGGGCCTTCCGCCCTCTGTGTTCTATGACTAAGCCAGTTTTGTATCCATCTAGCCAGTCTACCCTAAATCCCATGTGATTTTGGTTTTCGTACCAATCTGTTGTGTGGGACTTCATCAAATACCTTACTAAAGTCCATATAGATTACATCCACAGCTCTCCACTCATCAATTATCTTTGTCACTTCTTCACAAAATAAATCAGGTTGGTGAGACATGATCTTCCCCATACAAAACCAAGTTGCCTGTCCCTAACTAATCCATTTTCTTCCAAATGTGTATGTATCTTGTCCCTCAGTATCTTCTCTAAGTGCTTCCCCATCACAGACAGCAGGCTCACTGGCCTGTAATTTCCTGGATTATCCCTGCTTCCTTTCTTAAGCAAGGGAATGACATTGGCTATTCTCCAGTCCTGTGGAATTTTGCCTATGGTCAAAGAGGATGCGAAGATATCTGTAATGCCCCAGCTATTTCTTCCCTTGCCTCTCACAGTAACCGGGGATAGATTCCATTTGCCATGGGGATTTACCTACCTTAATGCAATTTAGGATACCCAAAACCACCTCGTCCAACATAAAGAGTGTCAATATGTTGGAGGAGGTGGTTAGAGGGAAATCACACACTGATCCCTGACCTCAACATCAGTCATGTCCTTCTCTGTGAATACCAATACAAAGTATTCATTAAGAATATCTCCCACTTCCTGTGGCTCCATGCATAACTTCCCTCCTTTGTCCTTGAATGGGCCTACCCTTTCCCCTGCTACCCTCTTTCTTCTAATATATGCATAAGAAGCCTTGGATTCTCTTTGACCTTGTTTGCTAAAGACATTTCATGGCCCCTTTTAGCCTTGTTAATTCTGCATTTAAGTTCTTCCCTGATTTCTGTGTACTCCTCAAGGGCTTCATCAGTTTGTAGCTGCATAGACCTATCATATGCTTCTTTTTTCCTTTTGACTATACTTACAATTTCCCTTGTTATTCATGGTTCCTGAATCCTGCCATTCCTATCCTTCAATTTTGCAGGAATACGCATATCCTGCACTTGAATCAACTGCACTTTAAAAGCCTCCCACATGCCAGACATGGATTTGCTCTCAAAAAACTGCTCCTAATCAGCAGACTCCATCTCCTGTCTAATTTGGGTGTACTTGGCTCTTTCCCAATTGAGCACCCTCACACGAGGGCCGCTCTGGTCCTTGTCTAGGACTACTCAAAATCTTACGGAGCTATGATCACTAAGCCCAAAATGTTCTCCTGCTGAAACATTGACCACCTGTCCTGGCTCATTTCCTAATATTAAGTCTAGGTTGGCCTCCTCTCTGGTTGGATTGTCAATGTATTGTCTCAAAAAGCCCTCCTGGACACATCTCACAAAATGCTCTCCATCTGAGTGCCTGACTCTAAGGGAGTCCCAGTCAGAGGAAAGTTGAAGTCACCTACCACAACTACCCTGCTTTTTTCACACCTTTCCAGTATCTGACTACATATCTGCTCCTCTGTCTCTCATGTGCTGTTCAGAGGTCGAGAGAAAATTCCCACCATTGTGATTTCACCCTTCCTATTCCTGAGGTCCACCCATAATACCTCACTGCACGATCCCTCTGTATGTCCTCCTAATGCAAGGAAAGATATACTGGTATTGGAGGCAGTCCAAAGAGGTTCACTCGGCTGATACCAAGTGTGGAGGCACTTCTGAGAAGAGATTGAGTAGTTTGGTCTGTACTAGTTGGAATATAGAAAAATGAGAGGTAACCTTATTGAAACTCAAGTGTTTTCGAACGCTTGATAGGCGAGATGTGGATAGGTTTTCCCTTGTGGGACACTTTCGGACCAGAAGGCCTAATGTTAAGATAAGGGGTTGCACATTTAAGACAGACATGAGGAGGAATTTCTTGTAAGGGTAGCGAATCTATGGAATTCTTTACTGCATAGGGTTGTTGAGGCTGAGTCTTTATCTGTGTTCAAAACTGAGATAGACTGATGTTTAATCAGTAAGGGAATCAAAAGGTGAGGAAAAAGCAGAAAGGTGAAGTTGAGGATTCTTAGATCAGCCATGGTCTATTTGACTGGTAGAACAGATGTGATGTGCCAAATGGTCTACTTCTGTTTCTTATGGTGAACATGTTCCACAATGCACGAGTAAATGGTTGGACCAGACGTGAGAATTCATTTCTTCATTGTAATTTTGAAAATTTTGAACAGCCAGTCTTAGAAAGCTATTTGTTGAAATGTTCCAAAGTTCAAAGCACACAATTGAATTATGTTAGACCGGTTTATGGGAATTTGCAATAACTCATTGTGTGAATAAGTGGTCTGGCAGGGAGACAGTGAGACATTATGTTGTGACTGATGAAGGGTCACTGAATGTTGACTGTGCTTTCTGTCCACAGCTGCTGCCAAACCTTTTGAGTTTCTCCAGCAATTTTTGGCTTGTTTCAGATGTCATCCACAAGTATGTTATTGGCAAGAGTTGTGTGGTGGGAGTGATGGGTTATCAGGAATCAGTTAAGTATTTAGGCCTTCATGGTATAGAGTTGATCACCTGTTCTTTTACTGCAAATCAATTTTAAATGTTTGTGTCTTCAACAGTATTAATCATTGCAATATTGTTTTAATCTGTAATTATGCAGATCAATTTCCTTTTGACAGATTTTCTTGACAGCAATGGTGCTTTGTTATTGAACATCATTCCTTTACTGTCTTTGACTCAACTACAACTCAGTTAGTAGCATTTTCACCTATTAATCACAAAGTTTCTCAGTCTGTGTCCAACTCAAAAGACTTGAGCCCAAAAATCGAGGTTCGTACACCAGTGCAGAGCTGAGGGAGTGCTGCACTGTTGGGTTGCTTTCTTTCTGCTGAGAAGTTGAACCAAGCCCCAACTTGATCCTTGGGGTGTAAAAGATTGTATAACCCTGTTGTTGTGGTTCTGTTTGCCGAGCTGGGAATTTGTGTTACAGGCGTTTCGTCTCCTGTCTAGGTGACATCCTCAGTGCTTGGGAGCCTCCTGTGAAGAGCTTCACAGGAGGTTCCCAGGCATTGAGGATGGCACCTAGACAGGGGACGAAACGTCTGCAACACAAATTCCCAGCTTGGCAAATGGAACCACAACAATGAGCACCCGAGCTACAAATCTTCTCCCAAAATTGTATAACCCTATTTCAAAGAAGAAAGAGGAGTTATCCCTGTGTCCTTGTCAATATTTAGAGTCATAGAGATATACAGCATGGAAACAGACCCTTCGGTCAAAGTCATCCATGATGCCCAGATATCATAAATGAATCTAATCTCATTTGTCAGCACTTGGGTCATATCCCTCTAAATCCTTATTATTCATAAACCCATCCAGATGCCTTTCAAGTGTTAATTGTCCCAGCCTCCACATTTCCTCATTCCATACACACACCACCCTCTGTGTGAAAAAGTTGCCCCATATGTCCCTTTTAAAGCTTTCTCCTCTCACCCTAAACCTTAAGCTTTAAATATATTGATTTAATTATATGACATTTTGGTATGCCACTTTTTACACTTGAGAAAATGCATACCAGGAACATTAAAAAGTCAATAGTTAAGTTGTACTCTAGTTCTGGACTCCCCCAACCCAGGGAAAAGACTTTGTCTATTTACCCTATTCATCCCCCTCATGATCTTATAAACCTCTGTAAGGTCACTTCTCAGCCTTAGCCACTCTAAGAAAAAAACGCCCCAGCCTATTCAGCCTCTATCCCTCAATTAACATCACAAAGGCAGATCTTCTGGTTGTTATCACATTATTGTTTACAGGAACTTGTTATTTACAAATTTGCTGCTATATTTTCTGCATAGGACAGTGACCATATTTCAGAAGTAAATGCTTTGAGCCAGTAATCATTAAATGTGCCCTATAAATGCAAGACCTTTTTTAATGTTTGCTGAACTGTAAGTAATAAAATCCCTGAGTACATACTAACATTGAAAGTCATCTTTCATTTCGATATATTTAGTGATTTCAGTTTCCAAGTACAACTTAACTATTGACTTTTTAATGTTCCTGGTATGCATTTTGTCAAGTGTACAAAGTGGCATACCAAAATGTCATATAATTAAATCAATATATTTAAAGCTTAAGTAAATTATTTTAATGTAACAACATAAAAATCATCTGGTTGGCTATCTTGATAATTTGAATGGCAAACTAGAGATTTTATTCTACTTAGGTCACTGATTGAGTCATGGATATCAAATTTGGAAGAAGTAATTCAGTCAATCATGCCAGTGGTGGCACTTCAACTAAACCATTTCGTCTAGGCTTAATTCCCTCTATGTCTTAATCATGGGCAAATAAAGGTTGGTTGTGTTGAGTTTGTTTAAACGTACAAGTTAATTGTAGTCTTACACTGTTAAACGTTTGAGAGACAAGCAGTACTTCTGATTTTTTTGTTTTGTCATAATGTTTTGCTTCTTCATCAGCCGAACTGAACAAACTTGGTTCAGTTTTGTTGGATTGTCTCTTAGTTTGGTCACTAGGAGGTGCTGTAGTGTAATACACAGACATTTTTTTCCCTCCTTTTTAGTTCAACTACCTGAAACCCGCAGAGAAATCTGGGTACATATATCAGTGAAGGCAGATTCAAATGTGAGTCTCCTGGTTCATGGCACCATTCATGAAAATGCAATGACATTTTCAGTGAAAACAGGTTACCTGGGAGACCTGCTGGTAGAGTGTATTCATCTTACTGCATGAAGAGAGACCCAAGTTTGACTTGCAACCTCCTTTGATATGGTAATGTTTGTGTTGACGATGTTTTGTTTTGTGAAAATTTTGTCACCATGAAAAAAGAAATTCTTATGTGTTTTTTTAACGTTCTTTTTACTTTTTTTTCTTATGGTAACTAGCAGACAGCATAAGCCAGCAGCAGCTGCTGTACTGATTAGCCACTCAGTGGCTCTGAATTGAGTAAACCATGGATTTAAGTCTTGGTCAGTTCTCTGCAAGACAGTCTAGATACAAATGACCAAACCAAATGTGTAGCTATCGGATTATGAGACACTAAATGCTCAGTCCCTCTGAAAGAAAGTAAAACATGAACAGATATGTTTAATTGATCATTGAGCTCAAAGTTATAATCATTTCCTGGTATAACTAAATGGGTTATTTTACTCAACCTTAAATTAACATTTTTTTGTTAGTTACTGAATAATTTCTGATTGCTGCTTGAACAATGTGATAATTATGGATTCTGGATAATAATTGTAAGTGTTCTGTCTGTCCCCAACAAAATATTCCTTGAGGTAGCCACTAAGGAGTTGCAGTGAATGAATCACTTATGATTAAAGGTAGAGTAGTTATTCAAATATGTAGAAAGAAGAAAGATGTTGATTTGAATTGTATCCTTCATTTAACAGACAATGAGTTGCTTTTGATGTGTGGTCACTTTTATGGGAGTACACAGTTAATTTCTGAAGTAGTAAAATGCTACAAAGAGTGTAAAGATAAATAATCATTACATCTGATGTTGCTTAAGGGATAAGTATTGGCCACAACATTGCAAAAACTCCTTTGCCATTCAAGCTATTCCAGGGGAACCTTGATTATCCAAACAAGATGGGCGGGCACTATTTTGTTCGGATAATCGATTATTCAGTTAATCAATTAAATGCCTTTCTTCTGGGGCTCGGAGTTTTTAAAGTCTGCTCCCCATTCAGGAGACTGCAGCAGCACACACCGCGTGAGACCCCACCCCCAACACCAACCCCCGCCCCCCAACACTGTCCCCTGCCCCCGTCCAACACTGCACCCCACCCGCCCCCAACACCGTCCCCTGCCCCTGTCCATTGCCCCCACCCCCCCCCCCCATTTCTTACCAACGGCCAGCCCCGCCCTCTCTCCGGGCAGCTGGACTGTACACCAATAACAAAGCCGCTGCTGCTGCTATTGTGGGGTAAGTCTCCAAATAGCACACACACACAGACAGACGTCCAACTTTTTACTGCACCTTTTTGGCAGGCTCCACGTTTACCCTGTACAGGACAATGTTGCAGAGATTATCTGGAAAAGGGGTGGGGGTGTGGTTTAGGGTACACCCCTGTGTAGAACCCCAGGGAAAGTGTGGGGGGAGAAAGAGAGGGTGGGCAGTCAGTCATTTGGAGACAGTGCCTGTTTAATCACAGTAAACAAAAGATGTGATCACTGTTGGAAACACATCTTTGATGTAATGTTTCTGTCGGGACCTCGAGATGTCCTTCGGATAATCAGATTTTCGGAGAATTGATATTTGGATAATCAAGGTTCCTCTGTACTCCCTGGGATCTTTTACGTCCACATGAGTGAATGGATAATATTGAGAAATCATGCAATTCTCTGATAACTTCAGCATCTCACACCTTTCGATATTCACTGAGCCATGCCTGACACTTGAGGTTCAAGAATTAAACGGAGTGTAAAATTATGCAATTGATTGGTGAAATTCCAGATCTTGTAGAAAAATAGTATTTAAGAGGTAAGAGGTATTTTTTACAGTAACAGAATAATAAACCTTTGTTCTGTAGAATATAATGAATGAAGAATACTGGCTTGTGTCCCTTCAATCTTTCAACCTTAATTTATTTGTGTTAATCAATGCAAATTGACAGTCAAGGTTTGCCTATAATCTTAGCATTTTGCCAATGAAATTATATAAAGCACAACAATTTAATTGAACGTTAGAGCATGCAAATAGCTTTGATGTTTAAGTGAAGAGTTTATGAAGTTATTACAGATTATGACATGAAATATTGTTAGACTGTATTTGGAGATGATTTGTTGACCTAGGGTGAATGATCAGCACACTGACAAATGGGTGAATTCAGGATTCCCTACTTTTCAAAAATTAGGATGGAGTGCTGAAGAAGTTCAGGATTTGAAAAGGGGCATAGAGTTTAGGCTAGGATACTACCTTAGTTTGTATATGATTGTGATTTTTTTTCTTTAGCATTAACTTTTTAAATCTGGATGTGAATGGAAGAAAAAGTAAATGTTCTCACAGTGTAAGTAATGACACTTTAGTAGGTGTCACTTTAGGACTTCATAAACAGCAGGCTTCCTACCTTCCAGAGAGTAGGTGCTGATCTATCTGAGGTCAAATAGATGCTCAGATCATTCTGCGCATGCCACTTAGATTAGATTAGATTATTTACAGTGTGGAAACAGGCCCTTCGGCCCAACAAGTCCACACCGACCATCCAAAGAGCAACCTACCCACACCCATTCCCCTACATTTACCTCTTCACCTAACACTACGGGCAATTTAGCATGGCTAATTCACCTAACCTGCATATCTTTGAACTGTGGGAGGAAACCGGAGCACACGGAGGAAACCCACGCCGACACGGGGAGAATGTGCAAACTCCCACACAGACAGTTGTCCGAGGCGGGTGTTGAACCTGGGTCTCTGGCGCTGTGAGGCAGCAGTGTTAACCACTGTGCCACCCCTTAACGTCATAATGTAGAAATATTGTTCCTTGTGCCTGTTTCAACCCTCATAAGGGCCTGACATCCACATTTGTGTCAAACCTTTCTCATGATTAGGTTAAATTTTATACTGATAAAATCACACAACACCAGATTATAGTCCAACAGGTTTATTTGGAAGCACTTTTCCTTCGTCAGGTACTTGTGGAGTATAAGATCATAGGACACAGAATTTACAGCAAAAGTTTCGAGTGTGATGTAACTGAATTTTGAGGTTGAAAAAGACCTGGATTGTTTGCTAAGTCTCTCATCTTTTAGAATGCCATGTTCAGTTCTTTCATATGTAAATTCTAGAACTTTCTTAAAGTTACATTCTCAAGTGAACTTTAACAATTGGTGCCATGTTGGCCCAGATAATACATTGAAGGTGTGAGGTGCCCTGTGTGAGGCTGTCTGTGCCCCAATATTCAAACTGATTCTGATCTAAAAAAGGGATTTACAGAATCTTACATGGATTTATGCAGTTTAAAATGCAATTCTGCAAGTACAAGTTCATCCCACAAACTTGTACGTGTGTGTGTGTATACGTGTAAAGAGGTAGAAATCTGTGAGAAGGTGTATGTGTGAGTATGAGAGAGGGTCTGTAGGAGTGTTTGTGTGTGTCGGTAGGAGTTTCAGGGTGTGTGGGTGTTTGTGTGTGTGTGTGTAGTGCAGTGCAGTGGGGTCACCTGTCGTGTGACATGAACCCAAGGTCCCAGTTGAGGCCATCCCCATGGGTACCGAACTTGGCTATCAGCCTCCGTTCAGCCACTTTGCGTTGTTGCCTGTCCCGAAGTACACCTTGGCGGATGGTCACCTGAAGGTCTGAGGTCGAATGTCCTGGGCTGCTGAAGTGTTCTCCGAGTGGGAGGGAACACTCCTGCTTGGTGATTGTTGTGCAGTGTCCATTCATCCGTTGCCATTACATGTGGGGACACCTCCACCACGTACGAATCACTCATGTGACTCAGCCAACGTTGTCTATCTCATACACTGCAGGCAAGGATGCCCTGAGACACGGTATATTGGTGAGACCGCAGAGGCTGCGGCAATGGATGAATGGACACCACACAGCAATCAACAGACAAGAGTGTTCCCTCCTAGTCAGAGAACACGTCAGCGGTCCGGGGCATACCTTCGGGTGATCATCCTTCACTATACTTGGGCTCATGTCACACTATAGGTGACCCCACTGTACCATACATACATTCACTCTCTCTCTATCTCTATCACTCTCTCTCACACACACACACACACACACACACACACACACACACACACACACACACACACACACACACACACTCTCACACACTCTCTCTCTCACTCACACACTCTCCTACAGACCCATACACTCACGCAGACCTTCTCTCATACACATGCTCTCTCTCATGCCCAGACTTTCACATGCACCCTCTCACAGACTTATACCCCTTTACACTCTCACATACTCTCTCACAAACAGGAGAAAGTGAGGACTGCAGATGCTGGAGATTAGAGCTGAAAAATGTGTTGCTGGAAAAGCGCAGCAGGTCAGGCAGCATCAAAGGAGCAGGAGAATCGATGTTTCAGGCATAAGCCCTTCTTCCTGAAGAAGGGCTTATGCCCGAAACGTCGATTCTCCTGCTCCTTGGATGCTCTCACAAACGTTCATAACCCCACCCAATGCACACACATATAAGTTTGTACTTGCAGAATTACATTTTATTTTGCTAAAAAACTGCATAGATCCATTTGAGAGTGTAACTTTAAGAAAGTCCTGGAATTTACATTTGAAAGAACTGGAACCGATATGGCATTCTTTAAAAAAAAAGAGACTTCACAAACAATCCAGGTCTTTTTCAACATATAATTTCAGTTTCACCACTTGCTATAAATTCTGTGTCCTACGATCTTATACTCCACAACCACCTGATGAAGGAACAGCACTCCAAAAGCTGGTGCTTCCAAATAAATCTGTTGACTATTACCTGGTGTTATGTGATTTTTAATTTTGTATATCCCAGTCCAACACCGGGATAGCTTTGTATATCCCAGTCCAACACTGACATAATTGCTCTCATTTCCAATCACTGTGGATAAGCATTTTAGAACAGTACCTAGATCAGATTCCTTTAGCAAGTTTATTTTCATACATAGACTTTCCAGCACTGAAGAACCCCATTTAGACTAATTGGTTCACGCCAGTGTTAATGATCCATATGAGCCTCGTCCTATCCCAATTCATCTAATTCTGTCATCATGAACTGCCCCTTTCTTTCTTATGTGCTCACTTAAAATGCAACTGTGCCAAATACCTCAAATTCAGAAGTCATACGAAACCAGGTTATAGTCTAACAGGTTTACTTGAAATCACAGGCTTTCAAAGCGCTGCCCCTTTGTAGGTGAAGTGAAGAGAAGCACACAGGCACAGAATTCATAGGCAGAGAGATCAAAAGATCATACAGATGGTATGAATGGAGTGTCGAAAAGCTGAATAACAAGTCTCTGCAGGTGACCAAAAATGTCAGACAGTGTGAGTAATGTGAGGTCTGCAGATGCTGGAGATCAGAGCCGAGTGTGTGCTGCTGGAAAAGCACAGCCGGTCAGACAACATCCGAGGAGCAGGAGAATCAACGTTTTGGGCCGGAGCCCTTCATTCCTGATGATGGGCTCCGGCCCAAACCATTGATTTTCCTGCTCCTTTGGATGCTGCTGACCTGCTGTGCTTTTCCTGCAACACACACTCGGTGTGAGTAAAGTGTCAACAGCTGAATAGCAAATGAAGGGATGACCAATAATCCGATTAATTGAGGCAGAGAGATAATTACAAAAAAATTAAAAATAAGATTGTGTTGGAGACAAACTGAATTGCTGGAATAACATGATAGGTTAGACCCTCAGCATGTGACTCTTATATCTAGGTAACAAATAATCCAAATCTGTACAAAGTAATTAAAGTAGCGGATCATAACAAGTTATCAGCATGATGGTGTCAAAACAGGACAGTAAAGCAGATTTTAACAAATACAGAACAATATGGTGGGGTTAAGTGTAGTGAGACATGAACCCAAGATCACGCTGTCTTAATGGGCATGGAACTTCGCTATCAGTTTCTGCTCAGCAATTCTGCATTGTTGTGTTTCTTGAAGGCTGCCTTGGAGGATGCTTAGCTGAGGATGGGAGGCTGAATGTCCATGACCACTGAAGTGTTCCTTGACTGAGATTATAAGACCCATGCAATTCACATTGCCATGGGGATGAACCTTTGGAAGGGAGAAGCCCATTGAAAACCATTGTAATGTTGGATTATGAGGTCTTAACCTCACAGCCTTGCAAATTGTTTTTTGTCTACCAGGAGGGAGCAGAAGATAGAGACAGCCAATCCTACAGCTGAAGCAGAGAAAATGTCAATGTCATTATTTACAATGCAGACTATTGGTAGGAGTTCGCAGTCAGCTTGAAGTGATCAGATTCATTAGGATTTTGAGAAGAGTGGAAAGTTGATCTTCAGTGTAATCTTCAAAGTGAAAGTCGATTCTAGAAATAAAATTACCCAGCTGGGAAGGAAAGAAAAAGCACTTTATTGAAAACAGGCTAAGTTTAAGCTGGTTCTGGGAGAGTACAGTTAAGGGACAGGTATATGTAAATTATGACCATGGGTGGAACATTTTGATCATTTAAAGGTTAAATAGGAAAATCATCCTGTCTTTAGAATATAATAATTTGCCTCCTGAAGTAGAATTTTGTTGTTTTTAATTTGTTTATTGCAGTAAATATCTTAAAAGTTGAAATCTCTGTGATCTTTTCAGTCAGTCATGAAAATCCAAATATTTTTTACAGCTTGTTAGATTCTTTGAATTTTAATTTCAATCACTAATAATACTGTAATTACTGTTTCTTGAATGCTGTGTCATTGAAACATGCGCTGATCTATCACTCATATATTTCTCAGGAATTCTCTCTCCATCTCCTGCTTTGCCCTTTATACCTTTATTTTTCCAATTTATATGAGGATCATTGAAATCCCAAATTATCACCACACTTAGATTCTTGCATCTTTTTTGCAATTTTTCTGCAACATTACTGCTCTATCTCCACAATTTGGTTGCCTTTAGATATGTATCATAGATTCATAGAGTCATAGAGATGTATAGCACAGAAACAGACCCTTCAGTCCAGCTCGTCCATACGGACTGGGTATCCCAACCCAATCTAGTCCCTCCTGCCAGCACCTGGCCCATATCTCTCCAAACCCATCCAGATGCCTTTTAAATGTTGCAATTGTACTAGCCTCCACTACTTTCTCTGGCAGCTCATTCCATACACCCTCTGAGTGAAAAAGTTGCCTCTTAGGTCTCTTTTGTATCAGTCTATTAATTCCTCTATTCTTGTGCATGTCTAACCAAGTAGATTTTGTCTTCAAACCATCGAGTACATCAATTCTTCCTAGTACTGTAGCAGTATATTTGTTTACTACTGCTACCACCTTCCCCTTTGTTTTTGTCCTCACTGTCCTTCTTGAATACATTGTAGTCAGGAATATTAAATATCAGTCCCTTCCTTTGGTTTCCTTATTGCCACTGTCTCATTCAAAATTCCATTTGGCTACAGCAGCTCATCAACCTTTCTTACCAGGCTCTGGACATACATGTTTATGCATTTCAAACATATAATCAGCTCCACATCACCCTCCCTTTTCTGCTGTCCAGTGTTTATACTGTAACGATTCTGTGATTAAGCTTTTCCTTATTCATGTAATTATTTCTAGCATGCATTACAGTTTCTAGCATTTTTCTTCCTGTGAGAGTTCTTTACCTTAGCATCAGAGTAAAATTGAAACTAATTACT
Organism: Chiloscyllium punctatum; assembly: GCF_047496795.1. Taxonomy (NCBI): domain Eukaryota; kingdom Metazoa; phylum Chordata; class Chondrichthyes; order Orectolobiformes; family Hemiscylliidae; genus Chiloscyllium; species Chiloscyllium punctatum. Next base: position 20,222,920 of record NC_092786.1, read on the forward strand.
CCTGTTGTTTGTGAAGACAGCGTGAAACAGGTTGATACGCTCAAATAGTTTGATGTTAAGAAGAAGGATGTGCTGGAAATTTTGGAAAACATGAGGATAGATAAGTCCCTTGTGCCCAGACAGGATATGCCCAAGGTTTTTACGGGAAGTGAGGGAAGATTGCTGCGTCTTTGGCAATGATCTTTACGTCCTCACTGTCTACTGGAGTAGTACCAGATGGTTGGAAGGTGGCAAATGTTATAGAGAACAGGGATAACACTAGGAATTACAGACCGGTGGGGGGCAATTTATTGGAGAGGGTTCTGAGAGACAGGATTTATGATTATTTGGAAAAGCATAGCTTGATTATCGATAGTCAGCATGGCTTGTGTGGGGCAGGTCATCCTCACAAGCCTTATTGAAGTCTTTGAGGATATGACAAAACACATTGATGAAAGTAGAGCAGTGGATGCGGTGTATATGGATTTTAGCAAGATGTTTGATAAAGTTCCCCATGGTAGGCTCATTCAGAAAGTAAAGAGCACGGGATACATTGAAATTTAGCTGTCTGGATACAGAATTGGCTGGCCCATAGAAGACAGAGGGCGATAATAGACAGAAAGTATTCCACTTGGAGCTTGGTGACCAGTGATGTTCTGCAGGGATCGGTTCTAGGTCCTCTGCTCTTTGTGATTTTTATAAATGATTTGGATGAAGAAGTGAAAGGATTGGTTAGTAAGTTTGCTAATGACACAAAGCTTGGTGGAGTGGTGGTTAGTGTGGAGGGATGTTGTATGTTGCAATGGGGCGTTGACAGGAAGCAGAGCTGGGCTGAGAAGTGGCAAATGGAGTTCAACCTAGAAAAGTGTGGAGTAATTAACTTTGGATGGTTGAATTTTGAGTTTACAGGGTGAAAGGCAGAATTCTTGGCAGTGTGGAGTAACAGAGGAATCTTGGGGTCCATGTCCACAGATCCCTCAAAGTTGCCACCCAAGTTGATTGGGTTGTTAAGAAGGTTTACGGTGTTTTGGCTTTAATTAGCTGGGGATTGAGTTTAAGAGTCATGAGGCTATGCTGCAGCTTTATAGAGCTCTGGATAGACCACACTTGGAATATTATGTTCAGTTCTGGTCACCTCATTATAGGAAGGATGTGGAATCTTTAGAGAGATTGCTGAGGAGATTTACCAGGATGCTGCCTGTGCTGGGGGCATATATTATGAAAGAAGGTTGAGGGAGCTATTGCAGTGAAGAAGGATGAGAGATGACTTGATAGAGGTGTACAAGAAGATAAAAGGCATAGATAGAGTGGATAACCAGAGACCTTTTCCCCAGGTGGAAATGGCTATCATGAGGGGCATAATTTCAAGGTCTTTGGAGGAAGGTTTAGGGGAAATTTCAGAGTTAGATTCTTTACACAGAGAGTGGTTGTTGTGTGGAATGCACTGCCAGCAGGGGTAGTAGAGTCAGATTATTAGGGACTTTTAATCGACTCTTGGATAGGCACGTGGATGATAGTAAAATGAAGGATATGTTTGTTAGTTTGATCTTAGAGCAGGATAAAAGGTCAGCACAACATTGAGGGCCAAAGGGCCTGTACAGTGCTGTGCTGTTCCATGTTCTATGTTCTGTATGCTCACACACGTACATATGCATGTGCACACACATGCTCACGTGTATATAGATGTGCGTGCAAACATGCAAATGTGTATGCACACAATGCAGAAATACACTTGTGTACATACATGGTAACACTAGTTCATGTGCATATGTGTGGACACACGCACACACAAGCATGATACTAAAATGTAGGGTATGTAGGTTTGTTTGATCTTAGAGTAGGAAAAAAGTTGTCACAACGTCAGGGGCCGAAGAGCTTGTACTCTGCTGTACTGTTCTGTGTTGTACTGGAGGGATGCTGTCTATTTCCCTCAGTACAATACTGAGACCTTGCCTAGAATATAAGGCCAGAAATTCAAAATTCTGGAAGCTGTATTTTTTTTTCTTTTCCTGAGATGAGCATATTGGTGGTAGGGCCAGTACTTGTTGTCCATTCTTCATTTCTCTTGACAAGGTGGTAGTGAGCCTGAACTGCTGCAACTTGTCTGAAGTACTTAGGCCAGGCCATACTGTTGGCCAAACATTGCATCATACTTAAGTTTTCTGAACAATGCTACAGGTGGCCTTACTTACCTAACTATATTATGTTAATTACTTAATTTCATTACTTAATTTCATTACTTGAATTCAATTATTGTGTTCACATTTATAAACCAATGTAAATGTGCCACTGCAATTACAGCCCCTCATAAATAGTGGCACCATTGCCCTCCAGTTTTCACCTTCCTGTTCCTCCATCTGTACTGCAGGAAACCTCCCAAGATCTGATTAACCAGTCTAATCTGATCACCCATTTTCATAGGTTTTACTATTTTACTTAGTAAAGAAACCTTCTAAAATTTGATTAATTATTTTTATTCTGTAAAGAAAGCATTTACCAAATGCATTTTGTGCGCTCACTGTTTGATTTAAAATAAGTATAAAATGGTGCAGAGCACATAAAGTGAGCTGCTTCGTTCAGTTCTTTAATTGAGGCGAATTTCCAGATCAGAACTTCTTCCCTTGCCACAGCACAAACACCCACGGTAGTAAACATATGGAAGATTCAACAATTATGAAAAGTAATCATAAAAATTAACCTGCAACGTATTTAATTTATTGCTCTCTCACTCCTAAGGAACAAAGATTTTTCTTTTGAGATAACATTGCAGCCAACAATCTATATGTTTTTGAGCCAAAATGTGGATGTGTGACAAATGCTCCTTTTGAAATTTCCGGCATTCTGCAGCTGAGGAAAACTGTGGTTTGCCAAAGCAAGTCTTGTCACATTATGTACATGCACAACCTCAGAACTGAGACCAAGATGATAACAGTGACTGAGAAATTTTGTGCAGACTTTCAACTGTAATCAGCAAAGGGCTTTATCTTTAAACTGACGAGCCTAAGTTAAAACTACCCCAAGATCTATCTTGAAATAGTTTAGAATTTCATTGTGAAGATGTTTACTCGTGAAATGATATAGTTAAGATAAATGTTTGTTGATATAAATTCTATTTTTTTTAATTCATAAAGAACATGCTAATTATTTGCTAAAGCACAAGACTGCAAGAACTGCAATCTGAAATAAAAGCAGAAAATGCTGTATCATTCTGAGCAAAGGTAGTTATCCTGAAGCATTACTGCAGTTTCTCTCTATGGCTGCAGCCTGACCTACTGAATATTTCCATGTTTTCTGTTTCAACTTGAGATTCCAATTTTAACCATGTCAACATACTAATAATAATCCTATTTCTGTGTCTTCCTAAAGAGTGAGAGCCAGCATTGTTTATGTACGACTGTGACTGTGGTGCATGAGTGGTTAGGTGTGACAATGTCCTTGATTAATCATCATCCACATAATTGCATCTAGTGTTTAATTTGAACCTTAAATTAAAGTTTATTGCTAGACGAAAGCTAGATTTAAATTGATATTAAATAAAGTGTTATGGAAACTTCACCGGAAGCTGCTATAAAGGCCAGCAATTCCCTAATGATTAAAATATTGCATGCCTCTTTATTAAATAACATGTTTAAACTACTTCATTGTAACAACCGATTAAGTTTTGGTGCTGAATTACACTCATAGAGTTGGAAATTAATGTTTGAGGGATTGTTGATAGTTAAATCCTGTCCAACGAATGAACAAACCACATAACTCTGAAGCATCACTATGTCTGTTATCATGTGAACAGGTCCCACTAGCTAGAGACGTCAGTGAATTCACTCAAGTGCAGTTCCGATTCCGATGTAAAGCTGAAGTATTGGGAACTGGCACAGGTATTAGAACAGTATAAAAGCAAGTCATTCAGTACATTTTTCTCATTGGTTATCTTTTTTTAATAAATGCCTATGTAACCTTTAATCATATATCAAAGAACTGAGTTTATAGTGGCTTACATTGAGGTTTTCCTTGATCATTTCATAAAGTTGGGATGTATTTGGACCAACAAGCCGTTCTCCTTCATGCAACAATTAAGCCAGACTACTGGAAGATATTCCAAAAGTTTTTTGTCCTAAAGATCGTTGTAATCATTTTGGAATTTCTGTTCAGAAGTTGATGTACTGAGAGAAAAAAACAGCTGAGAACATGGGCTATTTAAAGGCTGACCAGAATAGTTTCCATATATCACTGCCCTATCTTGCCCTATGAAAACCTAACACCTCCACAGTTGCACAATGTTTTCTTTTGTCCAGACATTTGGTGGACTGATTAATTTCACTATATTGACAGTTTTGTTATGGCTATGACCTCTTTTTGATAATGTGTGCTGTTAATTCTTGGAACTTGGCCACTTTTGTTCGGAAGGAAAGTCAGTTGAAAAACGTACATCAGCGTTCTCACTATAATATTTTTTGCATTTTCTGGATCCATGTAAATGTCTGAAGACATTGTATTTTTTCCCCTTTATAAGCAGTCTGTTCCTGATAGTTCAAATGGTTTTAGTCCTTAAAAAAACTGACCTGCCTAATAATTTTAGTTAAATATTACGAAAAATGTGTCTGAAACAAAAAAAAGCTCAGTAATCAAATAAATTGAATGAAATTAAGCAGACAGTAAACCAAGCAAAAAAATCAGCAGAACAATTTTGTAAACCTATTTATAATGGATTTTGATTAAAATGAAGCAAAGGAAAATGTTATGTTAGATTAAGAGTAGAAAGCATTTGCTGCTTGACAAATAGGACAACTTCATCATATCTATTATGAACATTTTAGTGGAATGTGATATATACACCTCCATGGCCATCAAGACTCCAGGGCTGCAGTGTAATTTGTCTGCATCAGTGTTTACTGTGGCAAAGGACATGGAAGATATAGAATGTAGGGAAATACATGGTGACATCTTGAAAAATGTCCATATTACAGAGAAGGAAGTGCTGGATGTCTTGAAATGCATAAAAGTGGATAAATCCCCAGGACCTGATCAGGTGTACCCTAGAACTCCGTGGTAAACCAGGGAAGTGATTGCTGGGCCTCTTGCTGAGATACTTGTATCATTGATAGTCACAGTTGAGGTATTGGAAGAATGGAGGTTGGCTAACATGGTGCCACTGTTTAAGAAGGGTGGTAAGGACAAGCCAGGGAACTATAGACCAGTGAGCCTGACATTGGTGGTGGGCAGGTTGTTGGAGGGAATCCTGAGGGAAAGGATGTACATGTATTTGGAAAGGCAAGGACTGATTAGGGATAGGATTCCTGAAGAAGGGCTTATACCCGAAACGTCGATTCTCCTGTTCCTTGGATGCTGCCTGACCTGCTGCGCTTTTCCAGCAACACATTTTCAGCACTGATTAGGGATAGTCAACATGGCTTTGTGATTGTATTTTTGAAGAAGTAACAAAGAGGATTGATGAAGGCAGAGCGGTAGACGTGGTCTATGTGGACTTCAGTAAAGCGTTCGACAAGGTTCCCCTTGAGAGACTGGTTAGCACAGTCAAACCTCATGGAATACTGGGAGAACTAGCCTTTTGGATACAAAACTGGCTCAAAGGTAGAAGTCAGAGGGTGGAGGGTTGTTTTTCAGATTGGAGGCCTGTGACCAGTGGAGTGCCACAAGGATTGATGCTGGGTCCACAACTTGGATGTGAGCATAAGAGTATAATTAGTAAGTTTGCAGATGACACCAAAATTCGAAGTGTAGTGGATAGTGAAGAAGGTTACCTCAGAGTACAATGGAATCTTAATCAGGTGGGCCAATGGGCTGAAGAGTCACAGATGAAGTTTTATTTGGATAAATGCGAGGTGCTGCACTTTGAGAAAGCAAATCTTAGCAGGACTTATACTCTTAATGGTAGGGTCCTCAGGAGTGTTGCTGAACAAACAGACCTTGGAGTGCAGGTTCATAGCTCCTTGAAAGTGGAGTGGCAGGTAGATAGCATAGTGAAGAAGGCTTGTTGTGCTTTCCTTTATTGGTCGGAGTTGGGAAGTCATGTTGCGGCTGTACAGCACATTGGCTAGGCCACTGTTGGGATATTGTGTGCAATTCTGGTCTCCTTCCTATTGGAAGGATGTTGTGAAACTTGAAAGGGTTCAGTAAAGGTTTGCAAGGATGTTGCCGGGGTGGAGGATTTGAGCTATAAGGAGAGGTTGAATAGGCTTGGGCTGTTTTCCCTGGACTGTTGGATGCTGAGGGGTGACCTTGTACAGGCTTATAAAATCATGAGGGCATGGATAGGATAAGTAGGCAAAGTCTTTTCTCTGGGGTGGGGGGAGTCCAGAACTAGAGGGCATAGGTTTAGGATGAGAGAGGAGAGATATAAAAGAGACCTAAGGGGCAACTTTTTCATGTGTTTGGAATGGGTTGCCAGAGGAACTGGTGGAGGCAGTACAATTGCAACATTTAAAAGGCATCTGGACGGCCTTTATGAATAGGAAGGGTTTGGAGGGATATGGGCCAGGTGCTGGCAGGTAGGATTAGATTAGGTTGGGATATCTGGTCGGCATGGACAGGTTGAACCAAAAGGTCTATTTCCATGCTGTACATTTCTGACTCTAACATCCTGAGGTGGGACTTGAACCTGGATTTACTGGCCCTGAGATAATGGCACTGTCACTGAACCACATGAGCTCTTGCATCATTAACTATATCTGCTTCCAACCAACATCAAATGCTTTCATTTTTTATACATAATTATTGCCTGGACACTGGAATATAAACAGTGATAGGTAAGCAAGACTTTTTTGCTAGATGGGAGAAAGTAGAAATAAAGAGGGGACTTGCTGCTGATGCATGATGTGCCAATCTGCATATGAGAAAGAAATCTCCATGTTCCAAGTAATGTCGAACTGTAACTTCAGCAATAGGGCAGCAGGCTTCACCGTGCATTGCCTCTTGTGAATCAGGAACGCTGCTTTCAAATGATGTGGACCAGAGGCAAAGCAATGCAAGTATGAACTAATTGGTACATTAAAAACATGTTTTTCTGACCTAAAGGGAGCTCTCACTCTGAGAAAGCCCAAACTCCATCTTTTTTTTAATCTGATGGATTTGTTTGGGTGGGATGTTCTCTGTCTGGAGAATACATTTCCCTTAACGGTGATGGGCAGCCTTTCAAGGAAAACATAAGTTTAAGATAGATCAAAAAATCCCCAGAGATTCTAGAAATCTTACAAGAAAAGCAAGGAATGTTAGCAATCCAGGGTAAGTCCATCATCAGTGGTATAGGCTGAAATTTTCAGATGCTGTTGGACCTGATTTATATTTCCAAATGTTGCTTCTTTAGCTTTGGGAAACAATCCAATTCATGTAATTTAGATTCCCAGCGCCTTAATGCTTCTGCTTTTTATTTGGACTTGGTTTACTTTTCCTTTCTCTATATTATAAGATAACAAGGGACTTCCAACCATCTCTCACAGTGTAGATGATGTAATTAACAATACAAAAAGTCACACGCCAGTTGTCTGGCCAAATAAGTATGGAGACAGAATAAGATCTACCTCCACTGAGTTGGACTTTGCCTGAATTTACCAAAATCTTGCAACTATTTTGGTTGAAAACACTTGAGTCACAAAAGACATGATGATAAAGGATTGATTAGTATACTCATAAGATAACATAAGACTATAAGACATAGGAGTGGAAGTAAGGCCATTCGGCCCATCGAGTCCACTCCGCCATTCAATCATGGCTGATGGGCATTTCAACTCCACTTACCTGCATTCTCCCCGTAGCTCTTAATTCCTTGTGACATCAAGAATTTATCAATCTCTGCCTTGAAGACATTTAGCGTCCTGGCCTCCACTGCATTCCACGGCAATGAATTCCACAGGCCCACCACTCTCTGGCTGAAGAAATGTCTCCGCATTTCTGTTCTGAATTTACCCCCTTTAATTCTAAGGCTGTGTCCACGGGTCCTAGTCTCCTCGCCTAACGGAAACAATTTCCTAGCGTCCACCCTTTCCAAGCCATGTATTATCTTGTAAGTTTCTATTAGATCTCCCCTTAATCTTCTAAACTCCAGTGAACACATTCCCAGGATCCTCAGCCATTCCTCTTATGTTAGACCTACCATTCCAGGGATCATCCGTGTGAATCTCCGCTGGACATGCTCCAGTACCTGTATGTCCTTCCTGAGGTGTGGGGACCAAAACTGGACACAGTACTCCAAATATGGCCTAACCAGAGCTTTATAAAGTCTCAGTAGCACAACGGTGCTTTTATATTCCAACCCTCTTGAGATAAATGACAACATTGCATTCGCTTTCTTAATCACGGACTCAACCTGCATGTTTACCTTTAGAGAATCCTCGACTAGCACTCCCAGATCCCTTGTACTTTGGCTTTATGAATTTTCTCACCATTTAGAAAGTAGTCCATGCTTGTATTCTTTTTTCCAAAGTGCAAGATCTCGCATTTGCTCACATTGAATTCCATCAGCCATTTCCTGGACCACTCTCCCAAACTGTCTTGATCCTTCTGCAGCCTCCCCACTTCATCAGTACTACCTGCCTGTCCACCTAACTTCGTATCATCAGCAAACTTCGCTAGAATGCCCCCAGTTCCTTCATCCAGATCATTAATATATAACGTGAAGAGCTGCGGCCCCAACACTGAACCCTGCGGGACACCGCTTGTCACCGGCTGCCATTACGAAAAAGAAAAAGAACCTTTTGTCCCAACGTAGAAGATCAGATGGCCAGTTCTTTACAGAAAAATATTTGTGGCAAGTTGGAGATCAAGAAAATCAGCTGCAAATAATTGAAATCTTAAAGATAGACACCAGTTTCTGGAAAAATTGATTGCATTGCTCAAGCTTTTGGCTATCTGCCTCAATGTCACCTTATGTTCCCTTGGAACCCCTCAAGCGTTTTTATTATTATTAAAGGTGCAATGTAAAAACAAGTTGTTGTTGAAATCTAGACCTAAATGATAGGTTTTGTTGGTTTGAAATCTATTCCCTCACTTTGCAAAAGTGTGAAAAATATTGCAAAGAAATGACATGTCATGATAAATATCATAATGTTTTTGAGAAGAATTGGTTATTTAAAAGGCAAAATTAACTGGACTGTCATACTGATAATATTGTGATGTTTCTGTGTTTCCAGTGCATAATTACTGCCCGGAAAGACTATATTTGATTAAAGGGGAATGATTGACTAGTAAAGAAAAATTAAAAAGCAATTTCTGCCTATAAACCAACTTTCTGAAGTTTAATTTTAATTTGATATGACAACAGCAGAAACACATTTTACACAAAATCTTTTGGCAAGTCATAAGTTGCAATTTAATTTTTTTTGTCTTTATTTAAGGCTGGGAGTAATTACACGTAGTCTGAAAGAGACAATTGTGTTTGTGCAGTGTATGAACTGACACTGAATTACTTCAATTTAAATGAATTATGTTAGTGAATGCCTTTGCGACCAACTTTCTTCCACATATTATATAATATTGTGAACCTTTTAACAACAGTAAGTTCAATAACTTTCATTTACATAAGAAAACACTCCAAGACATTTCATAGTGGCAGAACCAGACAAAGGCAGACAAGGTGCTAAAGGAAAAAATAGTAAAATGATGGCTAAAGGCTTAGTCAATAGCTTTGAATTTAAGGGGGTATTGTTATAGGGATTATAGAGAAAATCCCAGTGGCTGAGGGCCAGCACAACCAGTAATGGGTGAAGCAGGTCGATTGCCGTAGTGGAATGGAACTTCACAGAAAACCATTCACAGAAAATTGAAGGAGCACACCGTTCTTGGAGGATTGTTGGCCTAAAGAGGCAACTTGGATAGGGAGATGAGAGACCTAATAGGGATTTGAACATGAGATTGAGAATTTTAAATGTTAATATTGATGAACCAGGAACCAATGTAAGCCAACAAGCCCAGGTGCAATGGTTAAATGGGACTTTGCAAGGAGTATAGTGAGGAGAGTTTTGGATGAGCTGAAGTTGACAAAGGATGGAAGGTGAGAGGCCAAACTTAATAGCATTGGAATAGTCAAGATTAAAAGTTACAATTAAATGGTTGACATCTTTAACATTACAAGGTAAAGAAGGAATAGAAATGGCTGATACATGGAACCAAGTTTACAGCATGGAATTCGACCTTTTTTCATGGATTGTTTTCGTGGTCTTCATTTCTTATGTTAACTTCATTTGTCTTGAGGTGCTGGTGGTGAGCCACCCTCTTGAACCTTTGCATTCCATCTGGTGGATGTACATCTGCAATGTACATGGAAAGGGTTTCCAGAATATTTGAATTGCAATAGTGAAGAAACAACAATATAGTTACAAAACAGATAGATGTGTGGTTTGGAGGGAAATTAGAGGTAGTGATATTCCCACACATCATCTCCCCTTGTTTTTCTAGATGGAGAGATTTGGAAAGTACTCCAAAAGGTTGTTTGGTGAATTGCTGTAGTTCTCAGATTATAGGTAATACACTATGTGCTGGTGGTGGAGGGAGTGAATGTTGAAGGTGGTGGAAGAACTGTCAATTCAACAGGCTGCTTTGTCCTGGATGATATCAAAGTTATTGAGCAAGTCTGAAGCTGTATTCATCAGGGCAAAAGGAGCATATTCCATTCCACTCATGACTTATGCCATATAGGTGATGGTTGGGCTTTGGTGAATTGGGGTGAATTACTTACCATAGAATTCTTAGTCCCTGACTTATGCTTGTGGTTGTGACATTTACGTGTTGAGTTAATTCTTGATCAGTGGTGTTTCCAGGATATTGATAGTGTGGATTTGATGGTAATGCTGTTGAATATCAAGGAAAGAGGGTTAGATTCTCTCTTGTTGGCACATATGATATTTGCCCCTATCATTCCATGCCTGAATGCTGCTCCTGGGCACTGATTTGTTTCTGAAGTATTGCAAATGGTATGGAATATTGTGCAGACAGCTGCAAACATCCCCACCTTCATCAATGATATTAGGAAGGTCATTGATGAAGCAGCTGAAGATTGATGCCATGATGAACTCCTGGTGTAATGTCCCCAGGATTGAGATATATTGGGGTATCTAACAACCATGGCCAACTTCATTTGTACTCGATATGACTCCTCCTAATGAGATGCACCTTACCCTAATTCCTATCAGTTTTGGTTTTGCCATGACTCATTAATGCCACACTTGATGAAGTGCTATTTTGACAAGAGCATTGTCTCTTAGTTCACATTGGTATCTGTGCTGGCCCTTTGTTAAACCCGGTATGCTTAGTTTTTTTCTCACTTTATACAGTACTTGCTTATTTTGAAAATCCTATATTTGTGCCGTCTTGTAAGCAGGAACAATTTCTCCCTATCCACACGCAAGTGAACCATTTTCAAAGCTAAGCATTTTGTATGTATACCGAAGCTGACACTGAGACACAAGCAGAGCATATTGTATCAAACAGGAGTATGTTGTCCCCTTTTGCTCTGTATGCCTCATCAAGGCATGTACAGACAGCACAATAGCAGATGAGTGAAATTGTCCCTCCTCCAAACCCCAACCTCACTCCCTGTGCAGTTTGTACCTGCTCTGTTTTGTAACATTCTCAGTAAATGATTGTACACTCCCAGGATACATATAACATGAGTCAAATACAGTAACCTCCCTGGTATCCGGCATATGGAGGAAATGGCAAGTTCCAGTTAACTGAAACTGCTAGTTGCATGAGAAGTGACTTGCACACAGCATCTTCTCAAAAGGTGACAGCAGTACCACCCGACAATTTTTTTAACCTAGAAATGTATTGTTCAAAATCTACTATTATATGGTCCACACGTAATTCTGTATAAACTATTCAACATTTGTCTGTCAAGGCAGTATCTTTGATTTTTGGGGATACATATACTACTGTAAATAAATATAAAATGTTTGTAGCAAGTAAAACATACAGGGTTTACTGGTTGGTCCTAAGTAGTTTTTGATGCCAAGAGAAGAGAAATTACTGAAAACCACAATCGAGAGGGAGAAAACAGCTGTTAAACACATAGCGGAAAAAATGCAGTTAATACAATCTGTACAAAAGCCAACTGTGTTGGTGGTTTGAATAAATAGTTCTGAGCTTCTATCACCACTAATACAGAATTGTGCCTAGTATGAAAAATGGATTACATGCCCTCACATTACTTCTGGGTTCATACAAATTTCATTCTTTGCAGTTAGAACATGTCTATTACCAGATCCTGAGCCATATGGCCTCGAAATGCCATTACAACAGTTATTAAGTGTCTCCTAGGCTACATGACAACCTTGACTATTGAGTTCCTCCAGATGTCCTTATTTCATTTCATGTCAAAACTAAAAATGGATATTTTTGTTACTTTAATTTGAAACCATTCAAATCTCTTGACCCCTTCAAAATTGATCTTCAACTATTTGCATTATTTAGAATACACTCTAACTAATTACAATTGCAATTCTTTAATTTCTATATAAAGTATCTATAGATCAATTAATTTTATCTTTGTACAATCTAAACAGGCCCAGTGAGCAGTTGGGTAATAAATGACATAATACCAGCATTTTCAATGTTTCAAGAGCATAAAATGTCAATTGCATACAGGGAATTAATGCTACAAGTGCCCTCTACTGGGTAGGAATGACCAGATCCCATCAGTGAAAGGTTATGAAGTTAATTGGACTTTACAGCAATCAGACATTTCGCCATTCTTTTCTCCTCCTCGCCACAAATAAACCGATTCACAATCAGTTGTGCTAGAATTTGAACCAGAATGCCACCGTACATTAGCCACTACATTACTGCACCCTTAATAACCATCTTAAAATCTGCAGTTTACTTACTCCTTGAAGTGCTTTAGTTAATAAATTAGATAAGGATCATTCATACAACCTCGAGGTATGTGTTTGATGTGAGAGTTAAAAGTAAGCTATCTTTGCAGTATGCTCTTCATTAGCTTTTCTTTGTTTATTCTGTCTTTTAAGAAAGTATTTCAGACTATATTGAAAGCGTAAGGAAGAGATTGATCTAATTCAGGTTAATAAAGTTAACAGAATTCTTCCTCATTTTGTTTTGCCTCAACATATGGTTATGAATTACTGTCATCCGGTAGAGGAAACAGTCTGCAATGAACACTAGGGCTATGTTTCTGATGGTCTGATGATACCTGAAAACAGCTGTGCAGTGCACACTGAATCAGTTATCCACAGTGGATGGTCATCATTACAGCTTTATTATGTTGGAAATGGGGTTGCAAATCTGCTGCAAAAGCACCAATTTAGCTTATTAATGAGAAATGGATTGAATTAACGTGATCACTTTATAGTTTTCAATCAGGGAAAGGACCAATAAATGTGTCATCGGAGTCAAGATCAGATTTAATGAGCCTAATCGATGATTCCCTATTTCATTCATTTGGATGAAATGTGACAGTGTTGACTCAATGGTAACATTTTCCCTTTGGAGTCAGCAGTTGTAGGTCTGAGTTCCAGTCCAGAGCACATGATCTTGGCTGACTCTCCCAGTGCAGTCCGGAAGAGCTCTGCTCTGTTAGGTGTTGTTTTTCAAATGAAATGTCGGAATGAACCCTCTTAAATTTAAAGGACACCATAACGTTATTAAAAGAAGAGCAGGGCAGATTTCTTGGTCAACATTTATCCCTCAACCAACATTACTAGAGCAGATTATCTGCTAATTTGTTTCTGTAATCTTTGTGGCACTATGCTGTGTGCAAAATGGCTGCTGGGTTTCCTGCATCAAGATAATGGCCATATTTGAAAAGTACTTAATTGGCTGTAAAGCAATTTGGAACAAAAACAGAAATTGCTGGAAAAATCTGGCCACATCCAATAAGAGAAATCAAAGTTAACGTTCCTAGTCCAGTGATCCTCCTTCAGAACAGAATTTGGAATGTCTTTAAGTGTGCGGGATAAATAGTGGGTTCAGGAATATCTACATGCCAATGATTGGGAATGGGACATTTCTGGAGCTAAAGAGATGAATACCCGATAAGGATCTGATTCATAAGTGTTCTAATCCTTTGTTATATCCTGGCATCAGTATGAATTATTGCACAGACTAGAGGATTTATATTGTATCATAGAGATGTACAGCACAGAAACAGACCCTTCAGTCCAACTCGTCCATGCCGACCAGATATCCCAACCCAATTTAGTCCCACGTGCCAGCACCTGGCCCAAACCCTTCCTATTTACATACCCATCAGATGCCTTTTAAATGTTGCAATTGTACCAGCCTCCACCACTTCCTCTAGCAGCTCATTCCATACACGTGCCACCCTCTGAGTGAAAACGTTACCCCTTAGGTCTCTCTTATATCTTTCCCCTCTCACCCTAAACCTATGCCGTCCAGTTCTGGATTCCTCGACACCAGGGAAAAGACTTTGTCTATTTGTCCTATCCATGCCCCTCATGATATTATAAACTTCTACAAGGTCACCCCTCAGCATCCAACGCTCCAGGCAAAACAGCTCTAGCCTATTCAACCTCTCCCTATGGCTCAAATCTTCCAACCCTGGTAACATCCTTGTAAATCTTTTCTGAACCCTTTCAAGTTTCACAACATCTTTCCAATAGGAAGGAGACCAGAAGGAGTCCCAACAGTGGCCTAACCAATGTCCTGTACAGCTGCAACATGACCTCCCAACTCCTGTACTTAACACTCTGACCAATAGAGGAAAGCATACCAAACGCCTTCTTCACTATCCTATCTAACTGCGACTCCACTTTTGAAGGAGCTTTGAACCTGCATTCCAAGGTCTCTTTGTTCAGCAACACTCCTGAGGACCCTACCATTAAGTGTATAAGTCCTACTAAGATTTGCTTTCCCAAAATGCAACATCTCGCATTTATCTAAATTAAACTCCATCTGCCACTCCTCAGCCCATTGGCCCATGTGATCAAGATCCTGTTGTACTCTGAGGGAACCTTCTTCACTGTCCACTACACCTCCAATTTTGGTGTCATCTGCAAACTTACTAACTGTACCTCTTATGCTGACATTCAAATCATTTATATAAATGATGAGAAGTAGTGGACCTAGGCACAATTGATCATTAACAATAATTGAACCTTAATATCATGCCTTGTTCTGATTTGCATGACAAGAAGAGGCCTACTTTATTTATTGATAAAAATACAACTGCACAGCCTATAGTTGTGTTAGTGGTTAGGGCTATGCTCCCATGCTCAGAGTGAGATGATGCTTTATTCAACTTTTTTTGATGGAATATTAGTTTAGTTATTGCCATAGTATCTTGAACTGTTAGATATTTTTTTCCAAGTCAAATACATTGTCTTTTATTGCTAAAATATTCCCTGGCCACCAACTCCCATCTCTTTCCCAGGCTGTTGTCTGAGGCTGAACCAGGTAGATGTATTCTAGTTCACGTCCTATTTGCGCTTGAGCTAAATTTCCACCAACATATCCCCTTCATCACCAAGGCTGCCAACCTCTAGTTCTCATCCAGTTTTGTACTTCCTCAAGTCATTCACTGAAACCTTGATCCATGTTTTGTTGCTTTCAGATTCAATTATTTCAATGGTCTTTCAGCACACCTTCCTATCTTCCACCTTCTATAAATTTGAGTATATCTAAAAATCTCAACGGTCTACAAATCAACTTGCACCAAGTGCCTCTCACCCATCAGCCTGTCAATCCACATTGAATCCAACACTGCCAGGACTTCATTGTCATGCATATTTTCAGATCTCTCTTTGACCACCTCATCTCTGTTTATCCACAATATTCTTAGACATCTGCACTGTACCAATTCCAGCTTTTCTTTGCATATTGATTTTCATTGTTCCATCATTGATGGCCTGCTTTGAATTGTTTAAACACAGGCACTGGAATTTCTGCCCTAAACCTCTCTTCTACTCTGAATTCTGAAGAAGGGTCATATCAGACTCAAAACTTGAAATCTCTACAGATGCTGCCAGACCTACTGAGTTTCTCCAGCACTTTGTCTTTTTATTCCACTAGTCTATCCTCTTCTCTCCTTTAAGAAGCACCTTACAGCCCACCCTTTGATCAAGCTTTTGGTCATTTGCCATTTAAGATCTTATGTAGTTTGGTGTAAGATTTTATTTGGGAATTCTCATGCGAAGTGCCTTGAGAGGTTTTACTCTGTTAAATCTGGCGTCTGTATGAATGCAAATTGTTATTGTTTCAGTGTAAGGCTCATTGGAATTTCCAGGACTTCCAAGCATGTTGACTTGAGCTTCTATGGTAAAAACAATGACTGCAGATCCTGAAAATCAAATACTGGATTAGTGGTGTTGGAAGAGCACAGCAGTTCAGGCAGCATCCAACGAGCAGCGAAATCAACGTTTCGGGCAAAAGCCTACCAATGACTTGAAACAGAAATCACGTACTTAAATATAAGTAGAACATAGCACCATTCTCAGCATATTGGTATAACCATGATTAATATCTGCAGCCCAGGTTTAACACTCAGTCACCATATTGATTGACAATACCTGTACTGGACGAGATAAGGCACTCTTTACCACGAACTTCCAGCATTCTGCAGAACTTAGGTTTTATCGTTAACCTGGATAATGTAAGTTGCAACAATGTCCAGGTCCGTATGCACTCCAGTTGCTGTGTCCAAGACCGTGAGAAATTACAGAAAGTTGTGAATCTAGACCAGTCCACCACGAAAAACAGTCTTCCTTCCATTGACTGCCTACACTTCCTGCTACCTCAGGAAAACAGCCAACATAATCAAAGCCCCCTCCCACCCCGGTTATACTCTCATCCACCCTCTTCCATTGGGCAGAAGATACAAAAGCTTAAGCACACGAACCAATAGCTTTAATACCAGGTTATTCCCTGCTGTTATCAGATTTATGAATGGACCTCTCATATTAGAGTTGATATTTCTCTGCCCCTATAATACTATATTCTGCATTCTGTTGTATTATCCTGATGTACTTATGTAATGTACGATTTGTCCTGTTAAACATACAAAACAATATTTTTCACTGTATCTCAGTACATGTGACAACAATGAATCAAATCAAAATCAAAATGTGAGACACGGTCTCTCAGATGCAGCTGCTCAATGAAAACTTTCACCTTTCAGCTGAATTTTGTTTTAGCACACGATGCAAATCTGCATTAAAGAAGTGTTTTGTTGTGATATGAGTGGGATCTGTTTATAGTTGAGTTTTATACAGTTTATCTTGAAAAATGCTAAAATAAATACAGTGAATGCTGGAGAAACCCAATAGGTTGCAAAATGCTAAATTACTTAATCCTGGGATCTGGGTGTCTCTGGCTAGGCCAGCATTTATTACCTTTCCCAAATAGTCTTGGAGACTGTGGCAGTGAGTTGCCTTCTTGAACTGCTGCAGTCCTTGAGGTGTAGATATACCGATGGGAGAGTGTTCCAGGATTTTAACTCCGTGACAGTGAAGCAATGGGGATATCATTCCAAGTCAGGATGGTGTATGGTTTGAAGGGGAACCGGAGATGATGATATTCCTGTGCTTGTCCTTCTAGTTGGTAGAGATCGTGGGTTTAGATGGTTCTGTTGAAGGTGCCTTGCTGAGTTACTTGGTGAGTATGTTGCAGATGATGCATATTGCTGCTATTGTGCATCAGTGGTATCGGGAATGAATTTAGAAGCTGATGACCTTCACTCCCCTCTAGGATGGTTTGGGAGCTTTCAACTTCTTCCTCGACCAGAGGCCTGGACAATCCCCATCCCTGACCACCACTCCTCCGCTTGACTTAACCTGTTCTCTCACTGAATCATTTCTCCTTTAATTCATCGCACTTCTGCGAAGTCGAAGGAGTGATTATGGGCACCTGTATGGGTCCTAGCTACACCTGCTTCTTTAAGGGGTTTGTGGAACAATCCTTGTTTCAGTTTTACAATGGCCCCCTTCCACAACTCTTTTTTTTAATATCAGTATATCAACGACTTCATGTTTCTGCCTGGATGTGGAAAAATGTGTTAATATTACCTGCAATTCCTACCCTTCTATAACTTACACACGGTCCATCTCCAACACTTCCCTTCCTTCCCTTGTCCTCTCTGTCTTCATTTTGTGGAATAAATTGCCTACTGCCATCCACTGCAAAGCCACTGACTCCCATTGCTATCTTCACTGCAGCTGGTCACACACCATGTCCTGTAAGGATTCCATCTCATTCTCCCAGTTCCTTCGCCTATATCTTACCTATTTGAATGATGTCACCTTCCAAAACAGTGCTGCTAACATGGCTTCCCACCCACTGTGTTTAGCATCTGACCTATCACCCGAGCTTCTGCCCTGGTCCTTCCCATCACTCTCAACAGCGTGATTGGGTTTCCCTTATCCTCACTTGATAGCACTGTCATCGATCCTGTCCAACACTTGGCTGATGGTTGAGAATAACCTAATAGGGTGGTAATTGACCAAGTTGGATTTGTCCTGCTTTTTGTGGACAGGATATACCTGGGCAATTTCCCACATTGCTGGGTAGGTGCTAGTGCTGTGACTGCACTGGAACCACTTGGCTAAGGACCACAAGTCTTCAGTTAAGTCAGATGTGCTTGGTACATTGTTATTCATATATTCCGTGCTTATTTATAGAATATTGTTTTCTTTGAAGCAAGGCTGGATGTGAGTGGTATTCACATTTTATTTAAAATTCTCACTTTGTCAAAATCCAGTCTATATTTTAAATCAACTGTAAAGTCTCATGGCCTGAGAGATGTATGCAAAATGCTGTGCTCTCTGTTGAGAGTTAACTTGCTGGGTGCATTTCTTTGGTCTCTAGGAATATTTAATATGACATGAAACTCAAATTCTTAGCTTCTCATGCTTGATTCAGAAATTGTATGTCCATTATATTGATGGCATGAACAGATTTGGTTGGTTCGTTGCTTAATTCTGTGTTTTGAACAGCTCTGTTGTATGTGGTGTACATCAGTTAGTGTCAACTTTAGCAAACAATTTCTTGGCTCCTTGCTAATAAAATGAATTCTACTCTTACACTGATGGTGTAATATAAAAGTGACATTTGGTGAAGTGGAGTTGCTTAGTACAGTGGAGATGCGTAAAATAAACAACACCATTCCTTAATCTGAAATAAAAATGAAACGTTGAGCAAGTCTGTCGAGAGAGAAACAGAGTTAACAACCTGTATTTTTGTGTTGGTGTGGGAAAATGTAGTCTGCAAACTTCTCCAAATTCCAAACTGTAAACCTGACCATAAATAATTTTGCCCAAGGTTTTAGTTTTATGGTGAAGGATCCCAGTTCACAGTTCAGTTTGGAATCCATGATGGAATGAGGAAAGATTGAGTATGGAGGTAGACAGGTTAGAAGGCTACCTTCCCAACAGAGTAGCCCAACTCTCAGCATCAGATTAAGGCCCTCTGAACCTCAGTCCTCGTTCCCCAACTCACGCACATGCTATCTCCTTACCCCTACAGATCATCCATTCTATGTTCATGCCCCTCCACGTACTCTCCATAACTACTCACTCAGTACAGTCCGTAGGAGTCAAACAATAGCAATAGGAATGGTTATAAATGGAGTGGTTAAAAATTAAACTTGTGATAATTTAACTCCCATTTAAAGGTCAATTACTTACATTGCACAAAAGCTTAATCCTTAAAGTGGCTATTAAGTTATGTAAACAAGCAAGTCCTCAGAAACACACCGGAGGCTTAGAATATTATTACAAGCTTGTTAAAATTGTCATAACTCAGAATAGTTGCGTAAACAGACCATCAGTTTTCTTGTAACTCAGTTAAGCAATAATAATGACCACAGCTATCGCAACATTATTGCAACTCATGGAACCTGAAGGTTGAAAGTTCTGATCCATTTTGTTGTAGATTGCCATAGAATGTCAATAACTGGAAGGAAGTAATGAGGTGATCATTTCTCTTTTGCCTTTCAAGAATTATGCATTTTATATTCTTGTCAGAATTATCTATGTTGAATTTGAGTGCCAAACATGACGAGTCAAGTTTACCAACAGTTTGTTTTTCAGTTTTGAATGCATTGTAGCACTTGCTCCATTGGCAGTAATCTAATGAGTATCGAAGTTTAGACAAGAATAATCAATATAATGGTTAACTTACCTTTGTAGGATAGATCCCAATGATGAATTATTGCATTAAAACACATAACAGTGCAGCATCTAATAGTGACATTTAAAGGTGTGGAAGAACTTTATACTTCTAACTTTTAAAATGTTCCTGACAACAAGCTTCTTCAAATGTGGGAACTCTCCAAGGATGTGCAGTTTGTTAGAGGCTCCAAAGCTGCAAAATTGTACAAATGCTGCGCAGGAGAAAGTAAAGTTTTCTTGCAGTCCACACAATTGGGATCCAAACTCAGAAGGGCTGCATGTGTTTTGCAGCCACAGCCTCCCAACCCTGCCAAATGGTCACACGAAGTAACTGGATAAGATAACAAAACTAATTTCAGCATTTCATAGCCTGATAATTACTTCCACTGGGACAGAAAAATCCATCTTAATGTTTCGTCCATTGCGATCCATCTCGTGGGGCAGCAAGGTGGCTCAGCAGTTGGCACTGCTGCCTCACAGCTCCAGGGACCTGAGTTCAAATCCACCCTTGAGTGACTGTGTGTGGAGTTTGCACATTCTCCCCATGTCTGCATGAGTTTCTGCCAAGGGCTCCGGTTTCCACCCACAGTCCAAAGATGTGTAAGTTAGGTGGATTGGCCATTGGCCATGCTAAATTGTCCCGAGGTGTGCGGTTAGGTAGATTAGTCATGCTAAATGATGGTGGTGGGGTGGGGGGCAGGGGGTTGGTTTGGGTATAAGGTAGGGGTCTGGGTCTGGGTGGGATTCTCTTTGGAGGGTCAGTGCAGACCAAATGGGATTTTTCCACACTGTAGGGGCTCTGTGAGGTTCTAATGTTTCCGGTTTGTGATGTTTTGCTTTTGGTTAATTTTAACTGTTGAAGCTTAATGATTGTCCACTTCAGGATGTGCACTTCAATAATGTGAAAACTTCTTCTTGAATTACTGAGTAATTAGCTAATGTTATGATTGCAGAGGTCAAACCCCTCTGTTAATTAAAGCTCGCGTTGCCTCACCCCTCCTCATAATCTGTTAAAATGTGAGTTAGTGACAGAGAACTTCTCCACTGTCTTCAAACTTCCATCTGCTGGTCTCTCTGGGTTGTCATCTTTCTTTGGACAGAGACTCTATAGGAAAAGGCACTTTTTATAGAGAGTGTCTTCTAATTTCTTTGAGAGCAAGAGTTTAGATGGGCAGTTAGCTGTCCGGCTCCGTGGCAATTGCTCTCCTTCTAATTTTCAAAATGCCAGGTTTAAATACCCTCCATGACACATTAAAATTTTATAATTTGATTTGTATTGACACCCGGAAACCACAAAATTCAAATTCCATTGGCTTCTGATATCTTGGGCATAATCTAAATTAATTGGTTAAATGTGAATTATCGTCAAAACAGCAAGCAAAACTCAGGTATCGATTTAACAGCCAATTGTTACATGTACCTATCTTTGAACAGCCCGTCTCCCAGCCTTTCCATTCGGGCAGCTGAGCCTGAACTTTAAGTTCACTTCAATATTCAGAAAACACTCTCCACTTTAAAGTGAACATACATGCTTCTGACTTCATAACACCTCCCCCCCGCAAGAAAAAAATGAACCATCATCATGAAAAGATGCCATTTTTTTTGTCTCTATTTCTTAGTACCATTACAATGAAATATGTATGTTATTAATCTACCCTGCATATTAATTCTGCACACATATATAATATTGGAATCGATATGATATAATCTTATCTACGCCTTTTCTTTTAAATCCACAATAATGCATCTGCTATCACATTTTTTGACCCAGAACATGTACAATTTGTAAATTAAAAGTCTGTAATATAAGACTCCAACAAAATAGTCTCATATTTTTGCCTTTAAATCTCTCCAAAAATGTGAAAGGATTGTGGTCTGTGCTCACATTGTTCGTCACATAAACATTAATGTGTTGTAAGGCCAGTACCAAACTCAAAATTTCTTTTTCGATGGTGGAGTATTTTCTCTGGTGGATATTGAGTTTTTCCGAAAAGTAACCAATTGGTCAATCAAGTCTATCATTAGCTTCCTGCATCAATACAGCTCCAACTCCTATGTCGCTAGCATTGATTGCAACTTTGATGGGTTTCAAAAGATTCGGCATAGCTAAAACTGGTGCGGTCATTAATATGGCTTTTAACTTCTCAAATGCCTCCTGGCATTGTTCTGTCCACCATAATTTTGTATTTTTGTTTAGTAAATCCATCAGCGATGCCATCACTCTGCTGACATTTGGAACAAACTTCCAGTAAAAGCCGTTGAGTCCCAAAACTCAAAGTACCTCTTTCTTCGAGGGTGGTCATGGAAATTCCTCGATGGCCTTCATCTCCTCATTCCTTGGGGTCATCTTTCTGTGTTTGATGTTATATCCCAAGAACGTCAACTCTGCCTTTGTGAATTCTGTTTTCTTTCTTTTTTACCAGTTTTGCTTTCTGTAATCGTTCAAAGACCTCTGTCAACTGTACCATATGATCTTTCTATGAATGGCTAAAGATGATCACATCATCAAGATATACAACACAATTACTTAATCCCGCCATAGCTCTGTTCATGAGTCTTTGGAATGTAGCTGGTCTGTTCTTCATTCCAAAGGGCATCGATTTGAATTGATATAGCCCATTTGGGGTTACAAACACAGAAACTTCTTTCGCTTTCTCTGATAAAGGTACCTGCCAATAACCATGCAGTAAGCCCAACTTTGTGATATAAGTGGCTTGTCCAACTTTCTCTGTACATTTGATAGGAGTCTGATTTAGTTACAACATTGACCTTGCGATAGTCTACACAAAGTCATTAAGTCCTGTTAGGTTTGGGATCGTATTGGGTACTAATACGATCGGTGAACTCATTCTGACTTGGTTCGAAGATACATTTATTGAGCATCGCATCCAGTTCCTTCTGGATCTTTGCAGCTTTGAGAGGATTGAGCCTATAGGGATGCTCTTTTATCGGAGGAGCATTCCCTCCTTCCACCTCATGCATACTAGTATTAGTCCTCCTCATCTTGTTCTTGCATATGTCCCCATTCTGCTGCAACAAACCTTCCAACTCTGTTCTTTGCTCCTAAGATAGATACCTCACGAACCTAACCCATTCCTCAAGAACTTGGACTATTTAATGTATTTTGAGGCACATCAAAATCCTCACCATCTGGATTTGATTCCTCATTCTGCAAGGTAATAACTAACACCTGTTTCTCCAGTTCCTTGTGCCTAATATAGCGAGGTTTCAACGTATTCACGTGATATACCCGATAGAGTTTTTTTTTCAATCTGGCATCTTTACCAGATAGTTGAGTCAGGCAAACTTTTTCTCAATTTGATAGAGACTACTAAACATGACCTTAGAGGGATTTCCTACCACTGATAACAATGTTGATACGTCATCCCCACAGGAAAACGTCCGAATTTTAGAGTTTTTATCTGCCACCTACTTCATTCTATTCTGTGCCCTCTTCAGGTACTGTTTAGCTAATTCACCTGCCTGATTTAATATCTCCCTCACCTCAGATACATAATCCAAGTATGACTTTATTCCTGTCAATTTTTCTTTAATTAGTTTCAATGGCCCTATCACTTCATGTTTGATTATTAACTCAAAGGGAGTAAACTGAGTAGATTTGTTTGGGGCATCTCTAATGGCAAACAATATGAATATGATACCTTTATCCCAATCATTTGGGTAATCCTGGTGGTAGGCTCTTTTCAGGGTCTGATGTCACCTTTTCAAGGCTCCCTGGGATTCAGGGTAGTGTGCACTTGATGTGAAATGCTATATGCCTAAATTATCCATAACTTCCTTAAATAGTCTACCAGTAAAATTAGTGAAATCAGTAAAATCTGACTGAATTTCCCTGGTTATCCCATTACCTGGAAAGAAAGCTACCAACTCCACCACCTTTTGCTTTAACACTCCATAATGGAATTGCCTCTGGAAATTTGGTAGTCACGTCTATTACGGTTAGCAAATACTGGTTCCCAATTCTGGTTTTTGGGAGAGTCATAGTCACAGAGTCATAGAGATGTACAGCATGGAAACAGACCCTTCGGTCCAACCCGTCCATGCCGACCGGCTATCCCAACCCAATCTAGTCCCACCTGCCAGCACCCGGCCCATATCCCTCCAAACCCTTCCTATTCATATACCCATCCAAATGTTTCTTAAATGTTGCAATTGTACCAGCCTCCAACACTTCCTCTGGCAGCTCATTCCATACACGAACCACTCTCTATGTGAAAAAGTTGCCTCTAAGGTCTCTTTTATATCTTTCCCCTCTCACCTTAAACCTATGCCCTCTAATTCTGGACTCCCTGACCCCAGGGAAAAGACTTTGTCTATTTACCCTATCCATGCCCCTCATAATTTTGTAAACCTCTATAAGGTCACCCCTCAGCCTCCGCGCTCCAGGGAAAATAGCCCCAGCATCTCCCTATAGCTCAAATCCTCCAACCCTGGCAACATCCTTGTAAATCTTTTCTGAACCCTTTCAAGTTTCACAACATCTTTCCGATTGGAAGGAGACCAGAATTGCTCACAATATTCCAACAACAGCCTAACCAAAGTCCTGTACAGCTGCAACATGACCTCCCAACTCCTGTACTTAACACTCTGACCAATAAAGGAAAGCATACCAAACGCCGCCTTCACTATCCTATTTACCTGCAACTCCACTTTCAAGGTGCTATGAACCTGCACTCCAAGGTCTATTTGTTCAGCAACACTCCCGAGGACCTTACCATTAAGTGTATAAGTCCTTTTAAGGTTTGCTTTCCCAAAATGCAGTACCTCACACAGTCACCCGTAACCTGTGTGAAAGGTTTTTCGATTGCACGAATTAGCAACAAAGGTGCAGGTTTTATTATTGCCTGTGGCGTACCTACTATTTGGTATGTATGACATGTATGGCAAAATTTAACCACATCCTTATGCACTCCAGGCCAATAGAAGTGCTTTTGTACCTTAGTCTTCCTCACAACTAGACAACCTTCAACTGGTAATTCATATGCTACCCATAACACTTCCTGTCTGCCTGCTACCAGCACCACAATCTGGTACACTTGCACCCATTTCTCCTCTGCACTCACCTGCGGTGGTTTCCAGTTTTGTCTTAGGATTCTACCCTTAAGATAATAAACTTTGGGAATACGTTCTGATTCCTTTTCTGAGTAAGCATTATAACATATATAGCTTTTAGTGTCTCATCTTGTAAGTCCATTAGCCTTTCAGGACTAAACACCTCTGCCTGACCCTCTACCTGTTCATGTTTTTACTGTGCCATTACATCAAACAAGGTGTCCGCTAACTGAACCTCAACTCCTTCATCTTCCTCTTTAGTTTTTCCTTCTTGCTGTGACTTATGACAGTGCGATCTTGTTACTACACATTCTGGCAAAATTCCAGGGTATTTTTCTTTTTGCTACTCAGTTCCCTGGTTTTCCTTTCGGTTTTCCGCCACAAGCAGCATCAATCCCACCTTGGGTCCTGCTAAATCATTCCCAACAACAAACTGTATTTCTGGAACTGACATTCTGTCAGTCACTCTCATTGTTGCTTCCCCAGTCTTGATCTGTCCATCTGTCCAAATTACCATTCTCTCGAGTGCCATGTCAGAAAGAGTGCAAATACGTTCATCTCTTATGGGATCTGGTCAGTCTCTAACAGTATCTCTCAAAATTATAACTTGTTTCCTTTCTTCGCCTGTTCTTTCTGAGTAAACTTTACCTACAAGAGGTGAAGTCTTTATAGAGATTGGGCACGAACTCAATAGCCAGCTCCTGCCTAGGCTGTGCACTCTCTACAGCTCCTCAACCTTTCTTGGGGTTTCCTTTACTACTTTCACTAATCCTACTGGCTTACCCTCTTTTACAGCATCTTTTCCCACAGTGCCTTGCTTGTGTGTCCCACCTTACCACAGTGGAAACACCTGAGGCCTTTCACGCCCCCCCGGGCTTCTTTTCTCACATGTGGTAAACAATTCCCAGTGTGCTGTACTCTTTGTTTTGGAGTGAAGGATCTTCCCTTTTCCCAATTTCTATCCCTCACAGGATGAAATTTCTGTCAGAAGCTATATTTCACTTTATGCACCAATGCATATTCCTCTGCCATCTCTGCCGCTCTTCTCACTTCTTGAACTTTCTGTTCATCCGCCTAAGTTCTTATCACCTCTGGAAGTGAGTTTTTAAACTTCTCCAGCAGAATGATCTCTCTTAGAGCCTCATATGTCTTGTCCACTTTTAAAGGTCCACACATATCTATTAAAATTGCTATGGTTCCTCCTTCATGTATCTGAACTGCTGTCTATATGCCTCTGGTACCATGTCATAGGTTCTCAAAACAGCCTGTTTGGCATCTGCATAATCTCTTGACCCCTCATCTGACAGCGCAGCAAATACCTCACTAGCTCTGCCTACCAGCTTAGTCTGAACTAGCATGACCCACAAGTTCTCAGGCCACTTCATCTGCCAAGCTAATTTTTCAAGTGAAATAAAAAAAGCTTCAACATCTTTCTCATCAAAATGTGGCAATGTTTTCACATACTTATAAACATCCCTACGTTCTCCCTTCATCTCCATCCTATTAGCTTAACTTTCCTGACTAATTCGCAACTCCTGAAGTTCAAATTTGCTCTCCCTTTCTCTTTCTTCTTTCTCTTTTTTTCTTCTTTCTCTCTCTTCTTGTTGTAGTTGTGAATATGTTTGCCGAGCTAGGAAGTAGATTTGCAAACGTTTTGTCCCCTTTGCGGATGGCATCTTAAGTGCTTTGGAGCCTCTTGTGAAGCGCTGCTGTACTGTCTCTTCCGGAATTTATTTGGTTCCGTTTCTGCTGCCTCTGGTTGCCAGTTCCGGTCATTTGTTGTAGTGGCCGGTATATTGGGTCTAGGTCTGTCTGCTTCTTAATGGAGTCTGTGCCATACTTCTAGAAATTCTCTAGCTGTCCTTTCTTTGGCTTGTCCTATGATCGTTGTGTTGTTCCAGTCAAATTTGTGGCCCTTGTCATCTGTATGTAGGGCTACTCGGGACAGCTGGGCATGGCTTTTAGTGGTTAGTTGGTGTTCATGGATGCATGGATACAGATTGCTAGTTGTCTGCCTGTTTGCCCTATATAGTGTTTCCAGCAGTCTTTGCAAGGAATCTTGTAAATTACATTAGTCTTGCACATGATGGGTATAGGGTATTTTGTTCTGGTGAGTTGTTGTCTGAGCATGCCTGTGGGTTTATGAACTGTCAGGGATCCCAGTGGTTGGATCCACTGGGGGATCCCTGACAGTCCATAAACCCACAGGCATGCTCAGACAACAACTCACCAGAACAAAATACCCTATACCCATCATGTGCAAGACTAATGTAATTTACAAGATTCCTTGCAAAGACTGCTGGAAACACTATATAGGGCAAACAGGCAGACAACTAGCAATCTGTATCCATGAACACCAACTAACCACTAAAAGCCATGCCCAGCTGTCCTGAGTAGCTAGGTTAGTGAGTGAGGTCATGGCATGTCCTCATCGCGTTGTTTGTCTGTTCGACATCTACAGATGATGTGGGGGGATATCTATTCTTGGTGAATACTGTGTAGAGCTGTTCTTCTTCCCTTCGAAGATAGGCAGTGCTGCAATGTGTTGTAGCCCTTTTGAACAGGGTCCTAATGCAGCTTCTGTTGTGTGTGTTTGGGTGGTCGCTGTTGTGGACCTGGTTGGTGTGTGTGGCTTCCTGTACGCTCTTGTGGTGCATTCACCGTTCTGTGTTCTTTGTAGCATCACACCCAGGAATGGGAGTTGATTGTTGGCTTCCTCCTCTCTCGTAAATCTGATCCCTGTGAGGATGGGGTTGGTAATCTGGTGTGTGTTCTAGATTCCTGTTCTCTTAATGATAAAAGTTTGGGTTCGATTTCTGTGAGGGCTGTTCTTTCCAATCTTTGCATCGCTGCTTCTGCTATGAGCCCAAAGGTATTTCATTGATCTGTTCATGTGTTTGGTTGTTGAGTGTGAAGTGTGTCATCAAACACAGGTCTAGTAGTTTGAGTATGCAGTCCTCCTTGATAGGTTCCCCATTGTGTTGTCTGTTCTGTTTGTCCAGGAAGTCGGCTATTATCTCTCTGGCTAGAGTTTGTCAGTTGAATTGAACCATGCCATTACATTGCTTCGTCCTTGTCTATGTTTGTGTTCTTGATTTTATCTCAGAATTCCTGTGATGATCGTACGGAGTGTTTGGATCTGCTGATAAGATGTTTTAGTTTTTGTTGAAGTTATTTTGCCAATTTATGTGATGGAATTCCAGGAATGTCTTGAAACGGGTAAAGGTGGGTAAATCCCTAGGACCTGGTCAGGTGTACCCTGGAACTCTGTGGGAAGCTAGAGAAGTGATTGCTGGGCTTCTTGCTCAGATATTTGTATCATCGATAATCACAGGTGAGATGATAGAAGACTGGAGGTTGGCTACTGTGGTGCCACTGTTTAAGAAGGGTGGTAAGGACAAGCCAGGGAATTATAGACCGGTGAGCCTGACGTCGGTGGTGGGCAAGTTGTTGGAGGGAATCCTGAGGGACAGGATGTACATGTATTTTGAAAGGCAAGGACTGATTAGGGACAGTCAACATGTCTTTGTGCATGGGGAATCATGTCTCACAAACTTGATTGAATTTTTTGAAGAAGTGACAAAGAGGATTGATGAGGGCAGACAGTAGCTGCGATCTATATGGACTTCAGTAAGATGTTCGACAAGGTTCCCCATGGCAGACTGGTCAGCAAGGTTAGATCTTACAGAATACTCAGAGAACTAGCCATTTGGATACAGAATTGGCTCAAAGGTAGAAGACAGAGGGTGGTGGAGGGTTGTTTTTCAGACTGGAGGCCTGTGACCAGTGGAGTGCCACAAGGATCGGTGCTGGGTCCTCTACTTCTTGTCATTTACATAAATGATTTGGATGTGAGCATTAGAGGTACAAGTTTGCAGATGACACCAAAATTGGAGGTGTAGTGGACAGTGAAGAAGCTTACCTCAGATTACAACAGGATCTGGACCAGATGGGCCAATGGGCTGAGAAGTGGCAGATGGATAGTTCAGATAAATGCGAGGTGCTGCATTTTGGGTAAGCAAATCTTAGCAGGACTTATACACTTAATGGTAAGGTCCTCGGGAGTGTTGCTGAACAAAGAGATCGTGGTGTGCAGGTTCATAGCTCCTTGAAAGTGGAGTGGCAGGTAGATAGGATATTGAAGAAGGTGTTTGGTATGCTTTCTTTTATTAGTCAGAGTATTGAGTAAAGGATTTAGGAGGTAATTTTGCAGCTGTATAGGACTTTGGTTAGGCTGTTGTTGGAATATTGCGTGCAATTCTGGTCTCCTCCTTATCGGAAAGATGTTGTGAAACTTGAAAGGGTTCAGAAAAGACTTACAAGGATATTGCTAGGGTTGGAGGATTTGAGCTATAGGGAGAGGCTGAAAGGCTGGGGCTGTTTTCCGTGGAGCATCGGAGGCTGAGGGGTGACCTTAAAGATTTACAAAATCATGAAGGGCATGGATAGGGTAAAAGTCTTTTCCCTGGGGTCAGGGAGTCCAGAACTAGAGGGCGTAAGTTTAGGGTGAGAGGGGAAAGATATAGAAGAGACCTAAGGGGCAACATTTTCACATAGAGGGTGGTTCGTGTATGGAATGAGCTGCCAGAGGAAGTGCTGGAAGTGGTGCAACATTTAAGAGGCATTTGGATGGGTATATGAATAGGAAGGGTTTGGAGGGATATGGGCCGGGTGCTGGCAGGTGGAACTAGATTGGGTTGGGATATCTTGTTGGCATGGAGGGGTTAGACCGAAGGGTCTGTTTCCATGCTGTATATCTCTATGACTAAGTGCCACAATAGGTCTAAGTGGTATGTGAGGTACTTTGGGTAATCCAGAAAATCTTGGGGTGTTGTTGCTTTCTAGATCATCTTTTGGAGGTCACCCTGGTTATTAGTCCTTTTCTTGTAGGTTCTGTAGTGTGTTTGTTCGGTTGGTTAGCTGTGGCATGGCGTCACGCTCCCTCGAGGTAGGTGTCGGTGTCTGCAAGGAGTTTCTTCTGCTGTCTGAATATATTTGGTCGCGTTCATGATAATCGTCATTCTGCCCTTGTCTCTCTTTTTCCTTTTGCTCAGCTAAGAATCTTTTCTCCCTTTCTTTATCTTCTAACATGGCTCTTCTTTCCCTTTCTTTATCTTCTAACGTAAGCTGCTTCATCTGCAATTGAATTTTAGCCATTTCCATGATTCTGATGGCTTTCCAGCACATTTAAATGTTGAGTTTTTCCGGTAATAATCTCATCTTTTTTTTTTGGAGGTACAGACAATTCCAACTCCAGCTTGTCTGTCAATTGCAGCAGCTTTCCTTGCTCACCTTTTGTAAAACTCACAGAGTCACCTTTTCCACCCCCAGAAAGCATTTGTTAACTGAAACTGCCATTTGTCT
This sequence comes from Chiloscyllium punctatum, assembly GCF_047496795.1. Taxonomy (NCBI): domain Eukaryota; kingdom Metazoa; phylum Chordata; class Chondrichthyes; order Orectolobiformes; family Hemiscylliidae; genus Chiloscyllium; species Chiloscyllium punctatum. The sequence continues at coordinate 20,253,423 of NC_092786.1, forward strand.
CACTTTTAATCTAACCAACCACGGTAGCCGAAATTAGACAGATTTTCCTCACCTAAGCTTTATTTAACGGTATCCTCATTTTCCGAACACTAATCCTCATTTTTAAAATCTGCTGGGACCTTTCATACCCAAATCTGTTCAAGTCTGTCCACCACCATCCAGATGCTGGACCTGATCCATCCAGATCAGTCTAACCCTGTCCAAATCACAGACAGGATCTGTCCAAATCCCAGGCGTCAAGCCCCCAAAGTGTTACAACACGCAAGTTGAACCCTTCTGTTAATTAAAACCAAGCACATAGAAAAGCTTGCCTTGTAATCTGTTATAATGTGAGTGAGTGATAGATAACTCCTAATTTCCACTATTTAAAGAAAAATAACAATTTGTTTTCCTCATTCTAATACTGAACACTAAACAAAAAGTATTCACAAATCCATGTCCCCTTTTCTTAACTACTTACTATCTAACCTCTATAAAAATGTTGTTTCAATAACACACTTATTAAATATGACGTTAACTTAATCCCAGTCTCTGTCTTCTCCGCTGTCTTCCGTCTTCCATCTGCTGATCTGCCTGGATTGTTGTCTTTCTTTTTACAGAGTGTAAATTTTATAGGAAAAGATGCCTTTTATAGAGAGCTTCTCCTAATTTATTTGAGAGTAAGCTTTTAGATGAGCAGTCGGTTGTCTGACTCTACAGCAGTTGCTCTCCCTCTAATTTTCAAAATGCCAGGTTTATATAACCCCTCCCCCCCTCCCCCCCCCCCCCCCGCCCCATGCCACATTAAATTCCTTTGATTGATTTCCAGGTGTCAAAACAATAAAAGTCAAATTCCATTGGCTTCTGGTATCCTGGGCATAATCTAAGTTAATTGTTTAAATTTGAATTGTAGCCAAAACAGCAAGCAAAACTCAGGTATCAATTTAACAGCCAATTGTTACATGTACCTATCTTTGAACAGCCCGTCTCCCAGCCTTTCCATTTGGGCAGCTGAGCCTGAACTTTAAGTTTACTTCAATATTCAGAAAACACTCTCCACTTTAAAGTGAACATACATGCTGTTGCCTTCTTAGCACTATGACTCACTGTGCAAAGAGAAAGATGAGCAATTTTGATTTGACTGACTAAGTGCTTTAGGTTTGTGGTTTTAGTCCCAGTTATTTCTTAGTTTGGCCCTATGTTTTCATTGTCTCCAATCTTCTCACCTGACGCTCTTTAGTATTTATATGTTATCAGATTTTCTTTAATTTGCTGCCTCCTTGTCTTATATTAAGAGAATTGTGATTATTTAATAAAATTGCTGCTTCTTTTAAGCTGGATACAGGTCACCGCACAGTTACTTCCCTCTTATTTTGTATTTCTCCCACCTCTTTATTCTGATTTGATTGCAGCTCTTATTCATCTTCATTTCTGATAATGGCTTGAGCTGTTCTCTCCACATGACTTCTGAGAAACTTTCCAGCCTCAAGACACAATTGTATTTTTGTTTTTTTCTTGTTGATTTCCCTAGTGTTATCGATTGAAAATATTAACAATATATTTTATTCAAGAAACAAATTTGCAGTCCAAAAGCAAAATTACAGTGTAACCTGTATTCAAAAACTCATGTAAAGGCTAGGTAATCAGATTAAAGATATATGAAACAATCATGTCGTAACAAAAATAGACCAATAAATTCAGCAGGTAACAGGCAAATGGCAAATAGGAAGATGAGGAAAAACAATAACTCAGTTTTTTGTGTAGTTGTCCTTCAGTTATGCCCAGAAATGAAAGAAATTAAATTAATTTTGTGATAGCTAACATGCATTCATATGAAATTCTTCCATGCACTGTTTAATGCGTTTGTTTAACTGAGTTAATGAACGCATTATGAAATTACACTGAGGAATTTCATCTGAATATGATAATGTAAAATTTTGCTGGAAATAATTTCATCCATTAAATGCTTGAAGGATTTCTTTAATTACAGTAGAATTAAATCTTTCTCTCTGGTGAAATCTTTCCATGAGGCATCTCCTACCTGCTAGGGAATAAAAACAGCAATGAAAAGATAAATAACTTAAAACAAATTAATTTTTGCCCTCCAGGAGCACTCGATTCCCAAGGATTAGAGAAGAGAAAATTGGAGAGAGGTCAATTGTGTCAAGTCTTTGTGCTAACTACGCAATCCCATGACTTAATAGGTTACCTGAAGTTGGTAAAGGTGGGCGTGCATCTGCAATAGGTATATCTCCAATATACCTATTACAAAGAGACAGGAGAGGGTGCTGTTGGACTTTCCCTCAACCAGTATTCAGGCTGCGTTTGAGATCCACTTCAGGACTTGAACACGTAACCCAGCTAATAATCCAGATAGTGCGATAATGATATGTTAATTGTATTGTTAGGCTCAGAATAATTAGGTGGAAAATATTGATTGATTATATATCTTAGTACATAAAAAAGTGTGTCTCCTGTGTCATGCATCCTCAGAGCCTCACATTGTGCTGCCTGGTCCCATCTGAATTCCTACTGTTTAGGTGGCTCAAGTGTGCAAAGTTGGATAGAATTTCACATTGGCCTTGTGTTTTGAAATGTCCTTATGAATGTGCACCCTACAAATTGAACCATCTTGTGGAAATTCTTCCCTTGCTATTCTGATTGACATAGAGGGGTTTCCTGTACATGCTGCTGCTGCTGCAGGCTTTCTATTCCACAACCTTTGTCTAACATCCAGACATGCTCTGGTTTTCCATCCTGCTGTTTGGAGGTGGTGGTTCCCTGTGAAAAGCTGTCTGTGTGGTCATCCTCTCCTTTATCATTGGAGATTTGGTGTGGCAGATATTAGATGCAGTCATCCACACAGTATGATGTCAGGTTGGTTTGTGAGACTCTCAGACTGTCTGTACTTTCAGTGGCCTGTACCATGTGTGTACACGCAAGGTTTTCATAGAATTGACACTGCAACCTCTCTTTTTTTGAGGGACTGAGTCTCAGGTTTTGCTTGCCCTTAGCCGAATGATCCTGATGATTGGTGCAGAAGGAGGTAGGAAAATCATTCAATCTCTTGTCAGTACCTGGGCTGTAAAGTAGCCAAATGTAATGGGTGCGGAGGGCGGTTATTAAATCTATCTCAGTAACTTCCTTTCATGGTTATATCTGCAGCTGATGTTCCAGGGTGGAGCACCGCAGATCCTATCAGTATTATGAGTTTATCTACACCACATAGATTGCAGTGGCTAAGAAGACAAAGAGAGTTAAGGAGAATCCAAAGAGATTCTGTACATATATAAAAGGCAAAAACTTAACTAGTGAGAGATTAGAGCCGCTCAAAGAACAATGTGACCATCTATGTGTGGACCCACAGGAAATAGGTGAGATACTAAATGAATATTTCGTGTCAGTATTTACTATGGAGAAGGATATGGAAGCTACAGAACTTGGAGAAATAAATAGTGATGTTTTGAAAAGTGTCATATTCCAGAAGAGGAGGTGCTGGAGGCCTCAAAACACATAAAAGTACATAAATTCCCAGGACCTGATCAGGTGTTTCCCAGGACTTTGTGGGAAGCTAGGGAAGAGATTGCTGGGCCCCTTGGTGGGTATTTATATCATTGACAGCCACAGGTGAGGCGCCAGAAGATTGGAAGTTGGCTAATGTGATGCCATTATTTAAGAAAGGCTGTAAGAAGAAGTCGGGGAACTATAGACAACTTTACGACAATGCTGGGTATGTTGTTAGAGGGAATGCTGAGAGACAGGATTTACGTGCAATTAGAAGGCACAGATTGTTTCAGGATAGTCAGCATGGCTTTGTTTGTGGGAAATTGCATCTCACTGACTTGGCGTTTTTTGAAGCATTGACAAAGAAGGTGGATGAAGGCAGCACGGTGGACATTTTCTTTATGGACTTCAAGGCATTTGACAAGGTTTCACATTGAAGACTAGTTGGCAAGGTTGGATCACTTGGAATCCAGGGAGAGCTAGTCATTTGGATACAAAATTGGCTTGAAAGTAAGAGAGAGAGGTTTGCTTTTCAGACTGAAACCTGTGACTAGTGATGTGCCACAACGATCAGTGCTGAGCCCACCTCTTTTTGTCATTTATGTAAATGATTTGGATGAGAATATAGGAGCCATGGTTAGTAAGTTTGCAAATAACCTCAAAATGGGTGGTGTAGAGCGCAGTGAAGAAGATTATCTGAGAGTAAAAGAGGATGGGCCAAATGGAGTTGGCAGATGGAGTTTAATTTAGATAAATGTGAGGTGCTGCATTTTGGTAAGGCAAATCAGGGTGAGATTTATACACTTAACGGTAGCACCCTGCAGTGTGTTGCCGAATAAAGAGACCTAGGAGTGCAGGAGTATCGTTCTTTGAAAGTGGAGTTCCAGGTAGACATGGTGGTGAAGAAGGTGTTTAGCACAGCTGTCTTCATTGGTCAATTCATTTAGGATAGAATTGGGATGTCATGTTGCAACTGTACAGGACATTGATGAGACCACTTTAAATACTGTGTACAATTCTGTTTGCCCTTCTCTAGGAATGATGTTGTTAAACTTGAGAGGGTGCAGAAAAGATGTACGAAGATGTTGCTGGAACTAGAGGGTTTAAGTTACAGGGAGAGGCGAGTTGGCTGGGGCTTTTTCCCTGGAACATCAGGGGCTGAGGAATGACTTTATCAAGGTTTATAAACTCATGAGGGACGTGGATAGGATGAATAGCAAAGGTCTTTTTTCCTAGACTGAGGGAGTCCAAAACTAGAGGGCATTGGTTTAAGGTGAGAGGAGAAAAGTTTTGAACGGACTTGAGGGTCAGCATTTTCATCCAGAGGGTGGTACGTGTATGGAACAAGCAGCCAGAGGAAGTGGTAGAGGTGGGTACAGTTACAGCAGTTAAAAGGCTTCTGCATATGTATTTATTTAGAGGGACTCAGGCCAAATGCTGGCAAATGGCACTAGGGCAGATTGGGATGTCTGGTCAGCATAGATAAGTTGAACCGAAGGTAAAAACAATGACTGCAGATGCTGGAAACCAGATTCTGGATTAGTGGTGCTGGAAGAGCACAGCAGTTCAGGCAGCATCCAAGGAGCTTCGAAATTGATGTTTCAGGCAAAAGCCCTTCATCAGGAATAAAGGCAGTGAGCCTGAAGCATGGAGAGATAAGCTAGAGGACGGTGGGGGTGGGGAGAAAGTCGCATAGAGTACAATGGATGAGTGGGGGAGGGGATGAAGGTGATAGGTCAGGGAGGAGAGGGTGGAGTGGATAGGTGGAAAAGGAGATAGGCAGGTAGGATAAGTCCGGACAAGTCATGGGGACAGTGCTGAGCTGGAAGTTTGGAACTAGGGTGAGGTGGGGGAAGGGGAAATGAAGAAACTGTTGCCAAGTCCACATTGATGCCCTGGGGTTGAAGTGTTCTGAAGGGACTGTTTCTGTACTGTATGGCTCTAGAGCAGCTCATCACTATTTTCTCAAAGTCCACTAGGAATTGGCAATAAATGCTGGCCTCGCCACCAATGCACACCAATAAGTGAATTATATTAAAATAAATGCCACTGACTGTCTTCTGGCATTTCCCAACCTCAGGGGCTGGAGTGCAACATCAGCCCCAGGATTGACATTTGTTTCTAATTTTTGAAGTTTTCTTTGAAGATTTGATTTTTTTTTGTTACAATGCTTCTTTAAGAGTCTGTCACTAACTAACTTGGTTATCGGTTTTCCAAAGAATATAAAAATGATCTGCTGGAACACTGGATGTTCATAGGTAGGAGGCAGAAATATGTAATGCTGGAATCTTTGAATAATCCTAATATCAAGGAAAGGATCTGTATCCAGTTTCATACTTCACCATCTGGTTTGGATCCGTTTAACACAGTGCTGGAAGTTTGAGCTCTGCTGTTGGCTGTGTTGTTTCTGAATTAACTAAGGTTCCCTCAGGTGAATGTAAAAGATCCTAATCAAAGATTAACAGGGGAGTATTACCAGTACTCTGGACATGTTTTATAACTTAACCAGCACTACTAAAACAGTCCGGTCATTAATCTCAAAGCTTTTGAGAGATTTTGCCTGTGCAGACTGGCTGCCAATTCTCTATACCTCAGTTCACTGACTATATTTCATGTGTAATTCATTAGCTCTGAAGAACTTTGGGGCAACATGAATTTGTGCAAGGTGGTTTTTGAATGCAGTCTATTCCTTTCTGTATTTTAGAATCCTCCTATTTTGTTTGTTACCTTTTGTGGTGGATGAGAGCCCACAGGAACCTGGCAGTGTAGCTTGCACCAGAATGTTCTGTGTTTGCAATTGCTCCAGTTCTTCCCACTCAGCACAAGTGCTGGAGAGAGAAGCCAGGTAGCAGAAGACCTTAGAGAGTAGTGCAAGAGCTGAGAAGGAAATACAAAAGAGAGGAGAGAGTTAGCAATCATAAGTGAAAGGAGAAACAGAAAAACATTGGAAAACACGGAGCAAATATTATTTTACAATCAGCGACCAGGCATACCTAGAAAGCTATATGTCCGGACCTCAGAACTCTCAGACCACTAACTACAAGGATATTGCCTGCAAAATTTAAGCTTTCCAGTGTCTCTAGCTAGCCATTGATGGTTATCCAAGAAGTGTTAGAAGGATTAAAACCAGTTGCGGAGGAACCTCAATTATTCGAACGAGATGGGCAGACACTATTTTGCTCGGATAATTGATTATTCGGTTAATTGATTCAATGCCTTTCCTCTGGGGCTCGGAGTTTGCTGTTAAGTCCGCTCCCCGTTCAGGAGACTAGGCAGCAGCACACTGCGTGTGAGCCCCCAACCCCCCTGTCCGCCATACAACCCTGTCCGACACCGCCTCCCCCGCCTGTCCCCACAACCCTGTCCAACAACCCCCACTCGTGCACCCCATGCCTGCCCCAAGCCTGTCCAACACTACCCACCCCCCCAAAACTGCCCCCTGCCCACCCCCAATCCCATCCAACACTGCCCCCGCTCGCCCCCCAAACCCCATCCAACACTGCTGCCCCCTGCCCGCCCATCCAGCACTGCCCCCCCGCCCACCCCCAACCCTGTCTAACACTGCCCCCCCGCCCACCCCCAACCCTGTCTAACACTGCCCCCATCATCCCCTACCCCCACCCGCTCCCTGTGTGCCCCTTCGCTCCTATCCGCCCCCACGCCCTCTCTGGGACAGCCGGCGTGGACATCAAAAACAAGACTGCTGCTGCTGCTGCCGCCTTTTGGGGGTGTCCGTGCGCACGCACACGCACACACACACAAACTTTACTGCAACCTTTTGACAGGTTCCACTTTTGCCCTTTACAGGACAACGTTGGTGAGATTATCTGGGGAGGGGGGGTTTAGGGAATGTGTTTGGGGAGAGAGAGAGAGCTGGATGTCAGTCATATGGAGACGATGCCTGGGCTCCCAGGACTATTCTCGGCAGCATTTCGGTAAGCCGAGATCACTTTCAATCACTGTAAACAAAAGACGTGATCAGTGTTAGAAACACACTTTGATGTCATGTTTCTATTGGGACATTGAGATCTTCGGATAGTCTGATACTCAGATAATTGATATTCAGATAATCGAGGTTCCCCTGTATATCACATGAGCAACTTTCCTGGAATCCCTGCTCCTCGACTAGCCTCTGTAATCTCCTTGTTGACCCCCATTCAAACCAAACCAATCCAACTACCTTTGACCTTACTTGACCATCCACTCAACCCAACTTCCTTCCCAACCCCTCACCCTTCTCCTGCCAGCCCATTCCCTCACCCACTGATTTGTCACAGGATCTTCCTCACTGAATGACTTGACACCCTGCCTCCCTTATGCATTTGCCACGTCTCCTCCCTCACAGAAACATCATAGTTGAATCAGATCTTTCCATATTCCTAGTACACATACCTACCTCAGTAGGAAAAATTGAGTAGAGACCAGTGGAAACTTTGATTTTACTTAGATTTAGATTAGCTTACTTACAGTGTGGAAACAGGCCCTTCGGCCCAACGAGTCCACACCGACCCGCCGAAGTGCAACCCACCCATTCCCCTACATTTATCCCTTTACCTAACACCACGGACAATTTAGCATGGCCAATTCACCTAACCTGCACATTTTTGGACAGTGGAAGGAAACTGGAGCACCCGGAGGAAATCCACGCAGACACGGGGAGAATGTGCAAACTCCACACAGACAGTCGCCTGAGTTGGGAATTGAACCCGGGTCTCTGGCACTGTGAGGCAGCAGTGCTAACCACCATGCCGCATTCCCCACCATTCTAACTGAAAGACACACAATACTCTTCTCAACTATTGTGCTGTTTAAGACTAACTCAGGCTTATAAACCTAAGATCTTTCTAGTCAGTGTCTTAGAACTACACTGCATGGTGCGTTCAATTTTTAGTTCCTATTTTTAGGAGCAACCTATGTACGGAGGTTTCATATTGGCAGGTATAATGAATGATGATTGATAATATGCCTCCTCTCATCAATGAATTGAGAAAACACCGTGAGAGAGTTGAACCGGTGAATTGTTTCAAATCTGAACAACTTGAGAATTATCTGAAATTCAGAGAACATGTTGTGGTTCTGTTCGCCGAGCTGGGAATTTGTCTTGCAAACGTTTCGTCCCCTGACTAGGTGACATCCTCAGTGCTTGGGAGCCTCCTGTGAAGCGCTTCTGTGCGTTGATGGCGCCACACTCACAGGAATCCGATTCACTAGAGAGGAAGAAAAGGACAACCAACTCCCATTCCTAGACGTGATGGTACAGAGAACACCGAACGGAGAATTCACCGCAAAGGGTTACAGGAAAGCCACACACACAGACCAAGTCCTAAACTATGAAAGCAACCACCCCAACACACACAAAAGAAGTTGCATCAAGACACTATTCAAAAGGGCCACAACACACTGCAGTACACCAGAACTACAAAAAGAGGAAGAGGAACACCTATACAAGGTATTCGCCAAAAACGGATACCCTCGCAATTTCATCAACAGATGCCTAAGGGAGAGACAACGGAACGAGGACATGCCGCAACTCAAAGGACTAGCCACACTACCATACATCAGGAGCATTTCCGAACTGACAGCCAGACTACTGCGACCACTAGGACTCATAACAGCACACAAACCAACAGCCACGCTCAGACAACAACTCACCAGAACGAAGGACCCGATACCCAACATGAGCAAAACTAATGTAGTGTACAAAATCCCATGCAAGGACTGCACAAAACACTACATCGGACAAACAGGAAGACAGTTAATGATCCGTATACACGAACACCAACTAGCCACGAAACGACATGACCAGTTATCCTTAGTAGCCACACACACAGATGACAAGCAACATGAATTCGACTGGGACAACACTACCATTATAGGGCAAGCCAAACAGAGAACAGCCAGGGAATTCCTAGAGGCATGGCACTCATCCACAAACTCTATCAACAAACACATCGACCTGGACCCAATATACCGGCCACTACAGCGGACAGCTCGAACTGACAACCGGACGTGGCAGAGACAGGCCACTATAAATGCCGGAGGAAACAGCACAGAAGCGCTTTACAGGAGGCTCCCAAGCACTGAGGATGTCACCTAGACAGGGGACGAAACATTTGCAAGACAAATTCCCAGCTTGGCAAACAGAACCACAACAACGAGCACCCAAGCTACAAATCTTCTCCCAAACTTTGAATTCAGAGAACATGCAATCTGAAAAAAAATGTTTGCAGTGTTTCAGAAATGTTCATGTATGATGATGATTAAATTACACAGAGGTATCTTCGCTAAGCAGGAATGTTTCAAACAGTTTTGATCATTATGTTAATTGATGAACCCACTACTGATGGAGGTGTTTGTGGCTGAACCAGTAATTCTGCTGAATCTGAACATTAAAGTAAAATTGATTACTGAGTTTTAAGTTGCAATATGGTTATCCATATCTTCTCTATAGTTAGCTAGGATTTATTTAATTTTCAAATTTAGAGATTGAAATCTGTTTATGGGGGAAAAAAATTACTGCCAATAAAATTAGTATATATTTGGCTTTTAGCAAATAAATTTTTATTCTTCAATTATGTACATAAGGAAATGATTGTGTTTGTGAGCATTCCCTGCAACCTGAAACTTATCAAGCTATCTTCACTTTATATTTTAGCTTGTTAGTCCAGTGGATGTTGAAGGCTTTGTTGAACTGAAGATGCAAAATGCATACAAGGATTTCTCATTAGTAAAGCTAGTGATCAAGGTGTGATTATCGATCATGTTGACTGGAATAATTCAGTAACTGAGCTTGTTATTCACAATGCTAATTTTAAATTGTATTGCGTTTTGACTATAAATTAATTGAGATGATTCCAACCCTTTGTCTGGTGAGGTGAAATGGAAGATGTTTGTGGTGTTTTGAGTACCCAATTCTCCTCCCAGTCAAGTTGCTTTTTTGAAATTGTAACAAGTTGTACGCTTGCACCAATCCTGTTCTCTTTGATAGTATGTCCAGGAGGAAATGCTAGATAGTGATCATTATTGAAAACTGATTTTTTCTTTGCCTCTTGCTTTAATGCTAAGGTAGCTGAGACCAAATGTTAGCTTTATCATTGCTGACATCAGCTAATGCAACAGATACTGAAGATCAAACCAAGAGGTCTTCTGTCTCAGTCACCAACTTATGGGTTAAGTTCACTGTAAGAACCTGGGAGGGAAAACACCCAAACATCAAAAAAGGAAGATGCAAAAGAACTGTTAGGAGGGACAATGAATGATCATCAGGATCTTAAAATAAGATTTAAAAATTTTAACGCAAGTTTCAGTTGTTTTTGAGTAAGAAAATAGAGGCATTGAAGCTAAATAGGCGTGTTAATTTGGATTGTGATTAATATCCATTAGGTTTTGTTTCACGTATTCTCGAGCAAAATTAAGTCTTTTGTCCCACACATTAAAGAATCATAATTGAATACTTTTGGCAAAAGCAGCTGATATTGATTATGTCTTTTGCTAAAGAGCTGCATGAATATTTCACTGGGAATAGAATTAAAATTTGTAGGAATAAGTATGTACTGTGTTGATTGAGTGTTCCACATGAAAGCATAAACTCAGAGCTGCAGGAAGAGTGGAGGAATGAACATAGGAACAGGAATGGGCTATTGAGCCCCTCTAGTCACTTAGATCATGGCTGATCTAAACCCGAGCTCAACTTATCTACTTTTTTATTAGATTCTTTGATGACTTTTCCAAACAAATATCTATTGAATATATTTCTTAAAAAAAAAACAAAATTGGCCTGGCAATCACTTGTGTGGGACTGAATTCAAATTTCCAATGCTCATTTGTGAAAAAGCTTCCTGATTATTCCTACCTCTAATTTTAAGATGAACTCATATTCTGAATTTCCCACCACAAGAAACAGTTTACCTGTGTTGACCATATTGATTACTCTAAAGATTTTAAATATAATTGCTTAATTTTTCAAATTTAAGGCAATACAGGTCAAGTTTATGCATTGTGCCCTCATAATATTAGCCTTTAAGCCATATTGTCATTCTGCTGAATTTGCCCTGCTGTTTTCACGACTAACATATCTTTTTTGATTTTCCGAGCTCACAGCTGAGTACAGTAGTCCCCCATGGGGTCTGGCCAAGGCCCTTATGACTAACATTCTGGATTAGTGGTGCTGGAAGAGGTGGCAGGGGAAAGTGCCAGGATGGGGCCACCTCCAAACAGACCCCACCACCAGGGATATATTTCCCTCCCCACCCCTTTCCGCCCTCTGCAAAGACCGTTCCCTCCGTGACTACCTGGTCAGGTCCACGCCCTACAACCCACCCTCCCATCCTGGCACTTTCACCTGCCACCGCAGGAACTGTAAAACCTGCGCCCACACCTCCTCCCTCACTTCCTCCCTCACCTCTATCCAAGGCCCTAAAGGAGCCTTCCACATCCATCAAAGTTTTACTTGCACATCCACTAATATCATTTATTGTATCTGTTGCTTCCGATGCGGTCTCCTCCACATTGGGGAGACTGGTCACCTCCTAGCAGAGCGCTTTAGGCAACATGTCGGGGATACCCGCATCAATCAACCACACCGCCCCGTGGCCTAACATTTCAACTCCCCCTCCCACTTTGCCGAGGACATGGAGGTCCTGGGCCTCCTTCACCGTTGCTCCCTCACCACCAGACGCCTGGAGGAAGAACGCCTCATCTTCCGCCTCGGAACACTTCAACCCCAGGGCATCAATATGGACTTCAACAGTTTCCTCATTTCCCCTTCCCCCACCTCACCCTAGTTCTAAACTTCCAGCTCAGCACTGTCCCCATGACTTGTCTGGACTTGTCCTACCTGCCTATCTCCTTTTCCACCTATCCACTCTACCATCTCCTCCCTGACCTATCACCTTTATCCCCTCCCCCACTCATCCATTGTACTCTATGCTACTTTCTCCCCACCCCCACCCTCCTCTAGCTTATCTCTCCACGCTTCAGGCTCACTGGCTTTATTCCTGATGAAGGGCTTTTGCCCGAAACGTCGATTCCGAAGCTCCTTGGATGCTGCCTGAACTGCTGTGCTCTTCCAACACCACTAATCCAGAATCTGATTTCCAGCATCTGCAGTCATTGTTTTTGCCTTATGACTAACACATCACTTCCTGGTGTCAGTACACAGTAATCGAGCAGTGTAGAATAGAGAAGTGAATGTTGCTAGGTTGCACAGAGTATTTTTGTTAATCCAAGAACCGTAACTTTAAAAAATTAGGACGACAAAGAGAAAGGAATGCTTTTAAGAACAGGGATTTACCAGGAAGGCTGCATAATTTCATAGTAAGGAATATGATACTATTGTGACTTTTTCTTATGGCTATGGGTTCCTGAAGTGAAGAGATGACCAGGAGCCGTGGGTTGTTACAAGTGAAGCTGATTTGTTCTCTGTTAACTGAGCAGGTTGGAACTGAAACAACTTACACGGACAAAGACATAGGACAGTTTTGCTGTTCTCCGCGGCAGAAGCTGCCGGTTCTCTGCAGTAAAAATAAACTCAGTTTAAGATTGAAGAAAACCAGTTTTCTTCTTCCTTGCAGTTGGGGTATTGAGTACAGGAGTTGGCAGGTCATGTTACAGTTGTACAGGACTTTGGTTCGGCCACATTTGGAATACTGTGTACAGTTCTGGTCGCCACATTACCAAAAGGATGTGGATACTTTGGTGAGGATGCAGAGGAGGTTCACGAGGATGTTGCCTAACTATGAAGAGAATTTGAGTAGATTAGGATTTGTTAATTAGAAAGATGGAGGTCGAAGAGGGACCTGATTGACGTCTACAAAACCATGAGAGGTGGATAGCAAGAAGCTTTTTCCCAGAATGGGGGACTCAATTACGAGGGGTTCCGAGTTCAAAGTGAGAGGGGAAAATTTAGGGGAGAATGCATTGAAAGCTCTTTACGCAGAGGATGATGGGTGCCTGGAACATGTTGCTAGCGGAGGTGGTAGAGGTGGACATGATAGCATCATTTAAGGTGTATCTAGACAGATACATGAATGGGCAGGCACCAAAGGGATACAGACCCTTAGAAAATGGGTGACAGGTTTAGATAGAGGATTTGAATTGGTGCAGGCTTGGAGGGCTAGACTGCCTGTTCCTGTGCTGTAATTTTCTTTGTCCTTTGTTCTTTGTTCTCTTTCTACACTGACTATATTTTAATACTAATACTAATCAATTGGTCTGTAATATCACTGGGACACATTTACTGCTGACTGACATAGTGGCTCAGTGGTTAACACTGCTGCCTCACAGCACCAGGGTCTCAGGTGCGATTCCAGCCTCGGGTGACTGTCTGTGTGGAGTTTGCACAATCTCCCCATGTCTGCATGGGGTTTCCTCTGGGTGCTCCGGTTTCCTCCCACAGTCCAAAGATGTACAGGCCAGGTGAATTGGCCATGCTAAATTGCCCATAGTGTTAGGTGCATTAGTCAGAGGGAAATAGGTCTGGTTGGGTTACTCTTTGGAGGGTCGGTGTGGATTGGTTAGGCCGAAGGGCCTGTTTCCACACTGTAGGGAATCTAATCAAAATGGTAACATATTTCGGCTTCTGACTTATGCATAAAGATCATTTTACTTCCTTGCTGAAGAGAACATCACAGCTGAACATCTTCTCCTGGACTCAAATAGCCATGTTGTTTTGTGCATTCATTCTCAATGTGTTTCTTGTTATGCAGATAGTTTTCACCAGAAAGTCTCTGATTTGAGAACTATTTAAGGAGGATGTTTGCCATTTTTCAGCAGTAAATGTGTCCCAGTGATATTACAGACCAATTGATTAGTACTTGGAGAACTATCTTGCAACGACCTGTTTTTTTTAAACAACCTCTGTATATTTGGATACCTTGGGAATCAAACTTGGGGGGATTCTTGCTGAATGAAAAAATCCCTCTATTGTTGGTTACCGATAGGGAATTTTTACAAAAAAGGAAAAAAGAAGTTTTGAAAAATAGGTTTGAAAATGCAATAGTCTTAAGAATGGATCGGATGAAATAGATAATTAGCAGAATTCTGGTGTGTACACTTGTACAGTAAAAGTTGTGTTTTAATGTATTTTCTAGTTTGAGTGTAGATACTATTTTGCAATAAAACTACTCCTGATCTTCATGTAGATGAAACATTGATATTTTAAACATTGCAAGAGTGCAATCTGAAAACAGAAAAATTAATTGATCGTGGGGATATGGAATTTCGCTCTGGACTTCAATAATCTGAAGGTTAATGACATAAATGTAGAAACGTGCTGCTGAATAATTTCTCACAATGCTTTTTCTTATCAGTAAATTGAGGATTATAATTGAAAAAGGGCTGAAACCCCAGAGTGAGGCTGCAAGGTCTGGAGAATCTGCAGTCAGTTTGATTTTCTACACCGTAGTTTTTTTTTATTGCATTCCTGTGCTACATGTCTACTTTCTTCTACCTCTATAGCCTGTCAATCGGATTGTCGTGGTGATATGTTAATATTTGTCAGTACTCGAGACCCCAGAGAGGGTTAATATTGAACAATGAATTTGCGTCTTTTTAGCCCAGAATCGTTGTTGTCGCAGTTACAGGTTGAGCTGTTTATTCAGTCACTTCATTTCACAGGGAATTATCAACCATGTTAGCCTTTATCACAAGAGGATTTGCGTACAGGTGCAAAAAAGTCTTGTTTCAGTTAAATGGATCACTGGTGAGCTTGCACCTTGAGTATTATATGCAGTTCTGGTCCCCTTGCCTAAGCAAGAATATTGTCAGTGAGAGAGTGTAGTGAAGTTTCAGCAGACGGTGGTGATGATAATAGGTAATAACAATGACTGCAGATTCTGGAAGCCAGAGTCTAGATTAGAGTGGTGCGGAAAAAGCATAGCAGGTCAGGCAGCATCCAATGAGCAGGAAAATCAACATTTTGGGCAAAGCCCTGGTGATGAGACTGACCTTTGAGAAGAGAGTGAGAAGACTCGGCTTCTGTTTTCTGGAGTTGAGCAGAATGAGAGGCGAATGATTAGAAAATTGCAAAATGATTAAAGGAGTAGACCGAGTAGATACAGAAAGGATGTTTCTGTTGGTTGTGGTGTTTAGAAGCTGGGAATACAGTCTCAAAATAAACCTAGGTAAAAACAATGACTGCAGATGCTGGAAACCAGATTTTGGATTCGTGGTGCTGGAAGAGCACAGCAGTTCAGGCAGCATCCGAGGAGCAGCAAAATTGACGTTTTGGGCAAAAGCCCTTCATCAGGAATAAAGGCAGTGAGCCTGAAGTGTGGAGAGATAAGATAGAGGAGGGTGGGGAGTGGGGAGAAAGTAGCATGGAGTACAATGGGTGAGTGGGGGAGGGGATGAAGGTGATAGGTCAGGGAGGAAGGTGGAGTGGATAGGTGCAAAAGGAGATAGGCAGGTAGGACAAGTCATGGGGACAGTGCTGAGCTGGAAGTTTGGAACTAGGGTGAGGTGGGGGAAGGGGAAATGAGGAAACTGTTGAAGTTCACATTGATGCCCTGGGGTTGAAGTGTTCCGAGGTGGAAGATGAGGCGTTCTTCATTCGCCTCTCATTCTGCTCAACTCCAGAAAACAGAAGCCGAGTCTTCTCACTCTCTTCTCAAAGGTCAGTCTCATCACCAGGGCTTTTGCCCAAAACGTCGATTTTCCTGCTCATTGGATGCTGCCTGACCTGCTGTGCTTTTTCCGCACTACTCTAATCTAGACTCTGGCTTCCAGCATCTGCAGTCATTGTTATTACCTAGTATCATCACCACCGTCACCCGGAGATGTTCCCTAAAGCGCTCTGCAGGGGAAGGTGCCAGGCTGGGAGGGTGGGTTGTAGGGAGGCGTGGACCTGACCAGGTAGTCACGGAGGAAATGGTCTTTGCGGAAGGCAGAAAGGGGTGGGGAGGGAAATATATCCCTGGTGGTGGAGTCTTTTTGGAGGTGGCGGAAATGTCGGCGGATGATTTGGTTTATGCGAAGACCCTAAAGGAGCCTTCGACATCCAAAGTTTTACCTGCACATCCACTAATATCATCTCCGGGACACCCGCACCAATCAACCACATCGCCGTGTGGCCCAACATTTCAACTCCCCCTCCTACTCTGCCAAGGACATGGAGGTCCTGGGCCTCCTTCACCGCTTCTCCCTCACCACCAGACGCCTGGAGGAAGAACGCCTCATCTTCCGCCTCGGAACACTTCAACCCCAGGGCATCAATGTGGACTTCAATAGTTTCCTCATTTCCCCTTCCCCCACCTCACCCTAGTTCTAAACTTCCAACTCAGCACTGTCCCCATGACTTGTCCTACCTGCCTATCTCCTTTTCCACCTATCCACTCCACCATCTCCTCCCTGACCTATCGCCCACTTACCTATTGTACTCCATGCTTCTTTCTCCCCACCCCCACCCTCCTCTATCTTATCTCTCCACGCTTCAGGCTCTCTGCCTTTATTCCTGATGAAGGGCTTTTGCCTGAAACGTCGGATGCTGCCTGAACTGCTGTGCTCTTCCAGCACCACTAATCCAAAATCTCAAAATAAAAGTCTGGCCATTTAGGACTAAGGTGAGGATGAACTTGTTCAATCTTTGGAATTCTGTTCTCCAGAAGGCTCGAGAAGCTCAATCATTAAGAAACTTCAAGATAGAGTTCGATTGATTTCTAGTTCCTAATAACATGAAGGGATAGCTAATAGTGTAGAAATATGGCAGTGAGGTAAATGATCAGTCATGATCCAGAATGGTGGTGTAGACTCAAAGGACTGAATGACCTACTTCTGCATTTCTGCTTTCCTATGTTGATAAGTTTTACAAATTTCCACCTGGTCACTGAGTATCAGGCTCTATCGAACTCACTCTTTTTTAATCCCTGAATACCCAGACTGATACTATTTTCAATGTGGTAACTACTTTGGTTGCCCTTTCATGGCTATCTTAGTCATAGTCTTTCTCTCTCTCTCTTTTTACTCTTAGCCTTTTTGGAGTTGCTGTAGAAGTTTGGTCCACTTTAACATTCTCCCACTCTGTCCAGGCTCTGGATTTGCCCTCCCAGGTTCTATAAAGCTGTTCGTGGAGGCATTTCAAGCTTTCTGGCATTTTGGGATTCTGCATACTATTCTTTCCTGCAGTATAGGTTCTTCCTGCTTGTGTTTCAGGCCTTGTCTGGCAGAGTCTAATGCTTACTGTGTTCCATCTTCAAGTGTTTAATGTGTCTGGTGTTACCTCCTTTCAGTCTCTGATGTAGACTAAGTCTATCTTTTGTCTCGCACCAAGCTTTTGGTCAGCAAGTAAGGCAGATTTAGAAAAATATTAGCAGGTCTGTCCTACAAGCCCACCTGCTTCAAGAAGACCACCATCATCCCAATAGCTAAGAAAGCACATGCAGTGTGCCTTAATGACTACCACCCATTGGCTCTGACCTCCATAATCATGAAGTGCTTCAAAAGGCTGGTCATGGTCCACATCAACTCTAATCTTCCAGTCTGCCTTCATCCCCTGCAGTTCACCTACTAGGTAATGTAACAGATCCACAGACGCCATTTCCCTAGCACTGCACTCATCCCTGGAATATCTGGAAAACAAAGGTCACCTACATGAGACTCCGGCTCATTTGACTACAACTCCGCCTTCAACACCATAATCCCCTCCAGACTGATATCAAAACTCCATGACCTAGGTCTCGGTTCCAGGCTGTGCAACTGGATCCTCAGCTTCCTGACCCATAGACCACAATCAGCGAAGATGGGTAACTGCACCTCCACCACAATAACTCTCAACACTGATCCCCCAAGGGTGTGTTCTCAGCCACCTACTCTACTCCCTATGCACCCTCAACCATGCAGCCAGATTCCGAGCTAACACCACCTCCAAGTTTGCTGATGACAGCATCTTGGTAGGATGGATATCAAACAATGATGGTTCAGAATACAGAAAGGAGATAGAGGGCTTGGTGACGTGGTGCAATGAGAACAACCTCTCTGTCTCCATATCGGCAAAATTAACGAACTGATCATTGACTTCAGGAAGAAAGAAGGAGAACACACCTCCATCTACATCAATAGAGGTTGAGAAGGTTGACAGCTTCAAGTTCCTAGGCCTAATGGTCACGAAGGCACAACAACGCTGCTTCTTCCTCCGGCAGCTCAGGAAACTTGACATGTCCATAAGGATCCTCACCAACATTTACAGATGCACCACAGAAAGCATACTGTCCAGGTAAATAACGGCCTAGTACAGCAACTGCTCTGCCCAGAAACTACAGAAGGTTGTGTGCACATTCAAGACCACCTTGGAAGCCAACCTCCTGTCCATGGACTCCATTTACGCTTCTCGTTGCCGTGGAAAGGCTGCCAACATCATCAAAGGTCCATGGCAACGAGAGAATATTCTGTATTCTCTTCTTTCAGGCAGAAGATACAGAAACTTCAACACGTACACTAGCAGCTTCACAAACAGCTTTTTCCCTGACGAATGGACATGCAACTTCAAATGATGTTGGTCTAGTTAATGTTGTTCTTGCCTTGCTGCATGTCCTGTGCAGTGTAACCTGTATGCCTCACTCTGTCCAATTTCTTTCCACCCTATGGTCTGTATGTTCTTGCTTACTATGATCTGCCTGTAATGCTTGCAAGTAAAGCTTTTCACTGTACTTAGGTACACATGACAACAAATCAAATCAATCAGTGGAATTTGATGTGCCCTGACTCTGTTATGACGATAAGTTTAAAATGTAAACCCTGCTGAAGTTCCTAGTTTTACCATAACTTGCACCTGATACCCACCTGGCATCCTACCACACAGAACCGTACCCCATGGCACCCCATCACCTATCACCTACTCCATCCCATCACTATATCTCCATTCCCAGCATCGCCTTAATGTCACTTATCTTTATGAACTTGCCTTTTCATGGAGCTATCAAAGTGGGGCTGTCTGTGATCTCGATCTTTAAATTGCACATTATGGCATCTGACTGCTGTGGAAAGAAAGGTGTTGTTTGCCTTCCCTGACTGTTGTCTGCAAGGAGACAATTGAAGTATATCTCCATATTTCTGAAGGAGATGTGACTGGATCTGCTTTCAGAAATATAGAGCTCCTTTATTTCTTAAAAAGGAAGTGGAGTAGCAATTTAAATGATATTGCCACTCCTGGGAAACTCTTTTTTTTCTCTCTCTCTCTCTCCACAGTGCTGTCAGACCTGCTGAGTGTATCCAGCATTTTTCTGTTTGCACCAAGTGCTGATGCTGCTTTTTTACAGTTGAGTTTTTATTCCCATGCCTAATAGACCTGTTAATTCTTCCTATCTGAGTCTTTCTCTCTTTCTATCAGTCTTACGTTGCATGCCTTGTCCTCAGTCCTCCATGTCTCTTTCCACACTGTATGAGACCTACATTCATTCTGCTGCTCTTCAACTGTCACCGTGTAGCTATCGTTGAGAAAATAGGATACAGGCATTAGCTTCTGAAGCATGCTGCCCTGTACTTGGGTTTGTTTCATCCAGCGTCTCATCTGTTCTCTCCCAAATGATTATTAATCTTCTCTGGCATGGTGCATGGTACTGGGTGTTGGGAATCTCCATTGACAGCCTAACCTGTAGCAGTTCCACTCTGTCTTTCGAAATTGCCCTTAGACACTCAATAATGAAAAGGCTCCACTATTTTACCTTTTCTCACCCCAAACTATCCCTTTCGGTCATCTTTACCCGGTGGTATACAATCTCTTTTGATTTTAGAATTAAACATGCCTTTCACACACAGGTTAATCAAAGAAGCATTTGGGAAAAGAGCGAATCTGATAGTTTAGGCGGGGGGGGGTGGTGTGGGGAGAGGGAGAGGGGTGGGGAGCCAGGGCCGGGCGGGTGGGTGGTGGGAACATTGTGGGACGATTCAGCTGCTATTGAGAAGCAAAGTGCAATCTTTTTAAATTAGTAAAATGTAAGTTTATTACAGTCCAAAGGTGAGTTCTGAAATTGGCAAGGCACTGCTGCTTTTAGATTAAAAATGTCAATTTTCTGCATCACTGCAAGAGTTCTGCTTTAAATCCTGCAGAGAAAGGATGTACCTTGTGTCTGTAAAAATATTGGCCTAATGATTTATTACTGCACAGTCTTCAGACCTAGTATTTACCTACATTTGAAGAATGCAACGCTATTTAAAGTTTTTAAATTACTTGCAGAAAATCCATTTGCAGCTTTTTTAAAACTTGATAGTTTGTAATGAATTAGTTGTGTTACAGCTTCAAATCATAAAATTATAAGCATTTACTTTTTAAACTGGTTGGTATTTCTCATTCTTCCGATCTGCTGGGGTGAAACCACTTATTCAGGTTCCCTCTCTAAGAAGTTTACCTCTGCCGGCTGAAATTACTTCAGTCAGTACAATTCAGTGCAAATGAAGCCATATCACATTGATTGACTCTAGATAAAAGACTGTTTTGCACAAAATGTTTCTTATTTAATGCTTTGATTTTATTTTCCAACCATAGGTATCGGAGGCCTAGAAGATTACGTCTTAAAATCTGCTACGTTGTCAACGTCACCTGTATGTCCACCATTTACACCTCTGAACTTTGAGGCGACTCCTATTGTACGGGTTGCTGTGGAACCAAAGCATCCAAGTACGTTGGTGACATTATGTATTATAACAAATGCAGAGATTAATGACTCTGCTAATAGCATAAGATACAAAATAAACTGTGCTATATAAACTGTGAAGTTAATGGTCTTACCATAGATTGCACCAGATCCTTCTCTCTGGTGCTCAGTGATTTACATTGGGCTGTTGCTGGATCAAGAGCCAATTTTAAGATTCTGATCTTTGTTTCTGAATCACTGTATGGCCTTACCTTCCCCTGTTTCTGTAACCTGTTCTTGTCTTACAACCCTCCACAATCTGATCAGCAGTCCTCCACTTCTGGTCTATTAGATAACCCCAATATTCATCATTTGACCATTTGCAGCTTTGAATCATAGAATCCCTCCAGTCTGCTCTGTGGAGGCCTATTGTCAGGCCTCTCTCTCTCTCTCTCTCTCTCGTCTGGTACCATCCACAACCCCTGCCCAATGCCCTGATCTTGCCAGCTTAAATCCTGTCAGCATACTTCCCCCTACCCACTTCTTCCCATGGGTTCCTTAAATTTCCACTCACACTCTTGTCCCCAGGATTAGGCATCTTGCTGAGTTCTGTCTTTTTCTCTATAATTTTGTCCTCTGTTATGGAGCTTAATGTATTTCTTACATTTATTTTCAACTGGTTAAATCTGCTATCGGAACTACTGTTCCACAGTTATAGGTTGCCTAAGTAACAATTATTTATAGGAGAGAGCATCTTGCCAGAGTGGGCTATCCTCATGGAAAACCTTAGCTGCAAATGTTGAGACCTTATTCACTACTAGAAGGCCATTACAGCAATGCCTCATCCTGTCATCATCCAAAATCAACAGAAATCTATCAATTGCTATTAAATATGGGCTGGTTCATCCTTCCCTAACCCAAAAAAGGAAGAATCCAATTACAGCGCACCCTATTGTCACCTCACATGAACTGTTTACAAGCAAGAAATCAAATTTAAGACATTTTTGCTCTAAATCTAGATAGTGCTTGTCACCTTCTGACTAGACATTGTGGGAGTGCATCTTTTAACATTTAACATATTTCCATTTAAAGTAGGCTATAAGGTAGATAAATTTACAGTGTAGTTGATATAAATGAGTATATTACAGAGGAATGGCTGCAGGGTGATCAAGGATGGGAACTGAACACCAAACTAGCAGCGATGTTGTGCAGGAGAATTTCCTAGATTGTGTACTTGATCATTTGTTTTGACCAATACATTGAGGAGCTGACGAGAGATAAGGCTACTTTCAAGTGGGTAATGTGTGACAACAAAGGATTAATTAGCAATCTTATTATATGGGGTCCGTTTGAGAACAGCGACCATAATATGATTAATAATGACTTCTTCATTAAGATAGAGAGTGAAGTAGTCAAACCTGAATCTAAGATCCTGAACCTAAACAAATGAACAGTGAGAGTAGGAGGCAGGAATTGGCAAAGATGGATTGGAGAACTTTACGGAAGGGTGTTGGTGCCTAGCAGTGGCTAAAATTTAAAGAACATGTGCATGGAAACCTAAAAGAGACTAGTATGAAGAATAGTTTAAAGCTAGGAAGGAAAATCAGGTGCAAGAAAACCGAATTATTTAAATAATTAAAAGATTTTTAATTTTGGGAAAAAGAGAAGAGTACAAAATTGGAATTGGGAAATGACAATTGTAGCAAGTAACTGTGTTGGCTGTTACTTACACATGCCTGAGTCATTCAGGCAACTAAGAGAGAAGGAGGCAACTAATATAGAAGAGTGTAAGATGGAACAACCTGTCAGAGCTTTCTCTTTGTGAACTCCACAGGTAATGCAAATTTGTGGGCGACATATGAAATTTTGTTTCTTTGCTAGTTAACAAATACCTCACAATATAGTTATGACTGCAGATTTGACACCTCTGTACTTGAATTAAATCGCAGTCATGTCCAATTAAGATGAAATATTTTACTGGCTCTGTTCTGGTGAACTAAATTTCCATCTTTATGATTATTGGATGTCGTCAGATTTTCTGGCTCGCCACTCTTGTTGACAACAATGGCATTGCTTGGAGGTAAGAGGCTCGGAGGTAAGTATTTGGAGGCAGCTGCAGACTCCCAGGTGCCAAAGCATTCGGTCAAAGGGCACGCTTTGGAGCTGTAGGACTTCGCCTCTGTTATGATAAAACCAGCACAAGACCCTCCAATCCTCCCTGCCCTTTTCATTCAACTTCATTCCCTTTGCCAAGCCCCTTTGTGCCTCTCACTCTCTAGTCCAAGATATGTTCCTCAACCTCTATGCCAAGCTATTTGTCCTCTATGCCATCTCACATGCTGTATGGAACCAACGAATATTATGGTGACATTAGATGTGTGTTTTTGTTTTAAATCTTGGAAATAAATCAGTCAATCTCAACTTTCCATTTTAAATAAAATCTCCTTTCATTACAGGCCGATAAAAATTGTCAACCTCTAAAGTATCAGTTGCAGACATTTCCAGCATTTAAATCCTCCATCTTGTGTGAATAAACATTGTACAATTGGCTTCATAGAGAATAAAACCAAAGCTGTCAATCAAGCAGTGTTGGGATGCACTGTTACAAAACTTTGATTTGTATCTGAGCCCTTAGCAAGAATGTAAAAAAAAATGCATTGGGCTGAACAGGTCAACAGCACAGCAATTAGATTTGTAATCTGAAGCAAGCCTCACCCTTGGTACTAGTGAAAATTGGGAATACCAGGATGAGGTTTGGAATCAAAGATTGACCGAGTCTTTTTGGCTCTATGAAAATATAAACCAATGGTCTTGGTAAAGTAATGCAAGAATCGACAATTTTCACTGGAAGTCGAAGGATAAACAGGGAATGAATGCATCACACACACAAATTTTGGAGGTTTTTTTCCACCTTCTCATGCTGGTGCTGTTGTTTGGTGGCTTCCTGCAATGGGTTATCTCCTGCTTGATTTTTCTCACTCTTTTCTCTAGATTCTGAGAGAAATACCAAGTTAGGAGTATAGCACTTTGAGCCCAGGCAGATATACTTTGTAAGTAGGCAATATTGGAATGGTGATCACTTGGACACACGTAGAGCAAACTGTTTGGGAGAGTTCATTTCATCAGGTTAACTCTTGCTCATGACCAGCCAATTGAAATACATTCCTGTAAAGTTGGTGCTGCACGGAGTTAGATGTTATTATAGATCAGAAACTTTAATGGCTTTAACGTTGGAATTAATTGCAAAACATAGTTGGCTATACAAGTACAGGAGTAAATCTAACTGGATGGTTTGTAGTGCTTTAAAATCAAGTGCTGGTTAGGAACTACATATAAAGATTCCTTTACATTTTAGATCTGCAAAGGATTGTAGCGGTTACCTGATTATAACAGCGAAAAATGCACAAAGTTTCTGTATTTGACATGCTTTACAGCAATATTTGAATTAATGGCACTCTGCTGGAAAAATGCAGAATATGAAAATCAATAATGAGAATTAGTATGCTTTTGGATGGAATAATTTTTTGCCACTTCTCTCCACAGAGGTTAATAAGGATTGTCTTTCCACGTAGAGGTCATTTACTTTGCTTTAAAATGACTGCTGTGAGTTACTGATCTGTGGATTCAGTTCAGTGTTGTGTATGTTATGTACCTTCTAAATTTAGAGTCAACTTCATATTTGGATTTGTTTCCTTTTGCTTGTCCAGGTGAAATGCCACAGCTGGTGAGAGGGATGAAGCTGCTTAACCAGGCTGATCCGTGTGTGGAAGTGCTAGTCCAAGAGACTGGAGAGCACGTGTTAGTAACTGCTGGAGAGGTCCACCTGCAGCGATGCTTGGATGACCTCAGAGAAAGGTTAGAGAGTGGGCAGGGTATTACTACAGCCTACTAAGACCATAGGTATAAGAGCAAAAATACACCATTCAGCCATTAAGGTCACACACTCTACCCGGGGTCATCTATCCCTACCTCACCACCTCCCCCCTTACCTGCAGGTCCCCTTACACCCATCCCCAGTCCTGAAGAAGAGTTACACCCGAAACAACTTCTCCCCCTCTTGATGCTACCTGGCTAGCTATGTTCTTCCAGCCTCCTGCTTGTCTACCTTGGATTCCAGCATCTGCAGTGTTTTTGTCTCTCATCAAGTCTGCTCCAGCACTCAATAAGATTGTGGCGAATCAGATAATCATCAACTCCACTTTCCTGCCTTTTGTCCATAACTCTTGATTCCCTGACTGGGTAAAAAACTGTTTGTCTCAACCTTGAATGTACTTAATGAACCAATCTTGACAACCTTAGATTCGATTCAATTGCCTACAGTGTGGAAACAGGCCCTTTGGCCCAACAAGTCCACACCGACCCTCTGAAGAGTAACCCACCCAGACGTATTCCCTATATTTATCTCTGATTAATGCACCTAACTATGGACAATTTAGCATGCCAATTCACCTGACCTACATATCTTTGGACTGTGGGAGGAAACCCACACAGACATGTGGAGAATGTGCAAACTTCACACAGACAGTTGCCCGAGGCAGGAATTAAACCCGGGTCCCTGTCGCTGTGAGGTTGCAGTGCTAACCACTGAGCCACTGTGCCTCCCCTTGTGTGGTTAAGAATTCCATTGATTCACTACACTCTCAAAGACAAAAATCCTCCTCATCTCTGTCCAAAATGGGCAAGCCCTTACTCTGAAATTGTGCCCAATTGTAAATGGTTGTGGGCCCCGCATTGATTCCTGTGGTACTACCAGTGCGTTCTTTAATATTCTTTTAATAGCCGAGCTTGCAAACCATCTTCCCCAGGGCATCTATTAGCCTTTAGCTCCATTAGTTTCCCTCGTACGTTCTTTTCTCACTACAGGTTATTGTATTTATTTCCTCCCATACTTTTGTCCTTTGATTATTTAGTATTTTTGGAACATTATGTGAAGACTGATGTAAATTATTTATTCAGCTTGTCTGCCATTTCTTGGTTACCTATTATTATTTCTAAACCATCATTCTCTAAGGGAGACTATGTTCACTTTAGCTTCTCTCTTTTTATATACTTAAATAGGCTCTTAGAGTCCACCTTGATGTATTAGCCTCAAAGTTTATTTTCTTCATTTTTTAAAAAATGTTTTTTAAAACGTTCCCATTTCTGTCACTCTCCACTAATCTTCGCAATATTGTATATCTTTTGTTTCAATTGAATATGATGTTTAACTTCCTTGGTTAAACAAGGTTGGTTGTTCCGCTTCCTAGAATTCTTCTTCCTCCTCAATGGGAAATGTTTTTGTTGAGAATCATTAACTAATTTCTTAAATATCTACGATTATTCAGTTGTCTTTTCTGCTAAACTCCTTTCCCAGTCTACTTCAGCCAAAGTTCCCTTCATTTCTTTGTGCAATTACCCTAATTTAAGTCAAGCACAGTTGTTTCTGACCTAAGTCTCTCAGTCTCAAATTGAATGCTAAATTCTTCCATGTTACCACTGTTGCCTAGGGAGTATCTTTTATTCGAGATTGCTTATTAAACGTATCTCGTTACTCATTACTAGATCCAAAATAACCTGATCCCTGGTTGGATCCAAATGAGGTAAAGTCACCATAGTCTTACCAGATCATGGAGCTGCTCTCTCATGAGAAAGACAGACAACTGTTGGTAGTTTAATCTGAGGATCCCCATTCCTCAGACAAAGGGAAAGGTTGAAAAGGAGAGTCTTTCATGGTAACCTCAACCAGTGCAGGAATTGAACTGGGATTGTTTGCGTCACTCTGAATTGTAAACCAGCCATCCAGTCAACTGAGCTAACTGAAGTACTTCAGTAGCTATCATCTTTTTCTGCTATGTATTCCTGTACATAGTCTTTGTCTTTGTAGATGTGCAGTACACAGCTGATCAAGCTCTGAGTTTGAATTTCTGTTCACTGTGTCATTCATGTATATTCTGGACAAGTTCTTGTTGTTATGCATTGTTTTGAATCTGACTGTTCTCTGATAGACCAATATAGCTCTGACTGCCTATGTTTGCTTTATTTTATGAAACCATCCCTGGATTACTTGCTGAGAGAGTGTCTGCTTTTGCTGGTCACAGCCCCAATTTGACTTATTTTTAGGGGTGTTATATTCTGTAGGTGAAGTATCTTCCTATCTTAGTCTTTTATCTGATGTTTGTCCTGCTGCAATATAGTTGGGCTATGTGCCAGCACCATGTCTCTTCACTTGTACTTCATAGTGAAATCCTAACTCCATCATTAAGAGTTTGACGATAAAGATCCAAATTCACCGCAACTTGCACTTAGTCTGTATCTCACAGGTTTGGTATTGATACAAAACTGAAAACACTTCACATGATATTAGTGCACCTTTCCATCTGGATAGGGATGTATTGACCATAGCTGCACAAGGGGATAAGTATGTTCAGTTTCATTACTACTACTATTTCAGTGTTTATAATGTTAGAATTTTTTTGTCTTTAAATTATAGCCTGCATTATGCCCATTAAATCTTTATTGAGGTTTCAAAACCTTTCCTGTAGTTTAGAAAATTAATAGCCTTTATTGTCACATGCACTCGAATGAGTGCAGTGAAAAGTTTGTAATGCTGCCTCTTGGTGCCACCTTAGTACAGGATACCCAGGTACAGATACTTTTAAGTGTTATTACAGAATTGAAATAGTAAAAGAAAACAGATTAGCATGAGAGTACAATTTAAAAGTCCAGAATGAGGATAAAAAAGTGTATTTAGTCCTTTTCCAACATGAGTCCATGCCCACTGGGCTTCATATCACAAGGCCATGCTGCCTTCACACGCTGGCCTCCATCCAGAAACTTACTGTACAGCCACTCTGGGACTCAGCCTGTGCCCAGTCTGCTGCTGCTCCGGGCTCTGGCCGGGACTCTGCTCCCCGTTCCATGACTCAGCCCTCGCTTGCTCTGGTTCTGGCTGTAATTTGCTCTGCTCCTGCTCTGGGACTTAGTCCGCACCCTCTGCTCCCGCCCTTGCTCCAGCTGCGACCCGCCTCCCTCTGTCTCACCTCCATTCTCCAGGTGAGGTAGTTTAAGAAGTTTGGTGGGGTGTTGGGGGAAGAACAACTGCTGCAAAGAGAGCAAAATAGGAAAAGGAACTGGCAAGCAAAAGAACTCCTACTGGAATGTCCTATTCTGCCGCCATCTTGAAGTAGTGCATAAAAATGATCATTTAAGTTACTAACATGGTCTTGTTCTAATTGGCTATTTTCAACAGGTTATTCATCAATCCTATTTCTTCCATTTCACTTATCTCCCACAAAACTACCAACCAAGGATTCTGGTACTCACACTCAATCAAAAGAGACTGCCATCTTGACAGTACCTCTGCCACCCCATTGTAATGTCTCAAGAATCACATTTCAAGCACATGGAAGAGAAACATAGACAGCCCTTAAATCTTACTTGGAAGACTTTCTCCTTGCTTCTGTTAATAGTCATGATGCATATAGACAGAGCTCTGAGTTCCAAAGACACCCTTCTCTTATTCATGGCAAACAACCTATACAAAAATGTTATGTTCATTCATCAATGTTCTTGGGGCTACAACATACAGGTTTCATCACAGTTTTCTTGAATGGGGGAGCTCCAGGGAGCCACGAATGAGGAGTGCATGTGGAAAAGTATGCCAGGTTTAATTTTATTTGAGTTGTGCTAAAATTATATTGCGCAATACTTAGGACAGATCAAATTTAATCTGAAAATATTGATGTCCTGCAGGCATCTGACACTTTGCTGTATCTCTGCCCTGAGATGGTTTATAGCTTAATTAATATCTTTCCTCCTTTTTAATCCTACCACTACTGCTGTTCACAAGCTTTGCAACCGGACTTCCTTAAGAAGTATATGCAGATTAGAAACACAATTTGTTTAAACATGAGGAAAGGTTCAAGATCATCCAAACAGTTATTCAAAAGTGAATTTACATAACCTTATTGTACCAAAAATAAATCCACTATTGCTTTAATTTGTGCCATCCTGGTGGGGCAATAAGTCCACTACATAGAAAAAGAAAGCCAAGCTTCATCTTCTCCCATCTCGGTAACAAATGTGGAGCTGTTGACTGATCAAATCACTTATTGCAATGAATTAGCCTATAACAGGCTCAAACATGAGTTGAGGAAAACGCTTGTGATGAGACATGTTGGGAACCATAGGTCTATAATAAGTATGGATAAAGCATTGATAACCAATGGAAGACAGAATTGAATTAAGAGAGACATTGTCATGATGGCAACCTGTAATTAATAACTGGGACCATTAATATTTACAATAAATATACATGTATTGGATCAATGTACTTTAGCCAAGTTTGCTGATAACACAAAAATAGGTAGGAAGGCAAGTGATGATGATAGGGCAGTGGTGTCTCAGAAGAATAGAGACAGGTTAAGTGACTGGGCAAAAAATTGGCAGATGGAATATTTTGTTGGTAAGTGTGAGGTTATGCACTTGGGCAGAAAGAGTAGAAGAGCTTTAGCTGGAAAAATCTACAGCACAGTGGAATTTGGAAGTCCTTGTATATAAATCACGCAAAGTTAATATACATATTCAGCAGGTATTAGGAAAGGCAAATGGAAAGTTGGCCTTTATTCATAGAATCCCTGCAGTGTGGAAACAGGCCATTTGGCCCAACGAGTCCACACTGATCCTCTGAAGAGTAACCCACCCCAACCCTTTCCCCTACCTATTACTCGACATTTACCCCTGACTAATGCACCTAACCTACACATTCTTTGGGGTCGAGACAGGATAGATTCGGAAATGTTGTTTGTCCTTCGGGTAAAATCTGGGACCAGAGGACATAATATCAGAATAAGGGCTGCCCATTTAAGACAAATGTGGAAGAATTTCTCCTCTTAGAAGGCAGAATCTGTGGAATTCTTTATGCAGAGGGCTATTGAGGCTGGGTAGTTAAGTATATTCAAGGCTGAGATGGGCAGATTTTTTAATCAGTAAGGGAGCTGAGGGTCATGGGGAAAAGGCAGGAAATATGAAATGCTGATGATCAGATCAGCTCAGCCATGATCTTCAGTGATGAAGCAGATTCAGTCGGTCAAATTGCCTACTCTGTCCTATGCCTTGCAGTCTAAAATAATCTGTTCCATTCAAATGCTATACTTACAAGATGACATGTCTGAAATTACTCACATACCAAAATATTTTCTGAAAACAATCTATTTAATTACCATCTGAATATATCTGTACTTACTGTTCTACCTAGGACACAGTCCTCAGAATCATCACTCACTGAAATATTGGGCTGGGTATTACGAGCTCCCTCTGGCTGTATTTTGGGCCTCGTGGTATGCCATCTAGTTCATGTGGTCTTCTTCACACCTGCCCCTCAGCACAACCCATTATGGGGGTGTTAAAATAGGCAGCTGTGCCAATGGTTTTAAATAAATAATTTAAGTTAGTTGATCTTGTTAAAATCTCAATTGATCCCAATATTGCATTGCAAGGGCAGTCAGACAGGAGTGTGCTTCACATTTTTTAAAATATACTTAAAACCATTAGAAGAGTTCGGGTGATACTACCTTTGAAGATTGCCCCTTGCCTATCAGATGCACTTCCAAAAAGTATAACACTCCCCCCTCCTTCCATGTTATCCGCATAACTTTTAAAATTCACCCCTCCTTTCTTCCTGAGTTGCCAAAAAAGGCTGAAAATCCCTGGATTTATCTGGATGCAGGTTTCTGACTCTCCTTCATGGGCCTGCCTGCAGACCCAGCAGCAGCCGTGACTAAGCTTTATTCTGCTGGTTATTCTGATCACCTGTCAGCTCCCAGCATAGGACACCATCCCAGTAAGGGCAGAAGTCCCACTAGGAGCTTGTTTAGTCCATGCATAATGATTTACTGCTGGGATTGGGTTCTGAGCAGCCAGTCGGCTGAATGCCAACTCTTTGTTAGGAGTGGAGTGTGGCACTGTTTTTTTTCTGCAACGTTTTAATCCGCACCCTACTTTTTTTTAATTTCAAAAATATACTTTATTCATAAAATATTTTGATATCTATACAATTGGTGATGCCACACATAGGCGCACCTTGCATTTCTTTACATACAGAGATCGGAAATAATCATTCGTATATATCGGTCTGTACGTGTACCATCCATATATTTAGCTGAGGCTTCAGTGGAGCCCACTTACTGCGTGGGCCCCCTGTTCTTCTTTGGCAGGCAGACGTTACATGGTGGTCTTTCCCCACCACGCCTTGGTGGCAGCTGCCCCAAGCTTCAGCGCATCCCTCAGCATGTAGTCCTGGACCTTGGAACGTGCCAGTCTGCAAGACTAGAGTCGGGGTCAGCTCCTTCAGCTGGAAGATCAACAGTACTTGCTCCAAGTGCACCTCATGTAATCTGGTTCTTTTCACATGGAAGAAGTGAAATAGGATGTTATGGACATGGTGCCTCCTTTACCCAGTGAGAACTTGCCCAATTTGTATTAAATTTGCACTTAACCATTCTTCTTTCTTGATATCCTCCATCCACTTCAATAGTTTTGTTGTTCACTTCTGTAGTCTTTCAACAGTAGTAATACATTTTTTGCGTTCCTAACCAGAGCTATATGCAGAATTCTCAATGTGGTCACACCAATAACATGTAAATTGGCAGCACTATCTCACTGTTTTCGTTTAAATTGACCTTTTAAATACATTGCAACAACTAATTTGCTTTACACACTCCCCACTGTGTTTTGTGATAGCTTCTGTTTATTGTCAATCAGGACTACTAGATTCTTCTCAATTTCCAAGCTCATCGTTCTCTTTTAATTTAAGCAATAATTTCTTCCCATTGTTTATTTCCATGTGAAGTACTTTGTAGTTATGTGCAATTGAATTTCACTTGTTACTTATCTGTACAATTCCCAAGTATGTTTACTTTAATTTGTAAGTCATTTTGTTCAATTTTACATTATATCATCTTCATTCGCTTTATCTGCCATTTTCTATTGTGCTTGTGTCTCCTAACAGCACATAACTTATGATGTATGAACGAAACTATGTACCAAACTATACCCCTCTTGGATCTAATCAGTAACACACTCCCATGCTGTTGACCACGTGACCCATTACATTATTTGGGATGAGTATTTTTGTTTAATAGGTTGTAACTGAGAGGAATAGGATTCACAGCATTGATTGTCTGATATTCACAATTATTAACATCCAATAATAATTGAATGACAATAAGCAAACATATATTTCATAACACTTAGTCAAAGCATATCTGAGTTTTGAATCTGTGTATTCAGTGGGCCAGGCCTTCAAAGGTATCCAATCCACCACCCAATCTTTATTCTCTTTTCTAACACCTATAAGTAGCATTTGAATATACAATTAAATCACTAAATAACTGGTTATCATTTAATATTGTTTTTATTGCCCCAACCAGCAACACACACATATGTAACTCCTTAATTTGTTACACTCCTTGACTTTCTCAGGCAGGTCTTTTATCATTCAGGGCTTGACTGAATAAAGAAAGCTTCTCTGCTTGTTCAAAGACTGCAATAACTTGTTATTAATTAAAACTGCCTGCCTGGATTGTCTTTTAATTAGGTTTGCTGTCTAAGCCAGCTATTGTTTATCACTGCCTCTGTTTAAAATAAAGCAAGCTTGTCTTATGATTTTGCTTTAATGCTTTTAGCAGCACCTCCTTTAAAATGTAAATGCTTGAAGGTAATATTATTTCAATGTACAAATTAACTTATTCCTGACAGTATGCATTACCTTAAATTATGCAAGACCAATATTTCGTGTTATTTAATGTGCATTGTGTATCTAAGGTTGTCTGAATTTAAGAGATCCACATTGCTTCACCTATACATTTGGGAGTCTATAGCAGCCAAGTGTCTATGGCCAGTCATTAGTCAACGTAATGCTGACAGGTGCTTATCAGTGATCAAGACAAGCTAGAATTTTTGTTTGTCCAAAATAGAGTGCACACTCTCTTCCTGAAAGGATTCACCTCAATTGCTATGCCCAGAGAGCTTCAGCGTGTGTAGGCAATAGCCATGGGTTAGGAAGTCTCCTGAGAGTGCAAAACGCTATAGGAAATTAACTACCCTTTGTTGATGTACAGTTCTCAGTGTTGCCAAATCTTTTCCCGCCACACATTGCCATTGCAGACTCTACAGCACAGCAGTGACTCACTGTCCTGTGTATTACAATTCTGTAAATTTTGATCTTCACGCCAAAGGAAAGTCTGTTCACACACAAGAGAGAGCAGGTTGCCAAGTCTGCTTGTGGCCATCTTTATATTGGCTATTGTTGTTTCTGGAGGAGCATGGGGCATATCTGCACTGCTCCACATGAAGCAGCAGCATTGCTTCATTTATTGTAAATGGAGGACATAAAAATGCATTGCCACCAAAGCAACACAATAAAATACAGGGATCCTTAAATTCTCCAGGGAGTACTGTAAATTGCTGGTGCATTATTTCTAGCCATTTAAACCTACCTATTACAATTGTTTATGAAGCCAATAAAATTTATGAAATTCAACTTAATCTGACACTACTGGAGAACAGAAAGCAGCTGGAAATGAACTGAGCTTATGAAGCAAAATAGCTGTCTACTGGAGATGATCATGAATAATGATTGAGCTGTAGTTCATAGTTTTAGCCTCAAAGGATTAGCTAACTGCTAGCAAGGAAGCCAGGTATCGTTTTAAATGGAAAAAAAAATAACATGAATGGTAAGTGAGAGGGATGTAGAGGACTTGATTGCCAATAAATAGAAACTCTCATAGCAATAAGCATTGGGTGTGATTTTGGGATGTATTTAGAATGTCACATGGAAAAGTGGTGATGTAATCTCATTGCTATATAAATCATTGGTGCAAACACACTTGGAATCTTGTATACAGTTCTAGTTGCCACAGCACGGGAAAGGATATTGTAGCTATTGAAAGGCATAGCAGAGAGTTACCAGATTAATTAAAGAGGCTGGGTGGATTGCGTTTAAAAGAATGACCAGAAAATAGGGATGATGACACCGATGTTTGAAAGGGTCTGAGTAACATAAAGCATGACAATCTGTTTCACTGTGCAGAGCTAACAAGCTAAAGGATGTTGTATGCACTTTCAGGGCCTAATTTCAAATCAGTAGAAATGCCATTTCAGTGAGTGAGTAAACCTATGGAATAATTCTTTAGGGAGCAGGTAGTGTAATTCTTCCAAATGACCATTTAAATATTTTTAGAAAATATATTAGGATACAATAATTTAAGATATGTCATATGATAAGTGTGTTGTACTTAGGAGTAGCAGGTGATTTTGAATCTATAGTTCCAAAGCTTTCCACTCAGACAGTTTTATTACCTCTTTCTGAATAAATCAATAAAGATTGACTGCTCTTGTTAATCAACAACAGTTTTATGACACACAATGTCCAAGCAGATTAAGAGGGTCAGATAAATATCTGTCTTTTTCCCATCTAGCCTTTTGTGTGTGTTCTAGAGAGGCTGATTAACTTCATTGTACAGTCTTTTGCAATGCTTTCAGTTTAAATGTTCACAAATTTGCCTAGTTTTTACTGAAAGTCATGTTATTGTCTGGTGTTTGTAACTGAAAGAGATGGATTATCTGGTTTGTGTCAGCTGAGATTGCAGCTAATGCCAGAGATGCGGCCCTCACCCAATTTTCTTTCAGCTGTGGAAGTGAAGGATTTGGGAGCTGAGCCTCAGCTGGCATTGTTTGCACCGAGGTTGCCAGAAACTAAAGCTGTCCGGATGGAAGTGCACTTCTTATGAGGTGAGATGTTTTTAAAATGCTGAGAGTGGCTCCTGAAGTACTGGAAAGCAGATTGCATTCCCACTCCTCCCCATGTCAACTGGATCCCATTGCTTTGAAAGAAAAATCAGGTGATGTGCATGTGAGGCCAAATAACAGAGCCAAGCATACTTGCAGTTTGAAACGTGGAGCTTCAGTGCTGAAATCTATGATTAGTGGCACTGGGTTTTGGATAGAACTCAAAGAATTTCAAGGATAACACATGGGCTGTGGTGGTTTAATTACTACTTCATTGATATTTGTGGTGTTATGACACGCTCTTGTATTAGGAACAATATAGAAATCTGTGTGGTTACAACACCTGCATTTGTTTAGCTCCTGCAGGGAAACGTCCACAGGCTATCTGAAAATTTGAAGTTGTTGTGCTGAAAACTTTGAAAAACGTAAGGATAGATAAATTCCCTAGGCTGGATGAGATATAGCTGAAAATGTGTTGCTGGAAAAGCGCAGCAGGTCAGGCAGCATCCAAGGAGCAGGATACTCGACGTTTCGGGCATGAGCCCTCCTGAAGAAGGGCTCATGCCCAAAACGTTGATTCTCCTGCTCCTTGGATGCTGCCTGACCTACTGCGCTTTTCCAGCAACACATTTTCAGCTCTGACCTCCGGCATCTGCAGTCCTCACTTTCTCCTAGATGAGATATACCCAAGGATACTACAGGAAACGAGGGAGGAGATTACAGCACCTTTGGGGATTGTCTTTGCAGTCTCACTGTCCACTAGAGTAGTACCAGATGATTGAAGGATGGCAAATGTTATTCCCTTGTTCAAGAAGGGGAGTCGGGGTAATCCTGGGAATTACAGACTAGTCAGTCTTATGTCAGTGGTGAGCATATTGGAGAGGATTCTGAGAGATAGGATTTATGATTACATGGAAAACCACAATTTTATTAGAGATAGTCAGCATGGCTTTGTGAGGGGCAGGTCATGCCTCACAAACCTTATTGAATTCTTTGAGGATGTGACAAAACATGTTGATGAAGGTAGAGCAATGGATATGGTGTACATGGATTTTAGCAAGGTGTTTGATAAGGTTCCCCATGGTAGGCTCATTCAGAAAGTAAGGAAGTATGAGATACAGGGAAACCTGTCTGTCTGGATTCAGAATTGACTGGCCCATAGAAGACAGAGGGTGGTAGTAGATGGAAAGTATTCAGCGTGAAGCTTGGTGACCAATGGTGTTCTGCAGGGATCGGTTCTGAGACCTCTGCTCTTTGTGATTTTTACCAATGACTTGCATGAGGAAGTGGAAGGATGGGTTAGTAGGTTTGTTGATGACACGATGGCTAGTGGAGTTGTGGATAGTGTGGAGGGCTGTTGTAGGTTGCAATGAAACATTGACGGAATGCAGAACTGGGCTGATAAGTGACAGTTAGAGTTCAACCTGAAAAAGGGCGAAGTCATTCAATTTGGAAGGTCACATTTGAATGCAGAATATAGGGTAAAAGGCAGGATTCTTGGCAGTGTGGAGAAACAGAGGGATCATGGGGTCCACGTCCATAGATCCCTCAAACTTGCCACCCAGGTTGATGGGGTTGTTAAGAAGGTGTATGGGTTATTGGCTTTTATCAGCAGGGGGATTGAGTTGAAGAGCCACAAAGTTATGCTGCAGCTCTATACAGTCCTGGTAAGACCACAATTGAAATATTGTGTTCAGTTTGGTCGCTTCATTATAGGAAGAATGTGGAAGCTTGAGGGAAGGTGCAGAGGACATTGACAAGGATGCTGCTTGGACTGGAAGGGCAACAAAGGTTGAGGGAGCTAGGGTTTGTCTCATTGGAGCGAAGAAAGATGACAGGTGACTTGATAGAGGTGTACAAGATGATGAGAGGCATAGATAGAATGGGTAGTCAGAGACTTTTCCTATGGCGGAAATATCTATCACGAGGGGCATAATTTTAAGATGATTGGAAAAAAGTTTAGGGGAGATGTCAGAGGTAGGTTTTTTACTCAGAGAGTGGTGGATGCGTGGAATGTACTGCCAGCGCTGGTAGTAGAGTCAGATACATCAGGGACATTTAAGCAACTCAAGGATAGCCATATGGAAGGTAGTACCATGAAGGATATGTAGGTTAGTCTGATCTTAGGATAAAAGGCTAGCACAACATTGAGGGCTGAAGGGCCTGTACTGTGCTGTACTGGTCAATGTTCTTTGATATAAGAAATCCAGGCCTGTGTCCATCATGGTATTTCTCAGTGCACTCATTGTTAAACCATTGGGCCACACAACTCATAGAATTATAGAGTGGTACAACAAAGAAGCAGGCCATTTGGTCCATCATACTTGTTAGAATTGTCAAAGTAATTCCACTTGCCCTCTCTTTCCCGATGTCCTTTTTGTTTAAACATTTAAGTATTTATCCCATTCTGTGATTGAGGTTCCTATTGATTCTGCTTCTACCACCATTTTCAGGCTGTACACTCTGGATCACAATAACACGATGTCTTAAAGAAAAGCTCCTTGTTTTGTTTCTGGTTCTTTTGCCAATCGCCTTGAACCCATGTCTTCCAGTTAACCAATTCTCCTGGCATTGATTCTACTTAATTGAACCATCAAAATCATTATGATTTCCTAATTTTGTTCTCCTACTTTTGTAGTAAGTGGAAAGCTCTAGTATATTTGCAAATGTATGCAATGACAGGCTAGAAAAAGCACTCTGGTCCAACCAGCCTGACCAACACAATTGACATGTTGTACCACAATTGTACACGAAATAAAGACTCTCACTCCATCACTCGTGAACTCCCATGTGATCTAGAATGCCAGATAAAAATACAGAGCAATTTTGTAGACATAATCCCTCCCTCTCTCCCTGGTCCAGAATTCACTGAAGTGCTTAATATTTTTATGAGGTGATTTCCACCTGAACCAGAAACAAGTCCAGCTGCCATGTATGGAAGTTTAGTGAACCAGCATCTGTTGCACAAACCAGCAGCTGGTTCTACTTGTTTATTATTCTTTGGAAACAAACCACCTTGTGCTATCTAACCTACATCTGGCCTTACACAAGTTGACACTCTTGATACTCCTTAGCCCTCACCTAATTTGAGCAAATTCAGTTCAGAGACAATCTATTACTTTTACTATTGTACTAATCTTAAATAAGAACACCTCTAGATTAATGCTGCTGTAAAGTATAAAGTCTTAGCTTTCTTAGACTACCTTAATCCCCAGATTAAAGTTTAGTTTGCCTTCTATACACAGTGCCCTGACTGATGAAGGCCAGTGTGCCAAAAGCCACCTTCACTGCCCCGTCTACCTGTGACTCCACTTTGAGAGCCGTGCACCTGAACTCCAAGATCCCTCTGTTCCACTACACTCCTTAAAACCCTATTGTTCACCATGGAAATCCTATCTATCCAAATATATGTAAGGTTGCAGTTTTTCAAATTAAACATCGCACATTCAATCTCTCAACATGTCAAGGTCTATTTAAAGCAGTCAAGCATTGTATACAGTCTTGACATTCACATTGATCTTAATAATATCTGCAGATTTTCAGATTGCATGCAGATTATTAACAAAGTAGTAAGAAGAAACAGAGCCAATGTAATTCCTGATGACTGGTTTCAAAAGAAAGTTCAGTCCTTCTCTTACGTTTTCCTTGCAGCCAGTTCTCAATGCAGTTCAATTATTATCACGAGTTCCAAAAACTTCTTTCTAGTAGAAAAACCTCTTTTGTGGCGCTTTGCCAAAAGCAACTTTCAATTGATTCTTCATTGCATTGTATGAGCATATTTTTCTTGTTGCAGGTTTGCGAAGGTTGAAATCAGTTCATCAGCACCGATCGTTCCATTTCGGGAGACTCTCATTCGCCCACCAAAGGTGGACATGGTAAATGAAGACATAGGAACACAACAAAAGATTGCTGTCATTCACCAAAAGAAGGAGGACCAGAATAAATATCCTGAAGGTGTGATTGTGGATTCCGATGGCCTTGTGACCTTGAACACACCTAACAAGTTGTCTATTCTCAGTGTGAGAGCCATGCCACTTCCTGAAGCAGTGACACAGTTGCTGGAAGAAAGCAGTGATCTGATTCGTACATTAGAGCAGTTCAATCTATCAGTAAAAGAAGGCAGAGATACACAGGAGATCAATCCGACAACACTTGAGGCCATCCAAAAGTTCAAACAAAAGCTGGAAGAGAATTTTGTTGGTCGAAAATGGAGAAATGCAGTTGACCAAATTTCATCATTTGGACCACGCCGTTGTGGCCCTAATATTTTACTAAATAGATTGGAAAGTTATCATAGGCCATCCATGTGGCAGTGTCTTGATAAAACCAGGAACGACTTGGGGACATACAAGGATTTTGACAATAGTATAATCAGTGGATTTCAGTTGGCGACTCTGTCAGGTCCTGTGTGTGAAGAGCCTCTGATGGGTGTTTGCTTCATTTTAGAAAAGTGGGACATGAGTAAAGTGCAACAGCTAGTTCAAACACATAACCAATCTTTGACAGAGGGACAAACAGCAAAGGTTGAGGAGTTGCAGGAGCAGGTAACTTCAAATGAAAATAGCCTTTCTGAATTGGAGCCTAGAATGGAAAAGCAACCAAGACCAGGCGATCAGATTCAGGAGAGTCAGACTCCAGCAGAAAGTGTGGCTGATAGCCTGTGTAACTCGGAAGCCAAGCTTACAGATTGCTATGGTCCTTTCTCAGGCCAGCTCATCGCCACAATGAAAGAAGCTTGTCGCTTTGCATTCCAGGCACGACCTCAACGGCTCATGGCAGCAATGTACACGTGTGAGATTATGGCAACTGCAGAAGTATTAGGTAAGAATTGCAAGAAACAATTATCTTTATTTTAAATTATGCACTTTCTGAGGAAAACTTGTCAACTGATGAAAATAGCGTATGTGTAACCTTGCCAAGAGTTTGAGGTTTTAGCTGCATAGCTGCCATCAACTGACTTTTTTTTTGTTGTATAACTGTAAATACCAAACTGAAATATTGAGGATGTTTTATTAAGTTTAAAAATGCTACACAAGTGGAGGTTGTTGTCATTTTGGGGCTGTTCATAGAGCTCTTATTAGAGGATTGTGTAAGGGCCTGGGGAAATAAATCAGATTTTAAGGGGGAGATGAGGAAAATGTTTCTACGTAGCAAGTGGCAGTAACCTTGATCTCACTGCTAAAGGGTGGTGAAAGTGGAGACAGTCATTGATTTCAAAAGGAAATTGGATGGACATTTAAAGGATGTCAATTTGTAACTATGGGGCTAAAGCAAAACAATGGGATCGACTGGTTTGCTGTACAGAAGGCTGATGAGGACATGATGGGCTGAATGGCCTCCTGCTATACCATTATGCCTCTAGACTTTGTGCTGCAAATATTCTAACCTGGAAAACAAATCATACAACAACCATACAGATGTTGCTCCATTTAAGAAGTTACAATGACACTTCAATTGACAGGGGCATAGTGGATATGAAATATCTGTTGAAATAGTCCTTTACTGATTTAATTTGAATTAGAAATACAAGCTGTGCTCTGAACCAATAACTCAGAAATTGAAATATTTCTAAATTTACATTCATTATCCAACCGAGATGCTCAATTTATAGAATTATTTTTCTTCTGACCCTGCCTCGACCCATCTGTTGATGAAAGCCTCACCCTTGTTTTTGCTGCTTCCAGACCTGATTATTCCATTGCTCATTTGGCTTTCCTCCTTTCGTTTACCAAAGCTTCACATCTTGGATTCTTATTGTTCAAAACCCATTGATCTGCCCTTCCACCACTACAATCCTCCAATTTCTCTGTGTTCCTCCAATTCTAGCTTCTCCAACCAGCTTTGGTCCATTATCAGTAACTTTGCGGGTGGCACGGTGGCACAGTGGTCAGCACTGCTGCCTCACAGCGCCAGAGACCCGGGTTCAATTCCCGCCTCAGGCGACTGACTGTGTGGAGTTTGCACGTTCTCCCTGTGTCTGCGTGGGTTTCCTCCGGGTGCTCCGGTTTCCTCCCACAGTCCAAAGATGTGCAGGTCAGGTGGATTGGCCATGCTAAATTGCCCGTAGTGTTAGGTAAGGGGTAGATGTAGAGATATGGGTGGGTTGCGCTTCGGTGGGGCGGTGTGGACTTGTTGGGCCGAAGGGCCTGTTTCCACACTGTTAGTAATCTAATCTAATCTAGTAATCTAATCTAATCTAATCTAATTTGCCTTCAGTCTGGAATTTCCTTCCCAAACTACTACAGTTCTCCACCTCTCTTTCATCTGATACTTTCACCAAGTATTTAGTCACCTATTCTAATGTCTCTTTTTTTTTGGTTCAGTGTGATTATTGGTTAAATATGCTTTTATGATGCATATTACATCAATTTATTATGTTAAAGATGCCACATACATGCAAGATTTTAATATACATTATGTGATTGATTCATTCTAAATTTTTAATTGTGCTGACATCTCTTGTATTGTTCTGGATTATGATGTGGGTTATTAATTCAAACATACAGTAGTAAGATCAGTGAAGTTACCATGCCATTTGCAGTTTAGTTCAGAACTTTCAAAGTAATGGATAACTTGAAAGTCAATAACAGCTTCCATAAATTTTAGAAATGAACAGTGAAAAGGCAATGAGGTATTAGTTTACAAGCATGAGTGTTAACACCGTCTAATGCGAACGGATTCCAATCCCTTGCTCTCCTGTCCTTCTATATATAAGAGTATGAACAACATCAGAGGAGGTTTAATGGGTGAGAAAAGACAAGAGTTGAAAGCAGCTCTGCTGATCTCAGAACATTCATTTGGTCACAAGTTTACAGTGCATTTATGCCATTAAGTCTGGTTAACTGCAAGTTAAATGTATCTGAAGATTAGATTAGATTAGATTACTTACAGTGTGGAAACAGGCCCTTCGGCCCAACAAGTTCACAACTACCCTCCGAAGAGCTACCCACCCAGACCCATTCCCTTACATTTACCCCTTCACCTAATACTGTGGGCAATTTAGCATGGCTAATTCACCTAACCTGCACATTTTTGGACTGTGGGAGGAAACTGGAGCACCCGGAGGAAACCCATGCAGACACAGGGAGAATGTGCAAACTCCACACAGACAGTTGCCTGAGGCGGGAATTGAACCTGGGTCTCTGGCAACCACTGTGCCACCGTGCCGCCCACAATGGGCTGGAGGAAGTTACTGAGTTAGGGAGGAGCAAAATTATGAAGTTACATATGGACGAGCACATTGACAGAACCATTTCTGCCTCATAGGATTGTGTTTCATGACTGTAAGTAGCATTTGTAATTTGTTCAGTAGATTGAGAACCCAATTCAAAAGTCTTAACCTGAAAAGGACACAACAGATATACTTGAGCCTCATGTATTTATTCTTCATAATATATCACAAATTTCTATGGTGGCTGCTACTTGCTGTAGATCAAATTCTATTCAGCAACTCAGGTAGTATCTGTGAGAGAGAGAAATCAAGTTAATATTTCAGGTCAATGACCTTTCTGTAAGGATGGAAGATCATCAGCCTGAACTGTCAACTTTATTCACCTCTCTGACCCGTTGACTGTTTCCATAACGTTCTGTTTTGGTTCTAGATTTCAAGCATCCACAGTTTTTTGTTTTTATTTTTCATGGATTTGTGTTCTAATTTTTTCATATGCTTTCACAGGTCGGGTCTATGCAGTCCTTTCGAAGCGTACAGGCCGGGTGTTGCAAGAGGAGATGAAAGAAGGGACAGAAATGTTCATCATTAAGGCCATTTTGCCAGTTGCAGAGAGCTTTGGCTTCGCTGATGAAATCCGGAAGCGGACAAGTGGCCTCGCCAGCCCACAGCTGGTGTTCAGTCACTGGGAGGTAAAAAACAAATCATTCCATATGGTGTGGGTCCTTAATGTTCTGCAGAAGTTGGAGCATTCTGGAAAAATATATCTGACAGTAAAGAAATTCACAGAATTGAAGAATGAATCCTCACTAATAGGCTCTTTTAAAATTAAGTTTGCATTGTAGCAATTTTCATGATGTCCGGCAGTCACAACTCGGTAGCCAATGCCACTTTTCTTTTGCATTTTAATGTAGGATATGTGGCAAACGTCTGCATACAGTAAAGAACTCATAAGCAATTATATTTAAGGGGTGAATATTGATTTGTACTCCAGGAAGAACTCCACTGCTCCTCTTTAAATTGTACACATTTCCCCTGCTTTTCGAAAGTTTGTTTCACGTCTCTTTGCTTTTAGGAAAGACCTACATTAGTACCTGTTTTGCTAAGTGAAAGAAATCTGAAAAGGATTTTCACTTTTACAAAAAACTGTGAAATTTTTCCCATATAACTTAATGCTTTTTCGCCTTGCGCCATTTCGGCTTCTGAAAGATTTCATGGGAATGCTGTACTTTTGGATAGCGGAGGAATACCTGTACCACAAAATTTCTTTGTTTACTTGAAAGGATAGATATTGATTTAGAGTCTCACCTAAAAAGATGGCATTTCCAACAGTGCTGTGTTGGAATGTTAGCCTAGATTTTGTACTTCGATCTTAGGGGAGAGGGTTAAATCCTGAACTTTCTGATTCAGAGTGAAGTGCGCCAC
Organism: Chiloscyllium punctatum; assembly: GCF_047496795.1. Classification (NCBI taxonomy): domain Eukaryota; kingdom Metazoa; phylum Chordata; class Chondrichthyes; order Orectolobiformes; family Hemiscylliidae; genus Chiloscyllium; species Chiloscyllium punctatum. The sequence continues at coordinate 20,296,830 of NC_092786.1, forward strand.
CACCAAACCAAGGCTGATACCTTGGCAATGTGCACTAGTACATTAAACTGGGAATGTTGATGATATCATTTGGAAAACTGCGCTATTAAAGTGACAAATTATTGCAAAAGTTGGTTGAGCAGCTTGGAGTTAATGATTTTACTTTTGTTTCTAAAATCATACTCTTGAAAGCTATTTCTCATGTGAATGCCAGTGTTTAGTTTAAAGGGGTCTGTCAGATTACATTTTTCTCACAGAAATTGCCACAATGTTGGATACTGAATAGCTGTGACATAATCAAGAAGTTCCAACTTTTGGTCTTTTATGCTTGCTGCCACAATACCCAGGCTTTGAGAATAAGAACAAGCAGAGTATACATTTTTTTCAGTGTGTTGTTAGAAAACTTAAATCAATGCTATGGTACTGAGCTAGAAACCCAGATGTTGAAAAGTCAGATTCCACCATGGCAAGTTGTTGGACTGTAGCACAAACTCAATTGATTCTCTGTTTTTCGGGAAAAGATGCCTGCTATCCCTGCATGACTCCAGTCTCCTATTTGCTTCTTATTCTCTAAAGCAATGAGGCAAACCGTTTTCTGATTTGTCTACGAAGCCCCAACTCTCACCTTTGGGGATGGATAGACATAGATAAATAAAAATAAAACTCGAGATTTTCAAACTCGCAGTACTTGATTTTCCATATATTAATTTTAAACGACAGAAATTCGGCACTGTGAGTGTCATTGCCTGATTATAAAGTCAATCCACGAATACTTCTTGAGCTTTGGAATTAACTTATGCAACACAGGGCAAAATCAGACTGTGCTTAAGGTAAAGTCTAATACACCCCCATCAATTCTGGCAGAAAAACAGCAAGAGGCAGACATCTGCAGTGCTAATAATAGCAATTTCATTTTTCTTTTAAATCAGCAAAGTATCTTCAAATTAATTGTTTACTAATGGTTGATTTTGTTTTAAACAATAACAATGAGGAAAGATTCTTCCAAGTGAATCAGTGAGTTAAACAAAAATTGATCAAAAGGTATTTATCACAGGTTCATTACAAGCGGCAGTTTCAGTTTTTCCCACCCTATACTCTCATCAACCTTCCTGTCCAGTTGGCCCACTTCCAACTAATTGGCTGACTGTTTATCCCTTTAACTCCAAGATCATTCTGGAAAGAAATGTTATGCCCTGTCTCCTTTTCTCTATCAGAGACCATTATGTATCACTTTCCCTTGTTTCTTTCACGTTTACTTTAACAATAAGACCGACAAATTCATGCCTGTATCTACCAAATCCTTCCCTTGCCCCAACTGCCTGAGCGCTGAACTCCCACCATTCTTTCTTCACTTTCCCCCATCTTGTCTCCTGTCTGCTGTAAGTTCATCTTGTCCACAATGTTCATATGGTGATCCCTTGGCCCTATTCCTCATAAACTGCTGATTACCCAACTTCTTCTGAACCTCGTACTGGCTGATATTGTTAATGGTCCTTTCTGTGTGTGGTGACTCTGTCCTTTTTAAATTTGCCATCATCAACATTATTCCCAAAAACTACCCTTTGCCCACTCAAAGGAAATCTCAGAAGTTACTAAGGACCATGGATCTCTAATAACAGTGTAGGTTCCACAACTATAAGCGCTGTAGGGTTGCAGGGCCTATGAAATAAATCAGTTATCTTACTTAACAGTCATAGAATCATTGATTCTCTACAGTGTGAAAGCAGACCATTCATCCCATCGAATCCACACCAATTCTCCAAGAGCATTCCACACCCCTATCCTATCCCCATAACCCTGCATTTCCCATGGTCAATCCACCGAAGCTGCTCATCTTTGGACTGTGTGAAACAATTGGAGGAAACCCACATATGCACGGGGAAAATGTGCAAACTCCACACAGACAGATTCGTCCGAGGGTGGAATCGAGTCTGAGTTCCTGCTGCAGTGGTAACTGCTGAGCCACTGTACCACCCAGTCCTATTGGATTAATTATGTTGAAGGTCACCAGATGAGTGCTTAGAGATGCAGAATGGTCAGTTTAAGTTGGATAAATGTGCTGCATTTTGGAAAGGCAAATCAGGGTAAGACTTTATACTTAATGGTAAGGCCCTAGGGAGTGTTGCTGAACAAAGAGACCTTGGAATGCAGATTCATAGCTCCTTGAAAGTAGAGTCGCATGTAGATAGCACAGTGAAGAAGTGTTTGGTATGTTTGTCTTTATTATTGAGAATATTGAGTGTAGGAGTCGGGAGGTCATCATGCAGCTGTACAGTACATTGGTTCCCTGACACCTCCCTCCCCTTCCTGGACCTCTCCATCTCCATTAATGACGACCGACTTGACACTGACATTTATTATAAACCCATCGACTCCCACAGCTACCTGGATTACACCTTTTCCCACCCTACCTCTTGCAAAAATGCCATCCCGTATTCCTAATTCCTCCGCCTCTGCTGTATCTGCTCCCAGGAGGACCAGTTCTTCTTCTTCAGAGACTGCAATTTCCCTTCCCACGTGGTTAAAGATGCCCCCCAATGCATCTCGTCCACATCCCACACCTCTGCCCTCAGACCTCACCCCTCCAACCTCAACAAGGACAGAACACCTCTGGTGCTCACCTACCAACCTTCGCATAAACCAAATCATCCGCCGATATTTCCGCCACCTCCAAAAAGACCCCATCACCAGGGATATATTTCCCTCCCCACCCCTTTCCGCCTTCCGCAAAGATCGTTCCCTCCGTGACTACCTGGTCAGGTCCACGCCCCCCCCTCCAACCCACCCTCCCATCCTGGCACTTTCCCCTGCCACCGCAGGAACTGTAAAACATGCGCCCACACCTCCTCCCTCACCTCTATCCAAGGCCCTAAAGGAGCCTTCCATATCCATCAAAGTTTTACTTGCACATCCACTAATATCATATGTTGTATCCGTTGCTCCCGATGCGGTGTCCTCTACATTGGGGAGACTGGATGCATCCTGGCAGAATGCTTTAGGGAACATTTCCTGGGCACCCACACCAATCAACCACACCACTCTGTGGCCCAACATTTCAACTCCCCCTCCCACTCTGCCGAGGACATGGAGGTCCTGGGCCTCCTTCACCGCCGCTCCCTCACCACCAGATGCCTGGAGGAAGAACGCCTCATCTTCCGCCTCGGAACACTTCAACCCCAGGGCATCAATGTGGACTTCAAAAGTTTCCTCATTTCCCCTTCCCCCACCTCACCCTAGTTCCAAACTTCCAGCTCAGCACTGTCCCCGTGACTTGTCCGGACTTGTCCTACCTGCCTATCTCCTTTTCCACCTATCCACTCCACCATCTCCTCCCTGACCTGTCACTTTCATCCCCTCCCCCACTCACCTATTGTACTCTATGCTACTTTCTCCCCACCCCCACCCTCCTCTAGCTTATCTCTCCACACTTCAGGCTCTCTGCCTTCATTCCTGATGAAGGGTTTTTGCCCAAAACGTCGATTTCGCTGCTCCTTGGATGCTGCCTGAACTGCTGTGCTCTTCCAGTACCACTAATCCAGAATCTGGTTTCTAGCATCTGCAGTCATTGTTCTTACCCCATTGGTTCAGCCACTTTTGGAATATTTTGTGCAATAACGGAAGGATGTTGTGAAACTTGAAAGGGTTCAGAAAAGATTTACAAGAATGTTGCCGGGGTTGGAGGATTTGAGCTACAGGGAGAGGCAGAATAGGCTGGGGCTGTTTTTCCAGGAGCATCGGAGGCTGAGGGGTGACCTTGTAAAGGTTTATAAGATCATGAGGGGCATGGATAGGGTAAATAGACAAGGTCTTTTCCCTGGCGCGGGGATGTTCAGAAGTAGAGGTCATAGGTTTAAGGTGAGAGGAGAAAGATTGAAGGAGCAACTTTTTCTCGCAGAGGCTGGTGAGTGTACGAAATGAGCTGCCAGAGGAAGTGCTGGAGGTTGGTACAATTACAGCATTTAAAAGGCATTGGATGGGTGTATGAAAGGAAAGGTTTAGAAGGGTATGGGCCAAATGCTGGCAAACAGGGTCTGTTTCTGTGCTGTATGTCTCTATGACACTATGACAATGTATTGATACTGAAACAGAATTAAATAAAGAAATCAATTTTCCTTCTTATCAAATTAAATTGAGTAAATTCTCTGAAGTTTCACATCTGCTCTGATTCAGCTATGTTAGATAAAAATTAGAAGGAGTTAAATGAGTATTCTCAAAATTTACTGTTAAGAGCCTGCAATTATTGCAGAGTTAGCACCAGAACTTTGCTGTTATAAATCATTCAATTTTGTTTCTTTATTTTTCTTTTTGGTTCACTTTCTTTACCTCAAAATCATTTAACGGTTGATACCTGTAGCACAGGAGGAGGCCATTGGCTCAATCTGTTATTGCCAGCTTTTTCCAAGAGGAATTCTACACTAGCCCCACTGCCCTACTGTCTCCATAGCTGTTTTTTTTTCATTTTTATACTTGGGATTCTGGGAATGTCTAATTAGTTGAACTCTTAAAATGCTAGTATCAATTCTTCTCATTGTATCATAGCAGTTTGCAATGGGGATTTTTTTGAGATTTAGACCCTGCAACATTCACATAGAGTCATAGAGATGTACAGCATGGAAGCAGACCCTTTGGTCCAACCTGTCCATGCCGACCAGATGGGCTTTTGCCCGAAACATCAATTTCGAAGCTCCTTGGATGCTGCCTGAACTGCTGTGCTCTTCCAGCACCACTAATCCAGACATCCCAACCCAATCTAGTCCCACCTGCCAGCACCCGCCCCATATCCCTTCAAACCTTTCCTCTTCATATACCCATCCAAATGCCTCTTAATTGTTGCAATTATACCAGCCTCCACCACTTCCTCCAGCAGCTCAATCCATACATGTACTACCTTCTGCGTGAAAAGGTTGCCCCTTAGGTCTCTTTTATATCTTTCCCCTCTCACCCTAAACCTATGCCTGCTTGTTCTGAACTCTCCGACCCCAGGGAAAAGACTTTGCCTATTTATCCTATCCATGCCCCTCATAATTTTGTAAACCTTGATAATGTCACCCCTCAGCCTCCGACGCTCCAGGAAAAACAGCCCCAGCCTGTTCAGCCTCTCCCTGTAGCTCAGATCCTCCAACCCTGGCAATATCCTTGTAAATCTTTTCTGAACCCTTTCAAGTTTCACAACATCTTTCCAATAGGAAGGAGACCAGAATTGCACGCAATATCCCAACAGTGGCCTAACCAATGTCCTGTATGGCCGCAGCATGACCTCCCAATTCCTGTACTCAATACTCTGACCAATAAAGGAAAGCATACCAAACGCCGCCTTCACTATCCTATCTACCTGCAACTCCACTTTCAAGGAGCTATGAACTTGCACTCCAAGGTCTCTTTGTTCAGTAATACTCCTGAGGACCTTACCATTAAATGTATAAGTCCTGCTAAGATTTGCTTTCCCAAAATGCAGCACCTCGCATTTATCTGAATTAAACTCCATCTGCCACTTCTTAGCCCATTGGCCCATCTGGTCAAGATCCTGTTGTAATCTGAGGTAACCCTCCTCGCTGTCCACTACACCTCCAATTTTGGTGTCATCTACAAACTTACTAACTGTACCACTTATGCTCGCATCCAAATCATTTATGTAAATGACAAAAAATAGAGGACCCAGCACCGATCCTTGTGGCACTCCACTGATCACAGGCCTCCAGTCTGAAAAACAACCCTCCATCACCACCTTCTACCTTTGAGCCAGTTCTGTATCCAAATGGCTAGTTCTCCTTTTATTCCATGAGATCGAATCTTGCTAATCAGTCTCCCATGGGGAACCTTGTCGAACGCCTTACTGAAGTCCATATGTGGCCAAGTCAAGATGATGCATGATTTGGAAGATGATTTGAAAGAACTAATGTTCTCACAGTACTACTAATGTTTTGCATGATGGTTTGGGTTCAGGAAAGAATGAACCATTGACCTTGTAACCTTGCCATTGTTTATACAGTTAGATATGATGCAACAACAGTGAATGTCATGGATGTTGAGTCCAGAGGAATTGGCTCAGTCTATGCTGTGCATAATTTGAAAATCTTTATTGAGTGTTGCAAAGTATCAACAGAAGAAAAGCAGCCTATTCAGCCCAATAAATCCATGCCAGCATTTATGCTCCACTTGAACATCCTCCCAACTTTCTTCATCTAAACAATCAACATATCTTCAACCCACCCTCAATCTTATCTACCCTCCCCTTAAGTACCTCTGTATCATTCACTTCAACCACTCCTTGTGGTCATGAATTCACATTCTAGCCACTATGATTTTAAAAAAAAGTTTATCTCACACTTTTCTGTTAATTTCATAGCAATTATGTCATAGCCTCCAGTCTGGATTCATTCAGAGGTGGTAACAACTTCTCTATGTCTACCTTTTCCAACCATTTCATGATCTTAAAGAGCTCTCTAAGATCACTATTCCATTTTCCCTTTTCTGGAGAAATGATCTTTCTGATACATCTAAGCTCTTAGTTCTGTATCATTTTATTAGTTTCTTCACCTTCTGGCATGCCTCTGATTCCTTTTCTGAAGAAGTGAAGGTTAGAATAGTTAAAAGCACTTCAAATTCTATACAAGTTTAGCATTATTTCTCTGCTTTTCAATTCCATCCCACTAGAAAAGAACCTCAGTATTCCCTAGTCCACTGGAGACAATGCCACTAACTCAAATTTCTCTTCTTAATCAGTGTCAGCTTTTTTATAAGGAGAAAACCAGGGATTGTAAAGCAGGGTGTTGTAGGAGTAAAATCTAACAAAGACTAAATGCTTTTCATGCACTGCACAAACAAATGTCTGTTCTTCATTGTTATTAGGAAAAAAAGAACCAGCCATTGCAGCTCTAATTATTATACTTAACTAGATTGGAAAACTTATTTATTTTCAATACATGGTGGAAAACAAAATGTTCAGCGTTCTGTAGCCCAGATTTTCTGTTGGACAGACAGTTGTTGATCCAGCACGATGGGAGTTGCAAATGGGAATCATGAGGTGTCTGCATCCCAGTACACTTGGAAGGAACTGCCCTGAAAAATTGAAGATTCTGCTTGACAATTAGTCTACCCTCAGAACCTAATGAAAGAATCCAGTTAAATTAGAGATTTCGGATCTTCCTTCACCAGGAATTCCACCCCCCCCCCCCCCCAGAAGTCAACCCCCATTTTACTCCTTCCCCTCAGCCTTTTCCTCATGCGTTCTAGACTCAAACTGCCTCTTTCCACCCCTTGCCCTGCGTCCAGAATCTGCTCCTTGCTGTGCACCCGACCTGCCTCTGCTGCTGACCCAAGACACCCTCCTCTGCCAGTCAGTGAACCAGATTTCTTCAACCTACCCCAACGTACTCCATGCACTGTATTGGCCCTTCTGCCACCTTGCATCATGATATCCAACTGCTGTACCCATCTGCACCCTAACCTCTCGCTTATCTTCTGTATTTACCATTTGACAACACCTGTCAAAATAGCTGTTTGTGGTTCTGGACCTTACCACATCAGAATACAACAGCCAATTACTGAGGAAAAGGATATGAGAGAACTGTCAGAGTTTAAGTGCAGCCACACATTTCTGAAGGAGCCCTGATCGCAGTCTTCTGTCAGGAATGCAGACTTTTCATAACAAGGGGCAGGGAGACAATCTGAATGAGATTGCAAATGCTCAGAAACTTCAGCCCATATGTTGTATTTTGTATTGTCTCTGATGGTTTTGCAAGTTGTTTTAGAACTATATATCAAACTGCAGTCAGATTATTCTGATTGGCTCAAAGGGTTATTTCACAATTCAGAAAAAGGCCATTCAACATGATAGAAATTTTAGTTGGGCTACTGAAGCGTCCTCTATGATCATTATGGACCATGCATGCTCTGAATGAAAGTATTTATGATCCCCTCAAATAATCAATAACTCTTCTTGCAAAAAAACAAGCAGTTAACTTTGATTCAGAATGCAACTATCCAGTACGTAATAACAACCAAGACTTAGAGCAAAATGAATAATAAAAAAAATTCATAATATGCAAAATGACTTCCAAAATAAAATGCTGGTTTTAATATTTTAGCTTGCATGGCAATGGTTTCATAGCAGCATATTTTACTTTGCATTTATATCTTGGACAGGGAAATCTAGACAGGACAGAGGGGAAATGGTTGTTGTCTAATTAAAACTGTTAAATATTTATAACTTCAGCATCACTTAATTCTAAGATGCCATTATTGTATTGGTTATCTTTGAAGCATAAGCCTTTCATTGCTGTGTTTACATATATTATTTATAGTAAGAATTGGAATCACGTCAGCAAAGCAATCTGTTTACACAGCGCCCATTTCTAACAGTAAAAGACTTTAGAGCTTCCAGAGCCTAAAGCTCCTATGAGCGTCAATGCCAGTGGCGTCCATGGTTAGACCTGCAGTGGGAATGGATGTGACTGCCACTGCCGCTTTTTTCCTATTAATCTGCCCCTTTACTGTTCCAGCTGTGTATTACAATTAAATTCCTCTCCTAAGCAGAGTTAAGCAAAATGCAAAAGAGGAATTTGAAACATTTTAAAGTTCCTCCTTTTTATACCTCAAAAGCAAGCTCTACAAAAGAAGTCTAGTCAAAATTCTATCCTTTCAGTTAATGCTATGATCCCAAATTACTTTGGTTTACCAACTGGCCTCAATGTATCAAATGCTCAGTATGAATTCTGAGTGCAATTGACACGCAAGATCTAGGTTCTCCTTTTTTCATTTACATATACTCCTGATTCTTCAAGAGACCTGTCCTCAGTGAGTTTTGAGAAGATTTGTAGCTCAGGTTGAGGTTTAGGATGTTGGTTTGCTCACTTACTAGAAGACCTAGTAGGGTAACGTAACGTCTGGAAATGAACCTTCCAGCTCAGCGAGCAAACCTACATCCAAGACCTGTCCACATTTGAATACGTTTAGATTTTCAACATGACCTCTTCTTCCTAATTGGTCTTTGAAATATTTTATTTCCTTCTCTCTTTTTAGTTGTCTGTTTTTCCTACAGTTCTGCAGCTCAAGAAACCAGCAGTAGACTTTGGAGGTTACTTTGAACAAATATTATTCCTCAATTTCTCTGAGAGCCTAATGCATTGCCATATAATGGATTTGGTCATTTTAGCACTCTGTCTACTATTGTCCAACTTACCAAAGGTCTGATTGGGAAGCAACATAAGTTTTGTTTTGTTCAATTAAGAATTCCACTTTTAGCTTTGTAGTCTGTCCCAGTGTTTCTTAATGTTATTTTCAACTTGAACAATTGAAAATGATTGCACAGAACCACTGTTCCAGGATGTCTGACTCTTTCATTGGAGGATGCTATATGAATTCTGTCAGTCTTTCAGGGAAATAAATACATTTTCTGAAAACATGACAACAGCAATGTGAGTTCAGTTCCTAAACTGGCTGTGGTAGGTCGAGAAGACATCTCACCTTTTGGTCATATGCTTGCAGTTATGCAACGTCTAATTAATCTTCTCCCCCTGTTGGAGAGAGCTGCCTATGCTGTTTTGTGGACTATGGCTATTTACTATACCTTCAGAGGATTATTTCATGCATATTGTTGAATAGAACCTTTTTTAAGATTCTGTCATTGACAACATCCTCTTTCCTTCATCAATCAGTGTCTCACATGGAGACATTAACCAAAAGATGTCTTGGAAACCTGTTTTGTATGAAGCATGTTGGACCAATTATTCTCTGTTACTAGTGTCTTAGAACGGTGCCTTTCAAGTGTGCGTAATAAAGCGTATGCATTCTGAGGACAAAATCCTTCAGCTGGTCTGACTTGGCAAGAGGCTTAAAGTGAAATAAGTCCGTTATTATGCTCATCAGTACTTGTGCAGAACGTTGTTCAAATTTGCTCGTACATTAAGACAATTTCTCTGACAGTACTGAAACAATGAATGTGAAATCTATTGGAGCATAATGATGAGACACCAGGTTTTTGGTTGACTTAAATAAAAACTATTTAAGTGATGTCTCCCAAAATGTCTCAGTATTATGGAGAGCCCATTGAGGACTGGTATTTCTAACCATATGATAGACTTGTTAATTTTAACTTGCCTAATGTTATCTACAAGTCTAATGTAAATCAAATAATCCACAAAACTAAATTTCATGATATTTCTGCACGCAGGTGGAAGAAGGTTTGTTTCAAAGTTGCCTCTTGAATTTCAGCCAAATGTAACAGTGGATGCATGCATTTTTATTGCTGTGACCAACAAAAGAAAATCTAACATTACAATAATGTGCAGCTTTTCTTTCAACATCTGGGTTTCGTTTGTATGCATAGTTTTGATGTGAAGAACTTAGGTGAGGTAATGATGGTTTGCCAATGATGCGGAGGTAATTTGAAATGGTTAATTAAGAATAGCAGCCAGCATTAAAATGCATTGGCTGAAAAGTAACTTATTTCACAGCATGTCGACAGCACACTTCTTTTCAGACTGAAGGTTTACAGACCAATTTACTCTGTATTTACAAACATTAAGCATCTCTAACTCTTTATCAACAATATTCAAAGCTGTTGAGTTAGTCAAGGTGCATCTGATGGCAAAAGATTGTGGTATTGCATTATAAACAACAACTTTCATTCATATAGCATCTTTAATGTTCTCTACCCCCTTAAATAGTTGGTTTCTCCCAAAGTGCATCACTTCACATAACAATTAAATTCCCCCCACAATGCATCCACCCACTCCATTTGTGTCTTTATTCTTCTGAACTCAACGGATAACCTGTGCACTGTTTATGAGATTACCAAGTTTCATATTATCCAGAAACTTCAAAAATGCAGCCCCTAGTCCCAAGTCCATATAATTCATACGTATATCAAAAAGAAGCTGAGAAAACATGCCCAAAGGAGTCCTAGCTCTCTTCAGGATGTAAAACATTCATTCACCATTATACTCCATTTCCTACACCTAACAATTCCCAACCCAACATATTTCAGTTTAATTCTATGTCTTCTTTTTCCTATGGGACTTATCAAATGCCTCTCCATTATTTCTTCGAATTACTCAACCAGGAGAGAGAGGAGGGAGAGCCACAATATGCCTTTTAATAATCCATGCCATCTGTACCTCACTAATCTAGATTTCACCAAGTGAAAATGAATTTTGTCAGTGATTTTCCAATCTCTGACATCAAACTGATTGGCCTCTGATTATCAAATTTATTATTGTTTCTTTTTGAACTGGGTTGCAATATTTGCAATGCTCCAGTCCTCTGGTACCATTCCCTTGTCCAAGCAGGATGATCAATTGTAGTGAGAGCTTCTGTTACCTCTGTCCCTAAGAAACCTAGGTTGCATCCCTGTTGGACTGGATAGCTTGTTAACTTGTGACCAATGCACATGTATTAGCATTCCCCTTCCATTTATAGAGTCATAGAGATGTACAGCATGGAAACATACCCTTCGGTCCAACCTGTCCATGCTGACCAGATATCCCAATCCAATCTAGTCCTACCTGCCATCACCCGGCCCATATCCCTCCAAACCCTTTCTATTCATATACCCATCCAAATGCCTTTTAAATGTTGCAATTGTACCAGCCTCCATCACTTCTTCTGGCAGCTCATTCCATACACGTACCACCCTCTGTGTGAAAAAGTTGCCTCTTAGGTCCCTTTATTATCTTTCCCCTCTCATCCTAAACCTATGCCCTCTAGTTCTGGACTCCCCCACCCCAGGGAAAAGACTTTGTCTATTTATCCTATCCACGCCCCTCCTGATTTTGTAAAACTCTATAAGGTCACCCCTCAGCCTCCAAAGCTCCAAGGAAAACAGCCCCAGATTTATTTTAATTCTATCTAAAAATATGTATTTTCTTCAATTCTTCCTGCACATGCAATATTAACTACTTCCTCTTTGTGAAGTTGGGCACAAAGTGTTCATTCAGTCTCTTAGTCATGCTTTCCTTATCCACAAAAGGATTTCTTCTATTTGTCCCAAATTGGCCCCAACACCCCTTTATTATTTATGTGCTGCTTGACTATTTTTGTGTTTTCATACGTAATCACTCATTCTCTCTTTACCTGTCCTATATCCATTTTCAGTTGCTCCCCACACACTTTGTACTCTGCAAGCTTACAATTGTCATAAAGCTTTTTCAGTTTTAATTCAATTTCTATTTCCTTTATCATGGAGGGAGATTTGGTTTGAATGTTCCACATTGCCTCCTTGTGGGAATATGTTTGACTAGTGTCTGTCTTGAGGTTTACTCCTTCCAGCCATTCTTTGCTTCGAGTTAATCTGTTCTAGATTGTTTCCTAAATCACTGCACTTGGCTCTCTTAATTTTTCATTGTTTGCTTTTTCTTTTGTTACTTTCTGTAGTTCCTTTAAACTTAATGATGATAAATGATTCATTATTACCCAGATGATCTCTCGCTGAAACACACACCATCTGCTTTACTTCATCCCCATTATTCGATCCAGCATGGATTCATTTCTCTTTGGGCTAAACATACCAATTAAGAAAGTTCTTCTGCATATATGTTTACATGTTCTGCAAACATACCTCCTTGGTTTGCACTCTGTTTCTCCCTCAGTCTATGTTCCGAATGTACAGTCCTTTATCACTTCTATCCCTCCTCTGTCTTTTGTGGTGCACAACAAACCCTATGGTTTATTAACCTCTGGAGGATTGTAAAATTATCCCTATGTAATATCTCCCCTGTCCCGCTGTCTTTATCCCTTCCTTATCTCCCAATACTAAGAACTGTTTTGTTTCCTTTCCTGTCCATTTTAAAGTCAATTCCCTGTCACAAACATTGCACAATAATCCCAGGTGCCTGGATATGGTACTCCTATATGATACTCCTCACTTTACTACGTGCATTCCAGTCAGCTTAGCTTTTTTTCTTTCTTATGTTTCAGATACACCTAATTATTTTAAATTCTTTTTCTTTTTTCCCCCCAGTTTTCTATGCAATATAACTCCCAGCTCTGCTGCTGTGTCCTGGTTTCCCTCCTTCGGCTGAATTAATTTGAAGCTTCCCCACCCCTCCATTATTAGTTAATCTTCCTGTGAGGATACAGATTCCTGCCTGTTCGGCTACAACTTCAATACAGAAAATGTTTCACAGAGAATGGAGAGGAATAACATTTTAAATTATGGAGCAGTCTCCTATATTTCTCCTCAATTTTATTGCAGCTGGTTTGTGGAAATGCAAACCATTCTGAAAGGGCTCAACAGGGCGGATGCAGAAAGAATCTGTCTCCCAGGATGGGAATCCAAAGCCAGAGGCCAGCCATTTAGGACTGAGATGAGGAGGAATTTCTTCAGTCAGAGGGAGTGAAACTTTGGAACGCAGTACCCTAGAAGGCTATGGAGCTCAGTAATTGAGTATGTTCAAGATCGAGATCGATACATTTCTAGATAGTAATGACATTAAAATGGATAAATGGATAGTGTGGGAAATTGTGTTGAAGGACCTCCTCCTTCTATCTTACTGTTTTGAACCGTGATGGACAGGAAAAAAGGCCTTCCAGTCTATCCTATATAATTTGATATCATAAAATTCCTACAGTATGGTAGCAGGCCATTCAGCCCATTGAGTCCACAGTGATCCTCTGAAGAGCATCCTACCCAGACACACTTCCCCCTACCCAATCCCTGTAACCCTGCATTTCCCACCTCGCCTGCACATCCCTGAACACTATGGGCAATTTGGAATGACCAGTCCACCTAACCTGCACGTCTTTGGAGGAAACCAGAGCACCTGCAGGAAACCCACGCAAGAAGTGGAGAGAATATGCAAACTCCCTTCAGATAGTCACCCTAGAATTGAACCCTGGGTCCCTGGCACAAGGTGGCAGTGGTGCTAACCACTGAGCCACTGTGATGCCCCCAATGTTGTGCATATTTACATACTGACTCCCCGAGCTACTTTAAATCAAGTATCTCCTGTAAAAAATTATGAATATAATGGATGAAAATCCAGAATGTATATATACATTTTCTTTAAGTTATGTATTAATAGACAACAGATATCACAAATCTCCTGTGAATGCAATGATTACTGTAGATTTGAGGTACAGAAACAATTAAAACAAATACAGCACTGCAGCAAGGTAATAAAAACAGCAGAAGATGGAGATATTCCTCTAACACAGTTAATTTTCCTTCCATATCCTTGTCCCTACCCCAGCAGTTCATCAACTTCACCAACACATTCCATCCTGACCTTAAATTCACCTGGACCATCTCTGACACCTCCCTCCCTTTCCTGAACCTTTCCATCTCCATCAACGACGACCGACTCAACACTGACATTTTTTACAAACCCACCGATTCCCACAGCTACCTGGATTACACCTCCTCCCACCCTACCTCCTGCAAAAATGCCATCCCGTATTCCTAACTCCTCCGCCTCCACCATATCTGCTCCCAGGGGGAGCAGTTCCACCACAGAACACATTAGATGGCCTCCTTCTTTAAAGACCATAATTTCCCCTCCCACGTGGTTGAAGTTGTCGTCCAACGCACCTCATCCACATCCTGCACCTCCGCCCTCAAACCCCACCCCTCCAACCCCACAAGGACAGAAACCCCCCATGGTCCTCACCTTCCACCCCATCAGCCTCTGCAGAAACTGCATCATCCGCTGACATTTCCGCCACCTATGAACTGACCCCACCACCAGGGATATTTTTCCCTCCCGACCCCTTTCCGCTTTCCACAAAGACCATTCCATCTGTGACTACCTGGTCAGGTCTGCACCCCCACCAACAAACCACTCTCCCCTCCTGGCATCTTCCCTTGTCACCGTAGGAATTGCAAAACCTATGCCCACACCTGCCCCCTCAACTCCGTCCAACGTCCCAAGGAAGCCTTCCACATCCATCAGAGTTTCACCTGCACATTTATTGTATCCGTTGCTCCCGATGCATTCTCCTTTACACTGGGGAGACTGGACGCCTTATCGCAGAGCGCTTTAGGGAACATCTCTGGGACACCTGCACCAATCAACCCCACCGCCCTGTGGCCCAACATTTCAACTCGCCCCACCCCCCCCACACCCCCCACCCCAACCCTGCCAAGGACATGCTGGTCCTGGGCCGCCTCCACCACCACTCCCTCACCGCCCAATGCCTGGTGGAAGAACGCCTCATCTTCCACCTTGGCATCAATGTGGATTTCCCCTCCCCCCAGTTCTAACCTGCCAGCTCAGCACCATCCTCATGACCTGTCCTACCAACCAATCGTCCTTCCCACCTACCCGCTCCACCCTCCCCTCTGACCTATCACGTTTATCCCCACCTCCATCCACCTATTGCATTCATTGATACCTTCTTCCCAGCCCCACCCCCTCTCATTTATCTCTCCACCCCAGAGACTCCCAGCTTCATTCCTGATGAAGGTCTCCTGCCCGAAACTTCAATTTTCCTGCTCCTCGGATGCTGCCTGACCTGCTGTGCTTTTCCAGCACCACTCTAATCTTGACCCTAATGTTCTCAGCCAAGACTATCTCCTGCCCCCTTTTCACCCTTCTGATTTCCTTCTTCAGTAAACTCCTGTATTCCTCCATGGATTCCCTTGGTCCCAGCTGCTTGTACCTGGGCCATGCTGCCTCCTTTTTTCTGGTCAAAGTCTCAATATCTCTTGTCTTCCACGCTTCCCTATTCCTGCCAACCTTGCCCTTCAGCCTTGCAAGAACATATAGACCTTGAACTCTAGCGATCTCACTTTGAAAGGCCTCCCCCTTTGCCTGCAAACAAACTACTCCAATCAACCCTTGCAAGCTCCTGTCTAATTCCATCAACATTTGCCTTGCCCCAGTTTAGAATTTGAACTTGTGGACCCATTTTGTCACTCTCCACAACTATTTTACAATTAATAGAACAATGGTCACTGGTCCCAAAGTGCTCCCCACTGTCATCTCAGTCACCTGTCTTGCCCTAGTCCCCAAGAGTAGGTTGGGTTTTGCCCCTTCCTATGTAGAACCCTCTATATACTGCTTGAAGAAACCTCCCTGAATACATTTAACAAATTCAACCCCATCTACGCCCTTAACACTCTGGCAGTCCTCGTCTATGTTTGGAAAATTAAAATCCCCTATTATGACACCCCTATTGCTCCTGTAAGTCTGCCCAGTCTCCCAGCATATTTGTTCCTCTAATTCCAATTGACTATTTGGGCTCATAATACAACCCCAATAACCTCACTATCCTCTTTTTATTTCTTAGCTGCACCCACAAAGTCTCACTGGATGATTCTTCGGTTAATTCATCTCTGACCACTGCTGTGATACTCACCTTAATCAAAAATGCAACTCTCCCTCCCCTGTTTCCACCACCTCGAGAACATAGAACAATACAGCACAGAACAGGCCCTTCGGCCCATGATGTTGTACCAAACATTTGTCCAAGCTTAAGCACCTATCCATGTACCTATCCAATTGCCGCTTAAAGGTCATCTCTGTCCCACCTAAAGCTCCTATACCCTGGCACAATAAGCTGCCAGCCTTGTCCCTCCCTTAGTCATGTTTCTGTAATGGCTATGTTATCCCAGTCCCACGTACCTATCCATGCCCTGGTCCATACCACTTGAATCTCTCCTACTGCACAAGAAGAACCCTGAATACTATATTCTAGATATTTTCTAATATGCCTGTTCAGAGATGTTATGACACAACTCTGGAGTATGGGGAACTTGAAGCTTGGTCTCCTGGCCCAGATGTAGGGTCACAATTACTACGTCACAAGAGCTATCCCAAGAGTTCCACATTCTACTTTTTTCTCAATCAGCTGTTCAGAGATGTTGTGGAGCAAGTGAAACTTGAACTCCAATCTCTTAGCTCAGAAGTAGGTACACTATCACTTCACCACAAGAGCCACCCCCAAGACTTATACATTCTATATACTTTCTAATTTACTTGTTCAGAGATGTTATTATATAACTCGAGAGCAGGTGGGCTTGAACCCAGGTCTCTAGGTTCAGAGGTAGGCATGCTATCACTGTACCACTGGAACCCCAAGAGTTCCATATTCTACTTTTTATTAAATACACATTCTTTAATCTACCATGAACAGGATTTGAAATCAAGGTCTCCATACCAGAACTTAGATCTCTGCATTTATAATCTGGCAATAATACTAGTAGCCCATCTCCCAGCAGTTAGTTCCACATTCTTTTTTTTTATTCCAGCCTATTTTGCTCATCAACAATTCTTTTTGTGTAGTTTAATGAGCTCGAGCATAACATCCATCCACTAGATGGAACCCAGCCGTCTTGGTTTTGGGGCAGGGACACGACCACTAAACCACAAGAACCCATCAAGCTCTACATTCTAATCACTCTGAGTAAAGATGTTTCATTGGAATTTACTACTGGGTTTATTGGGTATCCTTAAGTTTGGTCTTGCTGACAAGTGGAACCATGTCGGTACCATCCCTTTACTGATTTTGAAGAACTTTATCAGGTCATTTCTCAACCTTTTCTAGTGACTAGGAAATCATCAGTGAACTGGCTAGGTGTGTAGCAAAATGGCAGGTGAAACTCAGTTTGGAATACTGCATTTGGCAAGGGGAATAAATTGCGGCATACTGGGAAGAAGAATCTTGGAGAGCATGTCCAAATCCTTGAAGGTAGGCAATAGGTAGTTACCTTGGTGAAGAAGGCATACAGACACTTTATTGTCTGAGACACAGAATGCAAGTAGATGGACGTTATGCTAGAGCTATTTAAACTAAACAAGAACAATTGTTTACAGTTCAGCGTTACAGAGTACGATGTTATTTCACTAAAGGATGCAGAGGATGTTTTTGAAGATATTGCAAAGGCGAGAGAATCTTAGCAATGAGAAATGATTAGATAGGGTTGGATTGTGTTCCTTAGACCAGCAGAGGGTGAGGAGAAATTTACTTGAGGTATAAAAAATTGAGGCCCAAGATGTAGTGGATAGAGGTAGAGGAAAATAATCAGGGGAACAGATATAAATTGGCAGAAAAATTAGACAATAATTATAGTCATTCAGTCGTAATCATAAAGTCATACAGCACAGAAACAGATCTTCAGTCCAATTCCTCTATTCCGACCAAATTTCTCAAACGAAACTCGCCCCTTTGCCGACATTTGGCCATATCCTATGTCTTTCCTGTTCATGTAGATTAGATTACTTACAGTATGGAAACAGGCCCTTCGGCCCAACAAGTCCACACCGACCCTCTGAAGAGCAACCCACCCAGACCCATTCCCCTACATTTACCCCTTCACCTAACACTACAGGCAATTTAGCATGGCCAATTCAGCTAATTTGCATGTTTTTGGACTGTGGGAGGAAACCGGAGCACCCAGAGGAAACCCACGCAGACACAGGGAGAATGTGCAAACTCCACACAGTCAGTTGCCTGCGGCGGGAATTGAACCTGGGTCTCTGGCGCTGTGAAGCAGCAATGCTAACCACCGTGCTGCGTACATGTCCAAACTGAGAAAGTGTTTCACCCATAGGGAATTTGGGGTTTAGAACTCCTTGCCTGGAGGTCTATGCATTTGAAGTACTGTAAGCTAGAGACGTCTGAACTATGAACAGGAAGATAGGATTAGACTGGATTGCACCATTTTGGCTGGTGTGTGTACAATGGGCCAAATGGCTGCAGTCTCTGGTATCAATTTTCTGTAAACTCATGAAGCAGTTATGATAAATCTTAGATCACTGGTTAGGCCACAGCTGATGCATGTTATCCAATTAAGTACCCATCCTTTTTTGAGGAGGATGTTAAAGTAGTGGAAAGGAGATTTCCTAGACTGAACAGGAATTTTTCATAACTTCAGTTGCTGATTGGAAATAGATGTTTTGTATTTGTATGCCCTTTCAGCTATATGGGGAAAGGGACCTTACTTTGTATCAATTACAGAACCTTTATAAGTTTGTATAAAATTGAAAGGTTTCTACGTTACTAGCTGCTGCCTGCACACATTTGTTAGTGCTTGAAGAGTTGAATATGGAACACATGGCTCAGGGCTGTGCACCTGATTAATTCAGCATCAAAGTGGGTACTTCTCAGCATATTATCAGATTCACAGAGTAGTGAGCAATTCTCTTTATTATCTATTTATTTTTTCATTAAAGATTTAATGTTTGGACAGCGCAAACATCATCTTATGCTGTGTTGAGAGCAAGGCAAATCATGCCTCCATGGTGGAGAATCCTGCATGAAGGTGAAAAATATAGGATTTTTTTCATTTGGTTTCTTTTTTATTTGGAGGCAGAGAATGCATTTTTTTACGTGAAAAAGGACATCTCTACTCAGGAAGCAGAAACGTTCCTTTCAGTGCTAGCAGCACATGGTGTCCAGTCAGTTGTAGCAAATTTAGGTGTCCATTTCAACACTAAAAGGTGATCTCTATACTGATCCTTCGCTCTTTGCAGCAGTACTTTTGCCTTAGTTGGGTCATACAATTATATGTGCCACCATAGTAGTTAGCCGCATAGTATGTTGAAAGAGGCACAGGATTATTAAGGATGCAGTAGGGCTGTCAGGAAATTTTAAGTGTCATTGCCACATTTTTATAGTTTAACTGTATGAATCTGATAGCTGACTTAGTATCAGACTAGGGCCATTTTTCTGTTGTGTTTTTTCAATTTACTTAGCAACCATCCAAAATGTTTCATCGACTGATTGAAGCCTTTATCTCATCTCTTTGGGCTGGATTTGAATACCTAGTCTTTCAATAATTGTACTTTCATACATAGAAATTAACATCATGCCACAGGGAACGACAGACTAATGAGCCTAATGTCAGTGAAGGGTAAGTTGTTGGAGGGGGTTCTGAGAGACAGGATCGACATACATTTGGAAAGGCAAGGACTGATTAGGGATGGATTTGTGCATGGGAAATCGTGTCTCACTAACTTGAGTTTTTTTGAAAAGGTGGCCAAAACGATGTATGAAAGAAGAGCAGTAGATGTTGTCTATCAAGGCTTTCAATAAGGTTCTGAATGGTAGGGGAATTAGTAAGGTTAGATCACATGGGATCCAGAGAGTGCTAGCCAATTGGATACAAAATTAGCTTGCTGGTAGGAGACAGGATGGTGGTAGGAGGTTGTTGTTTAGACTGGAGGCCTGTGACCGCTGGTGTGCCACAAGGATTGGTGCTGGGTCCACTGTAGTTTGTAATTTATGTTAACAATTTGGATGAGAGTATAGGAAGCATGGTTATTAAGTTTATGGATGATGCCAAAATTGGTGGTATAGTGAACAGTGAAGAAGATTATCTACGAGTATAATGGGATCTCGATCAACTGGGCCAGTGGCAGATGGAATTTAATGCAGATAAATGTGAGGTGTTCTATTTTGGCAAGACAAACCAGGGCAGGGCTACACAATTACTGATAGGGCCTGAGAGAGTGTTATCAAGTAGAGACCTAGGGATGCAGGGACATAATTCTTTAAAGGTAGCGTCATAGTTAAGACAAGGTAGTAAAGAAGGCATTTGGCTTCCTTGCAAGAGCATTGACTGCAGGAATCGGGATGTCATGTTATGGCTGTACATGACATTGGTATGGTCACATTTGGAGTACTGTGTACAATTCCGGACACCCTAGGTAAGGAAGTGTGTTATTAAACTGGAAAGGGTGCAAAAAAGATTTACAAGGATGATACTGAGTTTGGAGGGTTTGAGTTACAAGGAGAGACTGGATAGGCTGGTACTTTTGTCTCTGGAGCATTGGGAGGCTGAGGCCTGATCTTCTCGAGGTTTATAAAATCACGAGGGGCATAGATAAGGTGCATTGCCAAAATCTTTTCTCGAGGTGGGGAAGCTAGAGGGAATAGGTTTAAGGTGAGAGGAGGAAGACTTAAAAGGGACCTAAAGGGCAACTTTTTAACAGAGGGTGGTGCACATATAGAACGAGATTCCAGAGGAAGTGGTAGAGATGGGTACAGTTACAACATTTAGAAGAGATTTGGGCAGGTACATGAATGGACTAGAGAGAGCTATGGGCCAAATGCAGGCGAATGGGACTAGCTAAGTTTAGGAAACTTGGTCGCCATGGACAAGTTGGGCCGAAGGGTCTGTATGACTCTATGATTCTAAGTCAGATGTTTAAGACATAATTGCAGT
This sequence comes from Chiloscyllium punctatum, assembly GCF_047496795.1. Classification (NCBI taxonomy): domain Eukaryota; kingdom Metazoa; phylum Chordata; class Chondrichthyes; order Orectolobiformes; family Hemiscylliidae; genus Chiloscyllium; species Chiloscyllium punctatum. The sequence goes on from NC_092786.1 coordinate 20,317,915, forward strand.
TCACAGTTTAATAGATATGGTACTTACTTTTAATAGCAACTGTAAAATGTACCATTTTGGTTTTGTCCTCTTCACTTGCTATATAGATGAAAATTTAATGAGTTAAGGAATATTTAATGGGTTTACCTTAATATGCAATAGAGACCCCATTTAATCTGTCACCTGTTCTGCTTTCTGATATTTTGTTACATGCTCCTTTATAAAAGCAATAAGCTATCCTAAACTCAGCAGACCAATGGTGAGGGTAGATCTGTAATGAAAGACTGTATTAGATTTAGACTTTGAAATGTGCTTTGCATTGACTGCATAACCATGCTGTACAAGAGTCAGATTTTTTCCAGATGTTTGGTTTTATTGATGTGAAAATTCGGAAGAGGCGCGTTTTCAAAACCATTTCAGATCCAGTTACATGCTTTGATTGTGGTATCCAATAGCCTAAACCATTTCCTATTCTGTTACATTATTTCATTGTGGCATCATACTAATTAATAACTCTATAAGAGAATTTGTTTTTCTACCATATTCTGTGTCCTGAAAATAAATGTTTTCTTCCACAAATTGGTGAATCACTTTTATTGAAAATCAAAGAAAACCCACAACAATATCATAAATTGTCACAAAGAGCAACAATGAGTGCAATATTTCTGATGGATAATATACTTAATATTTAACCTGAATGCTACTTGCCCTGTTTTGTTGAATTGCCTTGTGACTTGAGCTTTCTGATTGCTCATTACCTATTGCAGGCATCAATACCTTATTGAGTGCCTTCCTGACCCATAGCCATGTTCGCAATGCAGCAATGACATGTAAACTTCACAGACTATCCGACTGCATCCTTAATTAGAATGGCTATTTCAACAGCCTCTGTGGCTAATTACTGTGGTGGCACTTACATGGTTATGTGACCAAAATAAGACAAAATTGCTGCTTCAAGAAGAGCTCATATGTCTTTGCACACTGTTTCTTAGAGCTCTTGTACATTGCACATGATCTTCAAGGAAAATGATACACCTACAGAAATACTGAAACACTTTTGGGATCTTCTGAGACGAATCCCAGGGAAGTTGTATGTCAGTGCACTAAGAATGATTGGGTTTATTGAAAAACAATTCTCTGGATTAACTGGCATTTTCTTTCCCCTGTATGATTTCCTGAATAATCACAATTGGGTTTCCTAATGGAAAGGGTGATCTGAGCTTGTCAAACAGTAAGAAGATTGCTAATAAATCAATTAAGCTTGAACATATCCTTAGCACATTTGGAGATCCGTGAACATCAGCTCTGCTAAAGTGGCCTTAAATTTGCTATTATTTAGTAAACTAGATGTGTGTCCCTCTGAGGAGCAACTGTACAGTCTGCAATGGACAGATATATAATTCCACATGTACACATTTATCTGTCTTATACAAATAGTAAACAATTGTTGTGTCTCCATACTTACAAGTAAAACTAATGTGGTTGACATAACATCAGAAGTAGAGATCACAAAAGATAGGGAGATACTTAAGAAGAGAGATAATTGCTCAACTAATCAGCTTAAAAAATTTAAAATCTTGGTCTGAATAGATTTCATTCACACACATAGTAAAAGAAGCTCATAAAGAGCTAGCAGAAGGCTGTTGCATGTGTATAAAGTTGCACTAGAAAAGGGAATAATGGTGGATAGCAATTGTGACTTCTGTATTCAAGAAGGCCTGTTCAGCAGACCCAAAGAAGACTGATTTAACACCATCAACTGTAAGAAAGGTAATAGAATCCTTAATCAATGATGAAATAAGCTGAAAATAAGTTTTAAGAAGTAGTTAGCACAGATTTCATAGAGGAAGATAATTCTTGATGTATCTTACTGTATTCTTTCAGAAAAATGCCAGGAAAAATAGGTCAGGGCAATGTACCATGCCTAACATATTTGAATTTCCAAAAAGTATTCAATTGGATACCAATTGGACTAAAGTCAGAGAATTTTGAATCAAGGTAATAGGAGCACAATGGTTGGCAAGTGCTCAACAAGTGCTTATGCAGGTTAAAACAATGACTGCAGATTAGATTAGATTAGATTAGATTACTTACAGTGTGGAAACAGGCCCTTCGGCCCAACAAGTCCACACCGCCCCGCTGAAGCGTAACCCACCCATACCCCTACATCTACATCTACCCCTTACCTAACACTACGGGCAATTTAGCATGGCTAATTCACCTGACCTGCACATCTTTGGACTGTGGGAGGAAACCGGAGCACCCGGAGGAAACCCACACAGACACGGGGAGAGCGTGCAAACTCCACACAGTCAGTCACCTGAGGCGGGAATTGAACCCGGGTCTCTGGCACTGTGAGGCAACCGTGCTAACCACTGTGCCACCGTGCCGCCCACTGGTTCAGGCAGAAGCTACTTGGATGCTGCCTGAACTGCTGTGCTCTTCCAGCACCACTAATCCAGAAAGTGCTTATGCAGACAGGCAGAAGATGGAAAGACATTTCAGAAATTTGATCCAGTTGAGTGGCTTGCTAAATTATTTCAGAAAACATTTAAAAGTCATCCACAATGTTGTGGGTCTCGGGTCACATGTAGATCAGACCAAATAAAGGCAGCAGACTCTCTTTTCCTGAAGGATGTTAGTAAATGAAATGGGTTTTTACAAGTCAATAATAATTTCATGATCATCTTTAGACGAGCTTTTTAATTCCACACTTATTTTGAATTTCACCATCTGCCAGCCAAATCAATAACCCCACAGCATTTGTCTGTGTGTCTGCATTACTAATCTAGTGATATTGCCATTACACACCATGCCTCTTCAAACCTCACTCTTCAAATACTGCAATGGTTTAAAAAGACAGCTCACTATCATCATAAGGTGGGGCAGTAGCCAGCAATGCATAAATCTTGCAAATGATTAAAACATAATGGTGAGACAAAATGTTCCACAAGAAATAGTCCTTGGTTCATTCCACGCATTGTAGGGAAGATGTGAATGAATTAGAGAGAATGCAAAAGCAATTTGCAAGTATGGATTCAGTTATAAGAAACTTCAGCTACATGGATAGATTGAAGAACTTGAGACCGTCCTCTCTGGAGAGGAGGCTGAGAGGAGTTTTGTTAGAGGTTTTCAAAATATCAAGCAGCTGGACAGAATAGATGAGTTGGAGCTGTTTTCACTCATAAAAGACATAAGAATATGAGTGTATGGATTTAAAATTATGTGCAAATACAGCAAGGGTAATGTGAGAAAATACCTTTTTCATGTCGTGAGTAGTTCGGGTATGGAATACACATCAGGAAATGTGATGGAGGTAGTTTAATTAAGGCATTTAAGAGGGCAATGGATGCTTTTTTGGATAGTAATGATGTGTAGGGAAGTAGGGAAAAAACAGACAGAAGGTTAGCACTAGATAATAAAACTGGTGCATGCACGATGGGCCAAATGAGCACTGTAATAATTCTGTAATCCCGAGTTTCCTTTGAACAAACTATTTGAACTCTAGAATCGGAAGTGTACTTTTCATATTTAGTGGTTGATTTAAATTAAGGATGGTGACCAAATAAGGGAGTACTTTAATATGTACGTAGAATAGGTGTTGGTAAAAATGAACTTCATTTAGCTAAACGTTTGTGAGGAAGAATGAAAAAGTGACACGCCTTGGAAAGTAAAGGTCTGATTTTAAATCTATAAATCAATGAGTTAAGATCAGGCTCTTTAAAATATTTCTAAGAATATAAATTGGTTAATTTTAATTGGTGCCAGTGTTCCCTTTTATAAAAGATTGTGCATGACTCATTTATGAAAATTGTACTGTAGCGATTCATTCTTTATCTAGTTAAGCAACACATTTTCGAGTTTTTTATGTGGATTACTTAAGTTCTTTGATAAAAAGGAAAAGCTGAAGTTCCAAAATGAAAATAGGAAGCAACAAAATTATTCAAAGGTTTGTGTAACATCTGTTGAAGACCATTGTGGGTGTTAGCTCTTTATCAGAATAATATATCACTAATCATTAGCCTATCTAATCATTTTACAGTTACTGCTTGACTTACTGAATGTTCTCCACATTTTCTATTCACCTGTCTTTTTACTACTCAGATATGGCAACGGTTCATCTTGGAGTGCCGTCACTAGCGGTGTTCCGCAAGGATCTGTTTTGGGACCATTGCTGTTTGTCATTTTTATAAATGACCTGGAGGAAGGGTTAGAAGGTTGGGTGAGCAAGTTTGCGGACGATACGAAAGTCGGAGGAGTTGTAGACAGTGAGGAAGGATGTGGCAGGTTACAGCGGGATATAGAGAAGCTGCAGAGCTGGGCAGAAAGGTGGCAAATGGAGTTCAATGTAGCTAAGTGTGAGGTGATTCACTTTGGTAAGAGTAATAAAAAGATGGGGTACTGGGCTAATGGTCGGATACTTGGTAGTGTGGAAGAGCAGAGGGATCTTGGTGTCCATGTACACAAATCTCTGAAAGTTGCCACCCAGGTAAATAGTGCAATGAAGAAGGCATATGGCGTACTGGCTTTTATTGGTAGAGGAATTGAGTTCCGGAGTCCTGAGGTCATGCTGCAGTTGTATAAGACTCTGGTGCGGCCGCATCTGGAATATTGTGTGCAGTTTTGGTCGCCATACTATAGGAAGGATGTGGAGGCACTGGAACGGGTGCAGAGGAAGTTTACCAGGATGTTGCCTGGTATGGTAGGAAGATCCTATGAGGAAAGGCTGAGGCACTTGGGGTTGTTTTCATTGGAGAAAAGAAGGTTTAGGGGTGACTTGATAGAGGTGTACAAGATGATTAGGGGGTTAGATAGGGTTGACAGTGAGAACCTTTTTCCACGTATGGAGTCAGCTATTGCAAGGGGGCATAGCTTTAAATTAAGGGGGGGTAGATATAGGACTGATGTTAGGGGTAGGTTCTTCACTCAGCGAGTCGTAAGTTCATGGAATGCCCTGCCAGTAGCAGTAGTGGACTCTCCCTCTTTATGGGTATTTAAGCGGGCATTGGATAGGTATATGGAGGATAGTGGGTTAGTGTAGGTTAGGTGGGCTTTGATCGGTGCAACATCGAGGGCCGAAGGGCCTGTACTGCGCTGTATTCTTCTATGTTCTATGTTCTATGTTCTATATTGAAGAACTTCAGCACTTTTTTATTATATGTTTAATTTCTGGCTGCTTATAATTGTTCTTATTTCTGCCAAGTTGACTAGTTGTCAGTTGCTGCCACCTTTGTGGATCGGATCACTATTTTCTTCACAATTAAAGCAGTGTTTTGTAGTTATAATATTACTTATTCTCCAGTTAATGCTTCTGTAATTGTTTTCTACACTGATTACAATAACCGAAGCAGGATGTCACCGACCTATGGTAAAATAGGAAGATTCTTCATATTTTCCAAAGAGCATTTTGTCTTTCACTAATTTTGTGATTTTGTAGTTGTTGTTCCTTGGTGGTACAGTACCTTGCTCAGCGTTTTATATCATCTATGTTACTCCCTCATTTTTGGATGGTTATTTGCAGCAGAGCTGCTTTGAAATTTCGACAGTGCAATCATTGATTAGATTAGATTAGATTCCCTACAGTGTGGAAACAGGCCCTTTGGCCCAACCAGTCCACACTGACCCTCCGAAGAGTAACCCACCCAGACCAATTTCCCTCTGACTAATGCACCTAACACTACGGGCAATTTAGCCTGGCTAATTCACCTGACCTGCACATCTTTGGACTGTGGGAGGAAACCGGAGCAAACCCACGCAGACGTGGGAAGAATGTGCAAACTCCACACAGACAGTCACCAGAGGCTGGAATTGAACCTGGGACTCTGTTGCTGTGAGGCAGCAGTGCTAACCACTGAGCCACCGTGCCGCCCCAATGACTGGTGGATCTGTTCTCTTAATTTTGCTTGAGGGATAAATATTGGAAAGTACCCGAGGGAACCTTCCCCGACTTTTCTTTCAATAACACTCTAATGATCTTTTACATTCCTTTAAGCATTTAGGTAGGATCTTGAATTAATCTCTTATCCATATAGAAGGAGTGGAGAAACCTGTTCAAATCTTTAAGATTACCGTAAGTTGCATGGTTCCTGAAGGTCTCCAAACAGTGCAGGAGAAAACATTACTTGGAGACTAAATATAATCTCTCATCATAAAGGGGCCGACCAACATAAAAATTCTCTGATTTCATAAAAACTTTTGAGCATTAGTTTCAGTTAATACATAAGGTGACCGCAGGTAATGGAGAAGAACTATCCACTCAGGTTTGCATCTTCACTCAGAATAAACATTAGGCAGAAACCATACCAAGGAGCTGTAATGCTGACAGATGCTTCAATCTGTGGAGCTTCAGAAATGTACTTGTCTTTTAGAAATCACCTCCTAATGAAATAAAATGTCTATTTAAAGTTGCACAGTTGCTCAAACTTGTCACCATTTAAAGAAATTAAATCAAGTGCACTCTGGATCTGTTCTCATATATAGGTATCAGAAAACAGATAAATTATTAATTTGTTCTGAAAGGGTTTGGTTGTTGAGATATTGGAATGTTGCAGTAAGCAATGAGAAAAGTCCCACGGCTTTTTCTGAATCTCAAGATTCGGCTAGTTTCAGGTTAAGGTATCAGTTGGATGATCAGGTTTTTCAAGGACACCCAGAATGCTGTAAACGTTGCCTTGCTTTTGGCTAGCTGAAAAGGTGACTTGCCCCTTCTTGATGTGGTGGAGCTTTGACAAAGCCGCACATGTGAAACCAATGTGAATTAGCAGAAGTGTGGTTCCTTGCTGAATCTGGAAGTTAGTCGGCAGGGCAAATATGGTAAAGCCTGCTGGCCCAAGCATCAACTCCTTGGGGTCATGACCCACATGCAGGGCAAATTACTGCTGCCTGACACATATCAGAGGCAGCCTGCCCACCCAATGGGTACAGGTGTTTATGGTCTGCCTGCCTTTCCAGCAGCTGAGAGGAGATTAGGATGATGGGATGGATACTGGGACTAGGGCAGGCTGTGTCTGGAATGCAGAAGGCCAAAAGATGTAGGAGCAGAAGGCCATTTGAACTATCGAGTGTGCTCTCTCGTCCAATGAGATCATGGCTAAACTGATACTCTTCTACTCCATTATCCTGCTTTTTCCCCATAACCTTTGATACCCTTATTGGTTAAAAACAAAACTATAGATTTCAGTTTTGTATATATTTAATGACCCAGTCCTCTATGGTTAAAACTAAATTAGCCAAGTCGCTACCCTCTTGAGAAAATAAATTCTTCCTGCTCTCTTTAGGGATAGTCGCGATCCAGTTTAGTGCTGAATGTTTTTCAGGCAGCATTACACACCAAAATTAGTCCTCTTTGCGTCCACTTCTTGCCTGCAAAACAACTTCAACAGGAATCAATTTCTCATTCAGTAGTTATTTCAATTGAGAGCGGTGATGGTTAGCCTTCAGATTTGGCTGATTTCACATGCAAGGTCCTGAGGTAAGGGGGTTGCTGTTTAAATGCAAGGTGAATTTGTAACATAAGAACAGACACAATGTATGGTTATTCAGATATTGAATGGTTAATACTGTACATAAAGCACTGTATGTCAACATGTTTTGTGCACAAAGTGTTTCTGACCAGCAAAGAACCTCTGCCACTCTGAGCACCTTTTCAATATCCAGGCTGTATTTTCAATCATTCATTAATGATCAAGAAGTCCAAATACATACTGTTGACAGACAAACCTTACTGTCTGCATAGTTTTGGGGTACAGTCTGAATAATTTCTGACATGTCTGAGTGTAGCATGTTTCTTTTATCAATTTTAACAATTATTTTAATGTGTTTTCTCATGCGCAACCCTTCATGAGTAGGAATAGTTTCTGTCTGTCCTATCTAGATCCCTCGTGATTTTGAATATCTATCAATCCACTCACTGCCTTTTCTTCGACAAGGAAATCAGTCCTAACTCCTCCGATTTATCTTCATAACTTAAGTTTCTCATTCGTGGAAACATTCTCAGTTTTTTTCCCTTTTAAAGGATTTGAATGGTCTCAGAACCATAACCTTTAGACAAATATTTTACTAAAAATCTCACTTTTCAATCAAAGTCCATAATCTTACCAAATGTATCCACATGTAATTGCAAACGCACATCAATATGCTCCCACTGCAGTACATTTAAATTGTAATTCAACAAATATTTTATTGAGAATTATTTTTTAATCAAAATCCAACATCCTTTGTATCTGCACGTAATTGTATACACACATCAGTATGTCTATACAATTTACATGTTGATACCTATGTGGTTGTGCATATATAATAAAATGATGGAAGTGCACAACTGGACACCCAGTGTCTGTAAAGAAAGAAACATTGAGGCATGGAGTTGTTACCACACAATTTTCAGCCCATTGAGTCAAAGTCTCCCTCGAGTTTTCCAGACTGTTTCTTTCCCCCATTCTATCCCCATTGCCCTGCAGGTAATCTCCCACTAAAGTCTATTCAGTTTTCTTTGATTATGCTGGTGCATACCACCTTCATAAATTTGGGACACATATCTGGCCCATTACAATCTCTTTTCTCTTTAGAGATACTTCCTGGCCTGTTGAGTACTGCATTTACTGTTGTGTATTTCTACATTTTCTGTTTTTATTTCAGATTTCTAGTATACTTTTCCGTATATTTTCAGTTTCCTTTTACGTATATTTGTACTTTTATTTATGCATTTTGTGGAAGTATATAATACATTGATTTTCATGTTAAAGGCAATTGCCAGCACAGTACTTTCTCGTGGCTTCAGATTTACAGACACTCATTACTCCCCTAAAGTTAGGTGCAGTATCATAGAGTAATTCTGATGAGATTGTGTTATATGCATGTTAATCTTGCTTTACTGACATTTGTGATGAAATAGAGAACATTTTTAATATAGCTTTTCTGATTGGTATTGGAAGTGTAAAAACTGCTTGGAAGTTTAAAACATGGTGTAATGTTCTGAAAAGGGCTTACATATACGTTTTTAAAATTCTCAAAAGTGGAACTCTGTAGGGCTACAAAGAGGCAACTGCAGCACTAATCTGCTGTAAACGTTTAACATATGGTTCCCATCAAGTGGATGGATCTGAATATTTGACCATCTGTTTTGTTGTAAAGACCATCTATTTTTGCTTGGATAAATTCAGTGATCCTGCATTCAAAATGGAGCATGGGTCACAGAATTGGAACGGAAATATTGCAGCCACCTTCAAATGTAACCCATTACTGAAATGTTGAATTTCCCCAAATTTATATTCGTTATACTGGTTCAATCTTAAAATAACCTAATTATTTCAATTGCAGCTTTTGAATCTTCTTGTTTTTGACTTGATATCTGGGAGTTTACCTCCCCTTTCTCTACTTGTCTCCTATCCAGTGATTTATTCTCAGGTACAGTTCAAAGGGCACTGAGGGGCCGTGCCAACCTAAAAACCATAACCAGGGCCTGAATGTAAGCCCGTGATTTGTGGGAAAGGAATTAAAAAGTAAGAACTCACAGTATAATTTATATAAAGTTGAGGACAACCCAAAGTGATTCGTTGCCAATATATTCCTCTTTGTATGTAGCAATTTAAAAAGAATCCAGCAGCTAATGCTGTACACAGTTTCCATTTTAAACAGCAATATGGTAATCACCAAATAATCAGATTTAGTGATGTTTGTTGAGGAATACGTATTCACCGTACACCAAGAGAACTTCTCTGTCATCCCCCAGTAGTGTGGAATCTTTTGTCCACCTGAGTGGATATACAGGAACTCAGTATCGTATTTCATCTGGAAAGCCATACACACTCCTTCAGTTCTCCAGTTGAATGTCATCTCAACTCAACTCTCTAGTGAAACCACAACCTGATTTAATGATAAGTGCTACCGCTGAGCCAAATATTACATGTATTCAAACTGCAGGAGCGCATGAAGCTAGAAGTTAGCTTGTACATGTCGAAGTGTGTTGAAAGGAAAAGCCTATAAACATATTAAAATCTTAAGGGATCTAATTGTTGAAGGCATGAGAATCTAAGTGTTTAAAGGTATTGTCCCCTAGAAATGATGATATTTTGATTGGTCCATTATGTTTGCATTATAGAATCTAAAGTGAAAACAAGGATTGCTATTGAATTATATGGGGGTTGTTCCTTCATTTTTATTGAAAACTACTCATTTTATTGGCTATTTGGCTATTACCTTTTTCTACAATTCACTCCTTCTCCCAGCATCAACAGAAAATCTGTGACTGGTTGATAAGTTTTTAGTTCTTGTCTTTTTAATGGATTAACCCTAAATGGAACATTTAAACCTGATCCTTTTCACTGTGGACTGTTCCATCAGATCTATCGACATTAAATATAGGACGACATATTTTGTCCTTTGCACATCCCCTGCCCTTCTTTCTAGCTAATACTGGAAGTCTCCTTCCTCCACAATGCTAACTAGCATTTTAAATTAACCCATAGTAAAATCTGATACTGTATGTCCTCCAAATCCAGTTAATGAGCCAGGTCTTCCCTCACCCAGGTATTGCTCACAATTAATCTTTCTTCTAACAATGGTGCTACATCAGTCCCTCCCTCCTCCTCCTCCCCCCAACCCACCAATCTTAGCAGTATGCTAATTCAGGCCTTTCCTTTATCACTTCAGCAGAATGGTAGCATTAATGGTGGGTGGAAAGAGAACGCTCCTTCCATGATGATTATTTTTGCACAGATGTCAGGATTGACAGGAAACAAAATATCAGAATTTAAAATGGAAGCTGAGTACAAGGACTTTGTGTATGATGGGTTAGAGGAATGTCAGTAGTGATTATGGAGTGAGGGAAGAGAGTGGTGAGCTGGAAGAGGGAAAATCACTTAATTTGTGGTGTTTTAGTGCCCACACTCCGCATCCACAATGATGACAATTGAAGCACAATGTTCAGAATGAGCAGAAGGGAAAGCCTGTTTAATAACTTTCAGCTTCACTGGTTGCTATTCCCCCTGACCCCCATACCCAATCCCACCAACTCACTCAGCATAGATTAAAACCTTGGATCTTTCAGGCCACTGTGATTCACTCTTAAGCATGGTAATTTATCCTCTGAACCTTCAGGAGGGTTGAGTTGATATTTTATTAAGATAATATAATTTGTCCCATAATTGTTTTAAGCTATAACAGATTTATTCTGACAACACACAAATCAGCAGATTGTCTCAAGACAGTTAAAGTGACCTGGAGACATTTTCCCTCCAGCAGCTTGCATTCCTCATGCACCTTAAGGCAGTAACACATAAACACTGTAAAGCATTTGAATGAAATCTAATAAGAAATTCCTTGTGTGCTGTTCTGGCTGTACAGGACATTGGTTAGGCCACTTTTGGAATACTGCATTTAATTCTTGTCTCCCTGCTATAGGACTGATTTGGTGAAACTTGAAAGGGTTCAGAAAAGACTTACAGAGATGTTGCTAGGGTTGGAGGGTTTGTCCTATAGGGAGAGGCTGAATAGACTGGGTCTGTTTCCCCTGAAGAATCGGAGGCTGAGGGGTGACTTACAGAAGTTTATAAAATCATGAGGGCTATGGATAGGGTGAAACAGACAAGATCTTTTCCCCAGGGTGGGGGAGTCCAAAACTAGACGGCTTAGGTTTAAGTTGACAGGGGAAAGATTTAAAGGGGACTTCAAAGGCAACTTTTTCACGCAGAAGGTGTGTGTATGGAATGAGCTGCCAGAGGAAGTGGTGGAGACAAAAAAAAATCTGAAGATGCTGGAATCCAAATAGGCAGGCAGGAGGCTGGAAGAACACAGCAAACCAGGCAGCATCAGGAGGTGCAGAAGTCAACATTTCGGGGAGGCTGATACAATTACAACATTTAAAAGGCATCTGGATGGATATATGAGTAGGAAGAATTTAGAGGCATATGGGCAAATGCTGGCAAATGGGACTAGATTAATTCAGGATACCTGGTCACGTTGGACCGAAGTGTCTGTTTCTGTGCTGTACGCCTCTATGACTCTAAATAACTGCCAAGATAGTGAAAAGAAGCATTTTGAAAGCCCTTTATAGAGCCATAGAGGTCTACAGCACAAAAAGGACTTTGGGTCCATTGAATCTGCGGCAGTCAAAACCATCCATCTAACTGTTTGAATCCTATTTTCCAGCACTTGGTCCACGTCCTTGTATGCCTCTTGGTACCACAAGTGCATATCTAAATCCTTCTTAAATATTACAAGGGGCTCTGCCTCTACCACCTTTAAAGGCAGCGCGTTTGTGATTCCCATTTTGGGTAGGAGGTTTTTCCTAACATCTCTTCTAAACCTTCTATGCCTTACCTTCAATCTATATCCCCTGGTCATTGATCCCTCCAAAAGTGGATAGGTTTCTTCCCATTTACTCTGTCGATTTCCCATATAAGTGTATACATCCCAATTGTCTCTCCCACTCAGTCTCCTCTGCTCAAAGGAAAACAACGTCAGTCTACCCAATTTCTCTTCACAACTAAAACTCTCCAGCCCTGCCTATATCCTCGTAAATTTCCTCTGCACCTTCTCCAGTCAATCACATCCCTCCGATAACGTGGATTCCACAGCTGCACACAATACTCTCGCTGTGGCCCAACCAACTTTTTATACAGTTTCAGCAAAACCACCCTGCTCTTACCTTTAGTTGCTGAGGCATAGAAATTAAGCATTTTAACCACTTTATCTCCCTGTCCTTATACTTTAAGGGACCACTGTATATGCACACCAAGGTCATTGGATCCTTGGTACTTCCTAGGCCCCTACTGTTCACCATGTTTTTTCTTGCCTTGTGTGTCCTGCCCAAGTACATTTACCCGGATTGAATTCCAATTGCCACCAATCAGCCCATCCAGACAGCCAGTTTGTACCCTCCTTTAATCAATGGCTATCTTCTTCACTACGTAAATCCACCAATTGTTTTTGTTAATCAGCTGCAAATTTGCTGATTAACCCTCCTACATTCAAGTCTAAATCATGTATATAAACTACAAACAGCAAGGGCTACAACACTCGCCCCTGTGGCTCCCAGTGTAAACAGACGTCCAGTCACAAAAACACCCTCCACCATCGCGCTCTGCTCCTGCCTCTTAGCCAATTCTGGATCCAGTTTGGCAAATATCCTTCAATCCTGTGGGCTCTCACCTTTGCTTTGTGTCTCACATGCGCGACCTTATCAAAAGCCTTGCTGAAGTCCAGATAGATGACATCAAAAACATTGCCTTTCTCTCCACACCTGGTCACTTCTTCAAAAAAATTAAATCAGGTACAATCAAGAAGGTATAGTTAGTAGGTTTGCAGATGACACAAAAATTGGAAGTGTAGTGGACATGAAGAAGGTTACCTCAGATTACAACAGGATCTTGATTAGATGGACCATTGGCTGAGGAGTAGCAAATGGAGTTTAGTTTAGATAAATGTGAGGTGCTGCATTTTGGGAAAGCAAGTCTTAGCAGGACTTATACACTTAATGGTAAGGTCCTGGGGAATGTTGCTGAATAAAGATACCTTGGAATGTAGGTTCATAGTTCCTTGAAAGTAGAGTCACTGGTAAATAGGATAGCGAAGAAGGTGTTTGGTATGCTTTCCTTTATTGATCACATCATTAAGTATAGGAGTTGGGAGGTCATGTTGCACCTGTACAGGACATTGGTTAGGCCACTTTAGCAATATTGCGTGCAATTCTGGTCTCCTTCTTATCGGATGAATTTTGTGAAACTTGAAAGGATTTACAAGGATGTTACCAGGTTTGCAGGATTTACGTTATAGGGCGAGGTTGAATGGGTTGGGGCTGTTTTCCCTGGAGCGTTGAAGGCTGAGGGGTGACCTCATAGAGGTTTATAAAGTCATGAGGGGCATGAATAGGATAAATAGACAAGGTCTTTTTCCTGGGGTGGGTGAGTCCAGAACTAAGGGCATAGGTTTAGGGTGAGAAGAGAATGATATAAAAGAGACCTAAGGGGCAACTTTTGCACATAGTGGGTGGTGCATGTACGGAATGAACTGCCACAGGAAGTGGTGGAGGCTGGTACAATTACAACATTTGAAAGACATCTGGATGGGTATATGAATAGGAAGGGTTTAGAGGGATATGGGCCAAATGCTGGCAGGTGGGACTAGATTAGGTGAGCATGGACTGGTTGGACGGAAGGGTCTGTTTCTGTGCTGTACATCTCTCTGACTCTAAGTTGGTTAGGTATGACCTCCCCTTAATGAAGCACCTCCAAATGCAGATTAATTCTGGCTCTCGGAGTTGTTTCCAATAATTTCCCACTGCTGAGGTTGGACTGACCAACCTGTAGTTTCCTTGTTTGTCTCTTGCTCCTTTCTTGCATAACAGGACCACATTGGCTATGCTCCAGACTTCAGGTACGTCACCCTCGGCCAGAGAGGGATTGAAACTTATTACCAGTGCCCCTCCTTTTTCCTTCCTTGCCTCGCTCAACATCCTGGAATACATTTCATCCAGTCCTGGAAATGTATCTGCTTTTAAGCATACCAGATCACTCAGAACCTCCTATCTGTCGATGCTAACTTTTTTAAGCATATCACAGTCCTTCTCTCTGATATCTATACCCACATCATCCCCCTTACAAGTGAGCACGAACACAAAGTATTCATTTACAACCCTGCAACCTTCTGGCTTCGTGCATAAATTCATGCTGTGATCCTTAATGGACCCTACTCTATCATGAGTTTTTTTTTTATCCTTAATACACTTATAAAGTAACTTCAGATTTTCTTTTATTTTGCCTGTCATTATTCTTTCATGTCCTCCCTTTTTCTCTTTATCCAATCTGTATATTCCTTGATATCTTGGGTTCACTGAAGTTGTTGGTCCCACCCTTTATCTTTATTGAAACGTATTGGTCCTGTCCTTTCCCCACTTTCTCCGTGAATGTATTCCACTGTTCTGATATAGATGTACCTAAAGTTTACTGTGGCCAGATGGTACCTAATCTTATTAAACTCGGCCTTCCCCCAGTTTCAAATGTTAATTTCAGACCCATCCTTCTTTTCCATAACAAATGTATTACAGCTGTCAGCAAAATGCTCCCCCACTAATACTTCAACCACTTGCCCAGTTTCAGTACATACAATTGAGTCCTGGACAACTCTGCCTTGTAGGGCCTTCTACGTACTGGCTTTAAAAAATCACCTGGTTGCAATTTAAGAATTCCGATCGGTCAACCTTTCTGACTATGACTACCCCAGTTAATATTGGGGAAGTTGAAATCCCCTGCTATCACCACCCTATTCCTTTTTCATCCTTTGAAATTTGCCAACCTATCTACTCTTCTATTTCTCTCAGACTGTGAGGGAACCTGCGGTACACTTTCAGCAATGTGATTGCTCCTTTTTGGTTATTAATTTCTACCCATGTGGCTTAATTTGAGGGGCCTTCTAAGATATCATACCTCCTTACTGCTATAATTGATTCCCTGATCAATATTATGACACCCCCTCCTCTTTCACCTCCTTCCCCCCCTCTCGTGAATTAAATAGAGTTGAATTTATTGTCACATGTATCAAGGCACAAAGAAAAGCTTTGTCTTGCGAGCAATACAGGCAGATCACAGAGTTAAGTAGTGTAGATAAATAAATAATAGATAAACAGCAGCAAAAAGAAAGCCACAAGTACAGGCAAGTGTTAAGAGTTTGTGAGTCCATTCAGTATTCTAACAACAGTAGGGTAGAAATTGTTACAAAACCGGCTGGTGCGTGTGTTCAGGCTTCTGTACCTTCTCCCCGATGGTAGAGTTTGTAGAAAAATATTGCCAGGGTGGGATAGATCTTTGAGAATGCTTGACAGCAGGTCTGGTAGATGGATTCTATAGATGGGAGGTTGGCCTTTGTGATTGTCCAGGCAAAGTTCACCACTCTATACAACCATCTCAGATCTTGAATGGTACAGTTGCCACACCAAGTAGTGATAAATCCAGTCAGAATGCTCTCGATGGTGCACCTATTAAAGTTGGCAAGGGTATTCGCCGTCATACCAAATTTCCTCAGCTGCCTGAGGAAGAAGAGACGTTGGGCCTTTGTAACCAGTGCGTCCACATGAAGAATCCAAGAAAGCTTGTTGCTGATGACCACTCCCAGGAGCTTGACGCTCTACTCATTCCACTTCTGTGCTGTTAGTGTGTAGGGGGGCATGAGTAACATCCTGCTGAAAGTCAGTAACAAGTTCCTTGGTTTTGACGGCATTGAGAGCCATGTTGTTCTCAGCACCATTTTTCCAGGTCTTCCACCTCCCGTCTGTAGTCTATTTCGTCGCCATCTGAGATTCGACTGACTATGGTGGTGTCATGAGTGAACTTGTAAGTGAGACATGCTGCATGAGCCTTCTTAGGCACAGGGATGATGTTGGCCCTCTTGAAACAGGCAGGGACAGTGGCCTGCTGCAGTGAGAGGTTGAAGATGTCCGGGAAGACCTCTGCCAGTTGATCTGCACATGCTCTGAGTGCACTGCCTGAAAAGCCTATATCCTAGAATATTGAGCTGCCAAGCCAGTCCTTCTCTCGGCCATGTCTTAGTGATAGCAATGACATTACGCTCCCATGTGTTAATTTGTGCCATCAACTCATCTGTCTTGTTCATCACTCTTTGCATGAAAATAAATACCATCTAATGTTGGCAAACTTCTTTGTGCCTTAACTGGCCTACACTGTTTATAGCTTCCTGACTCCCTTGTTATTTATTTTAATTTTAACCATTCATCTTCTCCCACTGAACCTTCTATATGGATACCACCCATCAACCTCACCAAGTTAGCTTCAACCCTCCCCAACAGCAGTAGCAAACCTTCATAGAAAGATGAGAGAAAGTGAGGATTGTAGATGCTGGGGAGTCAGAGTCGAAAAGTGTGGTGCTGGAAAACCACAGCAGGTCAGGCAGCATCTGAGGAGCAGGAAAATTGACGTTTTGGGCATGAGCCCTTCCTGATCAAGGGTTTATACCTGAACCATTGACTCTTCTGCTCCCTGGATGCTGCTTGACCTGCTGTGGTTTTCCAATGCCACACTTTTTGAATTTTCACAGAAAGATGCTGACCCAACTTCTGGTCTTTAATCTACTTCCTAGTTCCAGAAATTCTGCTTTAGGATGTCATCCTTTTTTCTACCTATGTCATTGGTATCAGTATGTACCACGATCTTTGTCTGTTTGCCCCCAGCTGCAGCTGACACACTTCCTGCACGCATGGTTACCAAGACAGCTGAAACTTCCATGATTTGCCGTACAGCACAGCGGGAGTATATCACTGATATGAGCTCTGCTACCATGACTTTCTTGAGTCTTTTCATTGCTCACTTTTTTTAAAAAAATCATTCTTATGTTAGAATGCTATTAATTTAATTCCCTGACACTAACTATACTTCTCTTACTCTACTTTCTCATGCTAATTTGTTATAAAACGGTAAAGTCCTTATGGTCCTATCAGACCATAGGACTGCTCTCTCATTAGAGAGAGACGACTGAGGCTGACCATACCTCAGGTGAGGGGAGAAGTTGAGAAGGAGAGTCTTTCATGGTAACCACAGCCAGTGTAGGAATTGAACCCGTGCTGTTGTTGATACTCTGCAAACCAGCTGTCCAGTCAACTGAGCTAGCTGACCCCCAAGTATTCTGCTATTTTGGCTCTGATTTTCACTTATTCTGTTATTTCTCTTTAAAAGAAAGTACACTTTTTAAAAATTCTGAATCAGTCAGCACGACCACTTTGCTGCGATGACATTGTTTGACTTGTTTTCCCATTCAGCAGAGCCCTGAAGCTGTACTGTTAAACTAGGATTCCCCTCCCGCTGCTCAGCTGAAGATAAAGAATATAGTTGTACAAATTATCAGCAACCAAAAAAGACCTTACAAACTATGAACCAAAACTAAAACAAAACTGTCCTCATCCCCGTGCACTGAATTCCCACGGTGCTCTAAATTCCCAAAACACACACTCACCGGGCTGTCTTTCGGGGCGTGTTCTCTCCCAAACGCTTGGGTGAAGCTTATTCAGCGTTCACATGTAGATGTCCCACATGTCATTTTAAATTCTGATGTTCATTTTCTTTTTAAAAAAACCAACAGGGCACATAGTGTCTCACGTAAGCTTCTTGCTGGATGTGGTTTTTCTCTCAATCTTGAATTAAAGCAACCCATAAAGCCCTTGCCAGTAATGGATGCTAAGAAAAGATATGACATTATATTTCATGTAATTCAATCTCTTGAATAATGGCTTTTCCTTGAAAAACTTCCATCACACAAAATAGTTTTCCGAACATATGGACATCACTGGCTGGCTTCTTATTACAGTGTAAAGTGAGTTCTGCAATTTCCACTAAGGTCAGCATTAAAAAGAATGCATTTGAGGGCAGCTCGAGTTTTACCAAATTGCTAACCTCGCTCAGCTTCATGTTCAGACACAGCAGTATAGCCATTCCCATTTGTTGTAGCTGTGAACTAAATATGTCCTTGAGGCAGATGGAGCTGTAATGACTGAAATAAAAGACAGAATGTTGAAAGTACACAGCAGATCTGATGGGAGAATCTAAAAAGTTATCCTGTCTATTTCTTTACATGTAGTGCTGGAGTTGCTGTCATCTCCTGGCTTTGCTTTCAGTTATAAAGTGGTGATTCATAAGTGTTTTAAGTTTAGTTCACCCAAAAATCTTGTAGTAGTTACATTGCCATTCTACATGCACATGATTAAGCAGTAGCTGCAAGTTAACTTATATATAAAATAAATACTGTAGAAATGATACATTAAAGCTGCTGAACTTTGTTAAAGCTAGTAATTACAGAAGTATCACACATTGGGCAAAACAAAATGATGATACTAAAAGATATTGCTCCGGTAATTCCAAAGTCTAGATAAGTTTCCACTAGTTCATATCTTGAGGCTCCTACCCAGGAAATTGCAGGGTAGTACTAATCAAAAGGTACAGGAGAACTTTAAGTAAAATTTGATCAGATTCACAAATCAAGTTTTGGAATTTCTGGGCTCTGGTGTTTGGAGTGTGATTGTATTTGAAGCATAGAATTTTATGGCTCATAAGGAGGCTGTTCAGTCTATCTTGTCTGGTGGCTCTGTGCTAGCAATTCAAACCTAATCCCACTGGCCCATCCTCTCCCCTTTGCAACTCCCCACTCTACTTAAAACCTTGATCTAAAGTTCCTTTAGGATGTGATGCTTCCCACCTTCTCCAGTTCGTGTGAGAAGCCCTCCAAAAGTATTGGGGAATAAGAAATCTTATTCCTCCAAACCTTTCAACTCACTCGATAACAGCAGAATACTTTCTCAACAACATATTTTATTTCCATCATGTCAATGTTATCCTAAATTATTCCAAAGTGCTTCACCGGTGCAGTATAATATAAAATATGGTACCAAGCCACATACAGTGATATTAGGTCAGATAACTAAAGGCTTTGTCAAAGAGAAAAGTCTTATGGAGTGCCTTAAAGGAAGAAAGAGGTGAAGAGGCACAGAAATCAGAAGGATATTCCAAGAGCTGGGGCTAGGCTACTGATGGCAGGGTCACCAATGGAGAGCCAATCGGGATGGTCAAAAGGCTGGAATTAGAAGAGCATAAATATCTCTGAAGCTTGTGGGCTGAGTGGAAGCTACGATTAAGAAGTGAAAACGTAGAGAAGTTTCAAGACAAGGATAAGAATTTTATAATTCAAAATATCACTCTCCTGGGATCCATTGTAAATCAGTTGGAAATAGATGGATGGAACATGAAGCAAATTGAATCATGGGTGGCAGAATTTTGGAGGGCTTCAGATTTATGGAGAGCAGCCAAGAGTGGGTTGGAGCACTCAAGTCTGGAGATATCAAAGACATACGTCAAAACCAGAAACTCCACTTCAGTATTTCCAAACGAGATGATAACTTCTGACCTTAATAATTTTATTTAATACTCCTTTGTTATTTTATGATAATTAAGTGGCTATTCTCAGCCGAGTAATCCGGATACATAGTATAAATGAATACAAAGCTCTTGAGAATTGAATTTGTAAATAAATATGGGAATAAGAAGCGGTTACACATGACAGTAATGTTTTCAAATTGTTGTAAGGATCCAAATGTTTCACTCGTTTTTTTTTAAGGAGCTAAAACTCAACTTCATCTGATCTTGTTTGTATCTCTCCTACCTGCACCAATACACTTGGCTCTTGACTCTTACCTGAAGTGACCAGACAGTCGAACTGCTTTTGAAGGACAGTAAAAGCCAGCCTTGCTAACAGTACCATCACCAATAGTAATAAATCTGATTGGGTGTTTGTGGCTGTAACTGAGATCTAATTTGATTGTTGAAAGGCTGCTAAATTTTCACTTTTATAGATAAGATGCAACTGTAGTTGGTCATTGGCATGTTGCCCACAGCAATAAATCTCAAACCATTGAAAATCCAAACTTCCAAAGCAATTTAAGTTGAGATTGTTTTGCCTTTATCATCAACGTGAAAAATAAAATTAATTAACTCTGTGTCCTACAATTGTGTACTCCATAACTGCCTGAAGAAGGAGCAGCCCACCGAAAGCTAGTGCATCAAATTAAACCTGTTGGACTACACCTGGTGTTAACTTTGTACATCCCAGTCCAACACTGGCATCTCCAAAAAATTGATTATGGTATGATTTACAACAGTTGTATACTGATCATTACTTTCTACAGGAAGTTACTAAACAACAATATCTAATTATTTGAATCCAGCAACATAAACAGTGTAGCAAAGTAAGAACTTGGGTCTTAGAATGTTGAATTTTCAAATGATTGAAACTAAGCAAATTTGATTTGATTGAATGAGATGATGCAAAGCCTAAGCCAAATTTAGCTGGTTGATCCAGGGTATTCAAATTGGAGACTTCCAGGTGCAAGGAGATTTAGAATCTGGGTTTAACTTGTTGCATTTGTCATTACTGTGTAATTTTTTTTACAGTTAGGAAATTTTATGGCAGATTGGCGTGTAGAGTTGGTTGAAGTTGTCTGCAGAGCAGGTTAAGGAATTGGAAGGTGCCAAGCTGAGGAGTTGTTGTGCCTCCTTTGGCAGGATGGTATAATTGCAGCATGACATGTTCACATAAACTGCTTTCATTATCAATGTCAACATAGAAATTTCTAATCAAAAGATTTAACACAGAAGTGTGATAATATAACCACTGATGTAATAGATCCAATCAAATTTTAAATCAAAATGTAAAAATATTATTTTGTCAAAGATAAGGAAATGGCAAGTAGTTGTAGTAATTTGTGCATTACTTTAGGCCTGCTGTAATATTTTATCTCCATCAGTGCAACTGAAGCACCATCTGGGGCATATGACTGAGGGTTCACACTGAAACCATAAAGCAAAATAGAAAAAATTCAGAACTTTTTAATCACTGATAACGTAAACTTACTTAGAATAATGAGTGGTCAAGTCACGGAGTGACTGAAATAAACCTCAATCATGCATGTAAACTCAATGGGATAATCACATCATAAATAGTATTTGTTGCATTTGTTCAGTAAATCCATGTGAGGATTGAGGACCAAACCTTATTAAAGCAGTACACCTCGTTAGATCCATGACATGTTCTAGGACTTGGCCATATGGACTAGGAAGGTTTGATTCCTGACTATGGTTAGCTTGCTGACTTCAACCAAAACAGTAGATGGGATGCTACTAGCTATCAATAAATTTGAGCTAAATCAACTAGGTTCTTACTACAGTACTGGTCGCTCACTATTGACCCCTGCTGAATAATGTACGTTTCATGGACGATGTCTAAACACAGGTTGTTTGAGTGTGATTAGATTAGATTACTGATAGTGTGGAAACAGGCCCTTTGGCCCAACAAGTCCACACCGACCCGCCGAAGCGCACCCACCCAGACCGGTTCCCCTGCATTTACCCCTGCACCTAACACTACGAGCAATTTTAGCGTGGCCAATTCACCTAACCTGAGCATCTTTGGACTGTGGGAGGAAACCGGAGCACCCGGAGGAAACCCACGCAGACACGGAGAAAATGTGCAAACTCCACACAGTCAGTCACCTGAGGCGGGAATTGAACCTGGGTCTCTGGCTCTGTGAGGCAGCAGTGCTAACCACTGTGCCACCATGCCACCCACTCCCATAGCTACTTTGCTAACCAAAACATTAACCCCGCTCTGTCATGAAGATTGGGCAACATGAGCAATATGCTGAGGTTCGCAGGCAACCAGATCCGGCACCTTCAGGAGAGGAGAAATGAAGAGAGACCAAAACAACAGCTGAACAATTGCATGGAAATAATTCATCTTGGAGAGCAGGGCCCTTGACTGGCAGGATAAATGCTTTTTTTTTTCAGTCTTGCTATGCTTTCACAATTCAGTATTGCTAAGCAGAAGCAGATGTACAGTAACATATGCCCCTCCGGCACTGCCCTGAGTTCTCTGAGCAGAAAAGGGTTTTGTTTTACAGTGAATCTTGCCTTTGGTTTCACTGCCATCTGTGTTCTCTAAATTAGGCATCTCACTAGCTTACATTCCCAACCAGGTGTAAGGGCTTGCCTGTGCTGGTACAGTAATTATGATTTTTGACTGCTGCGTGAATGTTGGGTCATGCTGTTCGCAGCATAAATCCAAAGTGGCATTCCAGTCCAGTGGCTTGAAGGCTAAAGTTAAGAAAAGAAAAGTAATCTTGTCATAATTGTCTCCTGCAAAAGCGGTTTTATGTTCTACAGAAGTCATTGAGATTTCCTGTCAGTGTGGTTAACTTCTTTTCTTAGTTGTTGAAGGGAATACTTCTATCAAAGGATTTAGCGAACAAAGCAGCTTGTGTTTAACTTTGCAAAGCTCATTTAATGTACTTTTTCTTTCTACCCTCAAATTATGAAATTGAAAAATCTGAGAAATGTTGATATTCCAAGTAAATTCTGGTGTATATTTTGTATCTTTGTCAGCACAGTTAGGGACCAGCCCTGTAATTGATGGCGGGTGTTACTAGCACAGATGGGTTATAGCTGTGAAGAAAAACTGAGAAGTTACAATCTTTTTGTAACTGGGACTGAATGAGTTAAAAGATGATCTGATTATTTATTAGAAATTCACCGCACCAAAGTAAGCCATTCAACTGAGTGTGACTCTAAGCCAGTATTCATGATCTACCTAAGGCTCCCTTCACCTTACTTCAACTAACCATCTTCGCATATCCTGCTATTTCCTTCTCTCAAAGTGGTGGCAAGTGGGACTAGATTAGGTTAAGATATCTAATTGGCATTAATGAGTTGGACCAAAGGGTCTGTTTCCATTCTGTACATCTCTATGACTCTATGAACCATACCGCTGTCTGAATAAAGACATTTCTGTTAAATTGTTTATTGTATTAATGACTGTCTTATATTTCTTGGCCTTAGTTTTGGATTTGTCCATGAGTGGAAAATGATGGATTAGCTTCTTTGGTCAGCCCACCAGTGACGAAGACTACAGTTTAAGATGATGACAAGAATTTTGGTTGCATTTAGAAAAAGTAATGATTTTCACCTAGATGAGTGACCTGTGTAATTCTCTGTTGTCTGCATTAATGCAGAGTCCATGAATTATTTTAAAAGAGAATTAGATGATTATATTAAAACCTTACCATGATCGGACAGCAAACAGAAATGTCAGAGCTAGTTTCTTTACTCAGAGAGTAGTAAGCGTATGGAATGCTTTGCCTACAACAGTAGTAGATTTGCCAACTTTAAGTACATTTAAGTCGTCATTGGACAAGCATATGGACGTATATGGAATAGTGTAGGTTAGATGGGCTTCAGATTGGTACAACCTCGAGGGCCGAAGGGCCTGTACTGCGCTGTAATGTTCTGTGTAACATTTGGTGTGGGGGGGCACCCAAGTGTGACACTGATTAAAACATATAAAATTCTAATGGGACTGGACAGATGAGATGCTGGGAGGATGTTTTCCCTGTTGGGGAGTCTAGAACCTAAGTCACAGTCTTTGGATATGAGGTAGACCATTTAGAACTAATATGAGGAAAGATGTCTTCCTTCAAAGGGTAGTGAATCTCTACTACAGAAGGCTGTGAAGGCTGAACATATTCAACAAAGAGATTGGTTTTTTTAGGTATTAAAGGCATCAAGGGATAGGGTGAAGAAAGTGGGAATTTGGCATAGAGATGGAGGATCAGCCATGATTGTGTCGAGTGGTAGAACAGGCTTGAAGGGCCAAATGGCCTACTACATCGCCTTGTTTCAGTGTTTCTATGATTACATGGAGAAAATCGCTATTGCAGACGTGATAGGTTGCTTGACTAAAAACGTAGTAAATCCTTCTCTAAATCAAAATGTAGTTCTATTTCCTACCCAGTCCAAACTGTTTGGTATCTGTGCCAGGACCAATAAAATCTATCAAACATCTTTATTGCTCGTACGCTGAGTGCTCGGGAGGGATTCTCACTTTTGATGCGCCTTCACAAAAACAGTTTAAAAAGGATTACAATAAATCACAACAAGCCATTCTTACCCCTGTATTTTATCTTTTAAACAAAAAGCATTGATGATATGAGATAGTTTGAAGGAATTGATCATTACTGATTGAATAAATGGACAGAGGCATCAGTCCAACACATGCTGAAGCCCCTAGAGTCCAGAGCAATATCTGATATTAATTTTGTCTCTCTCACTCAATCAATTGATCCTCCAAATTTTCTTGTTGACATTGGGCTTTGTGTTGAAATAATATTGTTATAATTTATTCACTGAATAGAAATGGGATTTAGCAAAAGTAGTCTCCAGCTCTCTCCACACCTCCACCCCCAGGGACTGTAACTCTCACTTAAGGAGAAGTACTGAAGATTATTATATCACTTTAAAATAAATTGTTTATTTTAAAGATTTAATGTTCAACTTAAAATGAGAAGTTTCAGGCAAATGTGTTAATTTGTTTTCCTGGAGCATAGTTTCAAGATTTACATAGCCCTGATAAGGAAGAAGGGTGGTGGGAATAAATACCTTGTTCAGAAACAGCTGGATATTGAATTAATTATTATCTTTTGAAATAACAAAAAGACATGAAAACCAACAATTATATAAAGAACAAAACTTGCCACTGAAGAGAATGTGAGAAAGATGAAAATATGAAACACAAGTTTCAAAGCAAGAGCCAGTGCAGACAACCAGGGGCCAAGTAGCTTCCTCTAGTGCTGTAGCAGTTCTGTGCAGTTACTCAAAGACATGTCTAACCTTTTAAGTACATTTTCCTCAGTTCGTAGTTCACCACTGTAGATGAATAATCAAAGTAACTGGTGCAAACCCACCCAAAACCTATAGGAAATTACGTATGTTTTGTTTAAATTAATTTAAGTATCACACCTTTGCTCTGGCATGATATTTTATGCAACTTTGGGAGAATTGATTTCTGCACGAGTTAATTGTGAGTCTTGCGACCAGGCTTCGCCCACTGTTTTCCCAATTTTTGTTCACATGATCCACATCGAAAGGTTGGCTTCCAGAAAATATGGCTTGGAATATTTTATATTTATTGCACTTGATGGTTCCAATTATTTGAGGCATTCAGTGCTTTGTACTTGACCTTAATCCATTGATTCGCTAACAGAACTGCGGCCACACCTTTAACAATCCTGTCCAGTGCAGGAGACAGGCTGCAGTTTCTCCATACTGATTTTACTCCTCTTGCTGTATTGATAAGGAGCACTTAGACGTTCAGTCAGGCTTCAATTACCCAGTTCAGTTGAGAGACTTGATCTTGACCCTAATTCCTACCACTTTATAACATAACATTCTAAACTTCGTAACCTAAATTGTTTCCTCCCACTTAGCAAGTAGGTGATAGCAAAGTAACAAAATTATCAAGACACAATTCCCCCCCACACACACACACCTTGAGTTATTTTTATTATTTTATCTGAATAAAGTTCAGCAAAGATTATGCACTAACACACCAAGCAAAAATCTAGCTTGGTTCAATATGGGAGAGTTTGCTTCCTCATCTTAAAATCTAAAAATGTTAGCTAACAATTGTTCAAGTAAATAGGAAACTTACTCAAGGATGATCTGTGACCTTAAGTTCTTTCCTAAGATCTGACCATGATCCAGGCATAGGAACTAACCATCTTCAAGTTTCTTTAAACTATGTTTGTGTTCTGAAATTGAGAAGATACCTAAGATACTAACATCCTGCATTTATATAGAGCCTTTAACATATCCAGTTGCTTCACAGGATTAATTAAACAAAGGTAGGACACTGAACCACTTGAGGGCATATGAAGCAGATGTCCAAATACTTATAAAAGAGGTGAGTTTTATGGGAAATCTTAAAGACAAAATGCAAAATGCTGAAGCAGAAAGGTACGAAGGAGATAATCCAGAGCATAATGTCTAAGCAACTGAATATATGGCCACCTAAGGTGGAGCAATTAAAATGGGGATGAACAAGAAGGCAGAGTTTGAGAAGTATAGTTATCTCAGTGGTTGTGGGCTGGAGGATGTTTCAGAAAGAGACATGATGAGCGATTTGAGAACAAGAATGTGAATTTTAAAATTAAGATATTGTTTAATCAGGAGCCAGTGTTGACCAGAAAGCATGGGAGTGATAACTGAATGGGCCTTGCTTCAAATTAAGACCAGGGCAAGTTAAATAATACAAAGTGAAAAAATGGCATCAGTTGCAAGATCAGAGACTGGAGTATCTGAAGGGATGAATGTCTTCCCTCTCTGCTGATGTGAGTTTGGTATTTTGATCCAGTGGAGTACTTTCCCAGATTGAGCCACAGGTTGGAAGTATGTCTAGGTCTCAGGAAGTGTCCAGGACCTGAAACATTAACTCTGTTTTCTTTCCACAGATGTTTCCTGACCTGCTGAGTTTCTCCATCAGTTTTTGTTTCAGATCTTCTGTGTCTGCAGTTCTTGATTTTATTCCTCAGGGCTTAGCTTTTAGTTCCCTCTTCCCCATCCCAAGAATTTTATTAAGTTCAACTCCTTTGTAACTGTTGCTGTCTCTTTTTTCATATAGGTAATTCAGAGCGACCCCTACTGGGTTCCGACAACAGAAGAAGAGTACTTGCATTTTGGAGAGAAGGCTGATACAGTAAACCAGGCAAACAAATACATGAATACCGTGCGCAAACGGAAAGGGCTGTATGTAGAGGAAAAGATTGTTGAGCATGCTGAGAAGCAGAGAACCCTCAGCAAAAATAAATAACTGCTTCAGAATATAAACTTTTCCAAGAATGCTTATTTATGTATGAATAATGCGCAAAGGGTTAAAGATAAAATCAAAAACTTGATTGTTGGTTAAATATCTCAGCTACCTTAAATTGATTACCTTCAAACATCAATCAGCCCTTCTCTATTCTAATTCCTTGCACATATTGAATACAAAATATCATCAGCCAAAGTCGAAGACCAATTAAAACACAATATTTATATGGTAGACTTTTTAATGAATGAAAATATATCACAGTTACTTGAGACTGAAATGGCTGTGAGAAATGAACTCAGGCATTTGTGTGGTGTGAAGTTTGGAGTAATTTGTATCAAAATGTTGATCTGCTGTTTTGGATTATTTATAACAAACTGAAGAATTTAAAACAAGAGCCAATCATAATCCTGTCTAACTCAAGATTGAGATTTTCACTTACAAGTGCACCCTATGGCCCAGGCTCGGAATGAATTCTAATTTTTATTCCAAATATTAATTAATGCATATCTCAAAATAACATTGTGGAAGAAACAGAACAAGTGGTTTTCCTGTACTGTACTACGATGAGTTTTTATTGGTGGTGAGGTTGACATGCTGTTGAGCACGAAGTGTTGTTCTAAATCTCCATTAGATTTAGTTGCTCACAAAAAGATTTTAACCCCATTTCTAGATGGTTTCACCTGCTGTCAGTATTGCAGTCTTGTAATATGTTGTTATATTTTTAGCTCTTCCTAGTGATGTTAATGATTTTGGTTGTAGCGAGTGAGGGAAAATGAAAAGTTACCTCAAAAGAAATGAGTTGTTATAGAACATTACCCCAAATCAAAAAAAGCCCCATTTTTGGATCGTATTTGGTTCAAATCTAAAATTGTTTCCTCGCATTGTCTTGCCTTATTCCAAAGCATATGCTGACAGAAGAAAGCAATCAACTTTTATGAGGGTACAGATTGGTTTCACTTCATTTGTTCAGGATCACCTGGCAGTTAAACAGTCCACTGCTGACGATGAATTGTTTTGCACAACAATAATTTGGATTATTCAAAATGAGTAATGCAGATAATACACAAAATTGGTAATGTTAATTAAAAGCTCTCAAAACATTTGAATTAAAGATAGATGCTAATTTCCTCCATACCAAATCAAATGACTGTAGATTCAGTAATCCAGAATTAAAACAAAATGCTGGAAACACTCGGGAAGTCTGGCAGCATCTGTAGAGAAAGAAGCAGAATTAATATTTCAAGTTAGTGACTGTTTATCAGAGCAGACCAGGAAAATTGGCGCCTTTTTTCTCTCCACTAATGCTGGCAGACATTTCATACATTTCCAGCAATTTTTGCAATGATCTCCTGTCTGCTACCCATTGACAGCCATGTAACACTAGCTCTAATCAATTATTTGTAATGCTGAAAACTGTTTCAGTTCCTGATGCATTGTGAAATCTAATTAAACATTGATCCTGTGAGTGAAATGCTACATAAGGTCACACTTTAAAGCTACCGTTTGTACTTAAGAGCTTTTGCATGTCTTTCGATCAGTGATCTGGTAAAATGCAACTAGCCTTCAGCATCCCTATGCAATTTTCACTTACTGAATCAGGTTTATTACCCCCTTGACAATTGATGGGTCTGCAACATGGGGAGGAGGAATACAAGTCATAGGAAGCACATCATTCATTAATTTTTAAATATCCAAAATGCATTTGCATTAAAAGAACCAAAAAGGCTGTGAATGCAGGAGTTAAACAGACAAGTCTTTAATTTTGTTTGTGAAATGCTGCATTAATAAAGTTATATTTTATATCAATCATGTGCATCAAAATCTCTTCTAAACATCTTACATCTGTATTTATTTCCTGGCTACAAGACATACTTCCTGTACCACATTTTTCTGTCTCACAAGTTGTCAGCTTTTTGCATTGTAAATCCTATGTCTATATTTATAATGGAAATTATGTAAACTCAGAATTACACCATACGTCCAATTATTCTAAATAATTTACACCTCCCAGAATTGAAATACTTCCTACTGGAGATTTTTGTCTCAAGAAAACATTTCTTCGTCTTTTTATTTTGTTTGTGACACTTATTAGAATTTCATTTCTTTCTCAAGTGCTTCTTAAGGATTCAAAATAGTATGAGTTTTATCTTTTCAGAGATCAGTTTTCCGTTATAACACAGTGTATTCTAGGCATAGATCTCAATGACTATGCTGATTATATCTAAACAGCTGCAACAACATTCAAGAAGCTCAACACTATCCAAAAACAAAGCAGCCTGCTCTATCAGCATCTTAACCACTGACTCAAACATCCATTTTCTGAATTGTTTGGCTCAATGTGAGTGCAGCATATTCTATCTACCATAGAATGCGGCTGTTGAAACTCACCAAGGCCTCTCAGCAGCTCCTCATGTACCTAGAAGGACAAGCAGCAAGCACACAACAATATGCACAACACTCACCAGACTGAGACAAAGTGAGGACTGCAGATGCTGGAGATCAGAGTTGAGAGTGTGGTGCTGGAAAAACACATCAGGCAGGCCTTATGCCCGAAACGTTGATTCTCCTGCTCCTCGGATGGTGCCTGACTTGTGCTTTTCTAGCAGCACACTCTTGAGTCTCACCAGTTTGACTTGGATGGATGTTGTCATTGCCACAACAAGAATGTTGCCATTCGCGTGTTATTGTTGAATCACAATCTTGGAAGCCGTGACCTACGACACAGCCAAAGTGCTTTCACCAGACGGACTGTTGCAATAGAAAAACCTGGCCCACTTTCACCTTCTCGAGGACATTGGAATGAGCAATAACTGCTTCCTTTAGCAGCAACGTTCACAGCCAAAGGACGATTTCTTTTTTCAATATACAGAGAAAAAGATCAGCTCCTTTGGACCAGGCATATTGCAAAACACAAAGGAGCCATACAAGTAATAGCTGTGATTATAGATTATGATGAGGCTGAAAACGTGAAAGGTAACCACTGCACTTGCACTTAGTTTGCCTGGTATTATCCTAACAGGTGGTGCACGGGCAGACCATTTAGCCAAACTGGACCGTGCCAGTGTTTCAAGTCCACATCAGCAATGTTCTGCTGTCCATCATTTGAGTTTTTCAACATCATCTTTTTATCTATCCCCTAAATGTTGATATTGCCCAGAACTTCCATGTGGCAGAAAGTTTACCTGCTGCCTGGTTAAAGAGATTAAGAAGTAAAGATTTTATTTGAAAGTTCATCTCTCACATAAACATAAGCTAAATAAAGAAGGCAGTGCGGTTTGGTACACCCTGTATAAAATTGGTCATTTTTATGCTCTTGATCATGAACAGGTTAAAATTTAGATGCTTAACCAAAAATAGATTTTATTATATGGTATCTCAGGTTGGGTTGTGCACTTACCTGTAATCATTCCCACTTAATATTGCAGATGGGAGTGCTAATTACAACATCTTTTTAATAATGTGCTTGTTTTGTTGAACTCTAAAGTAACATCTAAAATTACAGCTAAATTGTATATTTGCAAGCTTTCTTCAGCATGTCATTACATCTATATTTTGTTGGCCATGAAAACTGTCCTTGGCTGAATTCGATGATAGTCGTGCAGCCAGTTTCCTTTGAGGCATTGGTTGACAACCATATTAAGATTGTACCTTTAAAACAAAGACTACAGTAACTGTTTTGGAGGTGCCCTGAGCTGAGCCTCGAAGTAGATCTGAACCAATGTTTTTGCTCTGGAACTCGGCTGACAGCTTAAATATGGACTGATGCTAAATGGTACTTGAGACTTATTATGTTTTAAGTAGTGGGGGAAGGGGGGAGTTACTCGACCCCCAAAGGCAGTTCTCTGTTGGAAGTTCATCTGTTAGCCCATGAGCCTTAGAAGAGAAGCAGCCAGTCAGATTAGTTTAATGACAAGATTAGATCTCTGGCACAAGTGTGTCCAGAAAAGACAAATTATCTGGGACAAATTTAAGCAAACTGCTGCTCTACAGGTCACTGGTAGTTTGGAGGCTGAAGCCTACATTTATACATTCAAAGGCAATGTCTTTTTTAGAATATTATAGTGCTGCCTCTGAATACAGAAGCACTAGTTCAGTTATAGTCACGATGTAGCAATTTTACAGGCCAAAGTGGAGATGGAAAGAGAAACTGAATCTAGTGCTTTCTGTATAAAGGAGTTCTGTACCAGTCACTACAATGTTAGAAAGAAAACTTTATGGAATGTTCCACTTTGAGGAATGTTTTCAAGGTGTTCCACTTTTGTTATTGTTATTCTGGAAAACGCAGGAAACCCCCACTGATGGTGAAGGATTAACTGTATCCAGGGCATTGCCAAAACTCTTGTGCTCATCTTTGTACACTTACCTAAACAGACAGGCGATAACTCTATCATTTGTTCTAAAAGAATACTTCTCTGACAATACGACACTCCCTCAGTACTGCCTTGAAGTGCCAGCCTAGATTATATATAGAAGGCCCTGAAAATAGCCTTGAACTCACCTTATCCTGCTATCGGGTGCGGGCATTATTGTGATAATATTTGTACAAACATTGCCTGCCTGATATTTCTCATTTAATTTTTTATTCCACCAACTACGGCACCTTCTGCTCTGTTCAGGTCAGTGTAAGTACTGTCGCTAAACAGGTCTGTACTAATGAATGTAGATTCCTATAGTCCCTTTTCTCAAAGGGAAATGGGAGCTACGTAAAATTCAACAATATATAACATACAATGTGCTAGCTTTTTCTGTAATTAGGCTGAAAAGCAAAAGGTGAGTAGGCTCATGGAAGTGAACCATTCATAAAGTGGCTTGGTGATAAGTTTTAATGAGTTGAAGATTTGTCAAGTCATGTTATAAAGTGAAATACAAAATGACAATCTTTCAAAGCAGTCATGCAGAAATCACCATTTTTAACCATTTGCATATTGTAAAGTTATAAATTAAGCAAAGTGTAGATTATTAAATGCCTTGGCTTTTCTGATAAAGGCACATTAACTGTGAAATTTTATCTCAATTTCTCTCCACAGAAGCTGCCTGACCTTCGGAGTATTTCCAACATCATCTAGGTTTATTTCTTATGGAGTACTGCCTGAAATAAAGCTGGATAGAAGCACATTTTTTCCCACTTTGTAACTGAGGTATTAATGGGGTTAATTATTTCCAAGTTTGCAGGTTGGTTGAAAGTAAGCATTTGTCTGCCTTAAACAGTTGAGTCTAACAATATGTAAAATATACATGTGCCTTCTGACATACAAGTGCAAGTTTTGCTATTCAAATGTTGGTCACAACACTTCAGCAGAATTCAGATAATCCCACATAAATTGAACAGTCCTATTATCTGGCTGCAGACTCTATATTTCAAAGTTTTAGAAACCAAATGTTCTGATATTCACGTATAGTTTTTGTCCTTCTGAACTAATAATCACATTATTTTCCCATAATAAGATGCCTTACAAACATGGTGGCTACTTTTGGAGTTTAGCCAGCAACAATTGGGCAGCATATCAACACCCAGTAATCCTGAAGCCAATGTTATTGTTATTGTATCGGCTCCAGGAGTTTGAATAATGGGAGGGATAAATGGTGTTTATGTTGATTATTCAGGCTGTCCAGACCCAGTCAACAATTACTTGCAGACCATCTTAGCTCACGTATTGGATAACTGAGGTTGTTTGAGTTATAATGAAAGGCTGGATAGGCTGGGACTTCTTTCGGTGGAGCATAGGGTGTTAAGAGGCGACATCATAGAAATGTATAAAATAATGAGGGGGATAGATACAGTTAATAGTAGTTGTCTTTTCCCGAGGATAGGGAATTTCAAGACTAGAGGATGTGTTTTTAAGTTGAGAGGAGAGAATATTTTAAAAAGACATCAGGGGATTTTTCTTTCCATAGAGGGTGGTTTGCATGTGGAATGAGCGTCCTGAGGAAATGATGGTTTTGGTTACAATTACAAATTGTAAAAGACGTTTGGATCAGTACATAAATATTAAGGTTTGGAGGGATATTGGCTAGGAGCAGGCAGGTGGGGCTAGTTTAGTTTGGGATTATGTTTGGCATGGAATGGTTGGACCAAAGGGTCTGTTTCCATGCTTCATGACTCTATGACTATGTCCAAGTCGCCCATCATCATAGAAGTCAATTAGCATTGAAGAGACCCTAGCTCTTCCCTCATCCAGTGGATTGTCTGTAGCCAATCATTAAAACAAAAGCAAATTGCTGAAGTATGTTAGAATCTGAAATAAAAACAGTAAAAGCTGAAATTACTCAGCAGGTCAGGCAACATCTTTGGAGAGAAAGTGAAAAGTCACCAGTCTGAAAAAGCTGATTATCTCTACAGGGGCTACCTGCCTGCCTGGATATTTTCAGGGTTTTTTTTTGTATTCTTTATAGCAGATTGTTAGACAGCTTGGGTTGGGAGCAGGCATGAGAAGCTCCTCCTGAAAACTATAGACATTACCACAGTTCAGCAAAATTTGTGACTTGGATGCTGCCATCCTCGATTTGGAGGTGCTGGTGTCATCAGCAATTCTTCGACTTATTTAATCTCCCAACCCTGGGTATATGAGTAAGCATTTTCATGGCCAATCTCCATGTAATGCTTTCCAGCAGCTGTAACACTACAACTAAGTTTCATCAGTTTTCTCATCAGCTGTATGACAGGCATCTTGCCTTTGGCGTGGTGGGTGGGCTTTTGATTGTACAGTTGTACTTTTATTAAAGGGACGATCCTCGCAGCTATGGGATCATCGTTTTTAAAATGTACAGCATCATTTCAGATTGCTTTGAATTGGAATTTGCCTGATTGCTTGTTTTTACAGCCATAGATTGAAGCCTGTTGACCTGAGAATTATAATGGCATTAATTGCCACACTGGATGTTCAATAAAATAAATAGCCAGAGAGGGTGTTTGTTACAATCTGAAGGAATATCTTGCCCTCACCTCTCCACCACCTGTGTAAGGATGATTGACGTTGTCTCATTGTGGCCTGAGGCTGATGTAACTGAAGTTGAGCTCAGAAAACTTGGACAGAAAGGCTGTGATTCAGAGAGCTGAAATATTAGCCTCGCTGAGATAGCTCCGTCATTACCAAACTGCTTAGTGCTGCCTTCAGCTGAGCTTGACAGGAAATGATCACCTTTGAGAATCCTAGTCAGGTTAGATAAGAAATGTCAACAGCCACAACAGTGAAGGAGCTTCAGTTGTGATTCTCAGTTAAGTATGTATTTCAGATCTTACTGGGCTTAATTTCAATACTGAAAAATAAACATCTCGTTCTTCAGTTATTGTTTGTCAAAGAAAGCAATACGTAGAAAATCATGAAACTGTGCTGGGCTGTTGGCAGAAGGTTCACTGTCACAGCAGATGCTAATTTCAGACAAAGCTGGCTTGATTTGTCAGTTACTTTCTTCCTTCTTAGAAACCAACCTTTGACCCCAGTCTCAGCCTGCCTGCCTCCTGGCTTGACTTTGGAGAATGCTATTAATCTCCGTTGCAATGTTATTAGTTTTGTAAATTATTAAATGAAGATGATTATTCGTGATTTCAGGAAATCATTGCTGCTTTGCGTCAGATGGTTAGATCTGATGGATTATTACTGGCACAATGTTTTCTTAAACTTTGTGTGTCCGTTGTTTTGATGGCTGTTTAAAATTGTTTTCTCTTTTATAGCCTTAGGAGAAAGTGAGGACTGCAAATGCTAGAGATCAGAGTCAAAAAGTGTGACACTGGAAAAGCACAGCAGGTCCCGATGAAGGGCTTATGCCCGAAATGTCGACTCTCCTGCTCCTCGGATGTGGCCTGACCTGTGGCGCTTTTCCAGCACCACATTTTTCAACTTTTATAGCCTCAGCCTGCTGTAGTTTGTTCAATACTAATTGTCTTGTTTAAAATTGTAAAAGTGCAATTCTGAAGCTGCTAAAGTTATTTTGCTGTTTACTTGTTATTGTTATTCATACGTCACATTGAAAGTATGCTGGAAAAGTTTCAGTCATACTTCACACACTAAATCATGTGGATAAAACATAGTTAGGTTTGCTGTAGCTCTGACACTGTTGAAGTGTCATAGAGTCATAGAGATGTACAGCACAGAAACAGACCCTTCAGTCCAACCAGTCCATGCTGACCAGATATCCCAACCCAATCTAGTCCCATCTGCCAGCACCCGGCCCATATCCCTCCAAACCCTTCCTGTTCATATGCCCATCCAAATGCCTCTTAAATGTTGTAATTGTACCAGCCTCCACCACTTCCTCTGGCAGCTCATTCCATACACGTACCACCCTCTGTGTGAAAACGTTGCCCCTTAGGTCTCTTTTATATCTTTCCCCTCTCACCCTAAACCTATGCCCTCTAGTTCTGGACTGTCTGACCCCAGGGAAAAGACTTTGCCTATTTACCCTATCCATGCCCCTTATAATTTTGTATATCTCTATAAGGTCACCCCTCAGCCTCCAATGCTTCAGGGAAAACAGCCCCAGCCTGTTCAGCCTCTCCCTATAGTTCAAATCCTCCAACCCTGGCAACATCCTTATAAATCTTTTCTGAACCCTTTCAAGTTTCACAACATCTTTCCAATAGGAAGGAGACCAGAATTGCATGCAATATTCCAACAGTGTGAAGAAAGAACTTACATTAATACTGTAGCTTTCAAGATGTCAGAATGTCCCAAAACACTTTACATCCAATTAAGCGTTTATGTACCGTGCGGTCACTGTTGTAATGTGGAGAAGTAACAACAGCCAATTTGAACAGAGCAAGATCCCACAATAGGCAATATGATAATAACCAGATAATGGTTTTAGTGATGTTGATTCACAGATCAATAATGAATAAGACACAAAGGTGTTATCAATAGTAGAAATGCAAAGTAGTTTTTGGCCCCTGGTATATTGTGTAGCACAGACTGGCCAAGACATTGTGTGCAACTTTGGATATCCCATTATAGGCTGGATGTAGAACATGAGAAAGATGTAGCACAGGTTGGCGAATTTGTGATCAAGAATATAAAAGGTTAAGATGTTTTTTCTGGATCTGGGAAGATTACAAAGTGACTTGAATTGGTAAAGCCATTGTTACCTGCTGAACCTGACTCCCACATTTTCTCCATCTCCATGTTTGAAACCTTCCATTCAGGTTTCCATCCCTGACACAGCCCTCATCAAAGTCACAAATTCTTGGCACAGTTAATAGACCTTCCTCATTATTTCCAAGCAGTTACTATGGTTAACTGACCCTCCTAATTATACAAGATTCATAGGAGGCTAGACAAGGTAGATGCAGAAAGGTTGTTTCATCTTGTGAGAGAGTCTAGACCTAAAGGGCATAATCTCAGAATAAAAATACACACATTTCTGACAGAGATGAGAAGGAATTTCTTCCCTCAGAGGGTTGTGAATCTTTATCATGGAGGGCTGTTGACTCTGGGTGATTAAGTACTTTCAAGGCTGAGATGGACAGATTTCAGTTCATAAAAGCATTAAAAATTATGGGGAAAAGTAGGAAAGTGGAGTTGAGGATTATCAGATCTCATTCAATGACGGAGCAGACTCAATGGGCTGAATGGCCTACTTCTACTCCTGTGTCTTATGGTGTTCAAACTGTCTGTAGTTTTTGACACAACCATGCCCCCCAAACTGCTCCAATGCTCTTGTCACTGTGCATCAAGTTGGGAATGATCTCTCCATTCTGATTGCCCTTTGCCAGAAAAAAACACCTAAATTGCTACTCTCCCTGCTATCGATCCATTAACTCTGGAATCCCTCACCTTTCCTTTGCCGCCTCCTGTTTCTCATCACCATATCATTCTCTCTGTGATATTGGCTCAAAGCATAACATCAAGTTTCACATGTCCACTGACCATGCATAACTCCACCCACGCCAAAACCACTCTCCAACCCTTCACAGTCTCTGCTTTGTCATATTCTTGTCCAACTAGTGAATGAGCAGGAATTCCCCACCTTTAAATATTGAGCAAACTGAAGCTATTGTCTTTGGTTAGCACCAGCAACTCTGTTCTCTCGCCACTGACTCCATCCTTAGTCACTAACTGAAGTTGAATCAAATAGTTTACAATCTTGGCATCACGTTAGATCCTGAGGTGGACTCCCCCACCATATTTTCTCCATTACTAAGACTGTCTACCTCTAACTCCATGACATTGCCTGTCCATGTCCCTGCTTCAGGCAATTGGCAAAGCCTTGCTTTTGTTAACTCAAGACTCCATTATTCCAGTGCTATCCTGGCCAGCGCCCCACCTGGTGTGCTCCATACACTTGAACTCAAGTGAAGCTCTGCAGTCTATATCATAACGGTTCGCCAACCTTGTCACTGATATTAGACCCTGATGTGACGTGAAGAAGGCGTTAGGTATGCTTACCTTTATTGATCAGTGCATTGAGTATTGGAGTTGTGATGTCATGTTGCGGCTGTACAGGACATTGGTTTGGCTGTAATTGGAATACTATGTTCAGCTCTGGTCTCCCTGCTTTAGGAAGGATGTTGTGAAACTCGAAAAGGTTCAGAAAAGATTTACAAGGATGTTGCCAAAATTGGAGGGTTTGAGCTGAAGGGAGAGGCTGAATAGGCTGAGGCTGTTTTCCCTGGATTGATGGAGGGGTGACCCTATAGAAGTTTATAAAATTATGAGGGGCATGGATAGGGTGAGTAGTTTAAGGTCTTATCTCCAGGGTAGGGGAATCGAAAACTAGAGAGCATAGGTTTCAGGTCAGTGGGGAAAGATTTAAAAGGGACATATGGGGCAATGTTTCACACACACGGTGGTGAGTTCATTCTGGAATGAACTACCAGAGAAAGTGGTGGAGGCTGGTACAATTGCAACATTTAAAAGGCATCTGGATGGGTATATGAATTGGAAAGGTTAGAGTTATATGGAACAAATACTGGCAAATGGGACTAGGTTAATTTAGATGACCTGGTCAGCATTGATGAGTTGGACCAAAGGGCCTAGTTCCATGCAGTACATCACTATGATTATAAAATTCTCATCCTTGATTTCAAACCATCCATGACTCTGCTCCCTCCGATCTCAGTAATGTCCTTCCCTGTTCTAGCCTCTGAAATATTGCCATTTGAAATTGCACCATAATTTGTGGTTGAGGTACACACTGCAATGTCACCACTACCAGCTTCTAGTTGGAGTCATTTACTGCCACCACCCACTTTCCTTGACTGGATATAAGGGCCAACATGGTTTCCAGTTGTAGAGGAACAACCTACAGTGAGACTGAATAGAAGAGGCCTTTGTCTAATATAATGTAGATATTTTCTTATCAACCTGTTGGGAGACATCATTAAATACCTCTGGAGCAGATAGGACTTGAACTCAGTCCTCCTGGCTCAGAGGAAGGAACACTATCACTGCACTACAAGAGCCCAAAGAATGTAGTGTATTACATGATAGCAATCAGGCACACAGTACATTTCTTAGTTAGACTGTGGATGTAGGTTTGCTCGCTGAACTGGAAGGTTTGTTTTCAGATGTTTTGTCACCATACTAGGTAACATCTTCAGTGAGGTAAAAACAAGGACTGCAGATGCTGGAAACCAGAGTCTAGATTAGAGTGGTCCTGGAAAAGCACAGCAGGTAAGGCAGCATCCGAGGAGCAGGAAAATCAACATTTCGGGTAAACACCGCTATTCCTGATGAAGGGCTTTTGCCTGAAACGTTGATTTTCCTGCTCCTCAGATGCTGCCTGACCTGTGCTTTTTCCAGCACCACTCTAATCTAGATCCTAACATCTTTAGTGAGCCTCTGAATGGAACACTGGTGGTGTAGCCCACTTTATATGTTTGGGTTTCCTTGGGTTGGTGATGTAATTTCCTGTGGTGATGCCATTCCCTGTTATTTTTCTCATGGGGTGGTAAATGGGATCCAATCAATGTGTTTGTTGATAGACTTCTGGTTGGAATGTCTTGCTTCTAGGAATTCTCGTACGTGTCTCTGTTTGGCTTGTCCTAGGATGGTTGTGTTTTCCCAGTCGAAGTGGTTTCCTTCCTCATCTGTATGTAAGGATACTAGTGAGAGTGGGTCATTTTGTTTTGTGGCTAGTTGATGTTCATGTATCCTGGTGGCTAGTTTTCTGCCTGTTTGTCCAATGTAGTGTTTGTTAAGTGTTCTTGCAAGTTAGTTGTTAGTTACTTCGTTAGACTGTTGAGAGACGTGTCAGCCTTTACCCTACAATATCATAAGATACCTTTCCCCCACCTGCCTTTTGATGACATCAGTTTGGGTGGAGTTGAATGCAGTCCTCAGTGTTAACCCTTTCAGAACCATTACCTTACACACCAAAAGTTGCTGTGGGGACCCTAACCTTTGGGATTTCCTCTTGTAAACCTCTTCATCTCTCTCACTACTGAGTATCTTTCCTTGTCTGTGAAATGGCAAAGGAAGATCAAACCTTTCAGATCAATAGAAATTAAAGGTAAAGGGAAGTTAGAAAAAAATGTGTTTATGCAGAGTTTGGAGTTCTACAGACTACTGTCAAAGTAGAACCAATAGGTACTTCAGAAACAAAGAACGAAATAAAAGATATGACAAAGGGCTGTATCGAAAGATATTGGAGAGAGAATAAGCAGTATTTGCAACCAATACTGGTGTGCTGATAAGCCAATGTCCTGTTTCTCTGCTGTCATGTGATGTGCCCAACATCAGATACCAGGCTAAAAGTCTGCCTCTGCTTCATCTTGGTAATTTTTGTCAGGGGGCATTTCCCAGTCCACTCGCAGGAGAAGGGCCCAGGTCTACCTCAGTGAGACCCCCATGTTGTTAGGGTTATCTTGAACCAACTGTGTGAACAGGCTGTGCAGCAAAATGTCTTCCCAAAAGAATATCTCAACTAAGTGAGGCTCCAATCTGAGAGACCTTTCGGAGAAAGGGGACTGATATCCTACAGACATCTTAGCTCCTGCTGCACATTGAATATTTCAGTCTAGGGTGATACCGTCAGACACCTGAAATTAGTATGACACACACTGCCTCTGGCAGGAGGTAATGTACAAGCCATAGCAATTCTAAAAAGGGATGAAAAGAAAATAGCTGGAAACGGGAAACAAATTTTATTGAAAGTGCATTTTAAATTGAAATAGATGGACCATTGAGGAAGGTAAATATGGAATCCCTGTTTGCATTAAACAACAATAATACAAAGGGAAAGTGTAGTTTAATATAAGAGTAGATATGTGAAGTAGTTTCTGCCACCAGTAATAGGAAAGTGGCAGGTCAATAGCAACCACAAGGCCTTTATTTCATCATGTAACCATGGCTTCAATTCGACAAAGGCAAAGTGTGTCCAGAAAGAATCTTTAGAAGTTTTGAAATTGATTTGTTCATACAAAATGGTTTTGATTCCAGTACTGGGGCAGCTCAGTGGTTAGCACAGCTGCCTCACAGCACCAGGGATCTGGGTTCAATTCTACCCACGGGTGACTGTCTATGAGAGTTTGCATATTCTCCCTGTGTCTATGTGTGTTTCCTCTGGGTGATCTGGTTTCCTCCCACAGTTCAAAGATATGCAAGTTAGGTGGATTGGCAATGCTAAATTGCCCCTAGTGTCAGGGGATGTGTAAATTAGGTGGATTAGCTATGGGAAATGCAAGGTTACAGGGATAGGCTGGGAGGGGTGAGTCTGGGTGGGGTGCTCTTTGGAGAGTTGGTGTGGACTTGTTGGGACGAATGGTCTGTTTCCACAATGTTGGGATTTTACTACGTTAGATTTGTAGCCTTTTTCATAGACAGTTTGTTATTGTGTAATTTTACAATTTGATTAGAATACCAAGTTTCCCTTCGAGTTGCATATCATCTTGACTTTGAACTATATTCATTCACTGTCACCGGATTGCATACCCACACTAGATAAAGTGCAGGGGTTCAAGATGCCAGATCATCTTCTAAAATGATGGGCATAGTGGTAATGACACTGGTCTAGTAACCCTCCCCAGGCTACTTTTCTCAGGACTGGGTAAGAATCCCACCACACCAGACAGTGATATTTGAATCCTCTAAAACTCTGGAATTAAAAGCTGGTCTAATGGTGACAGTGTAACCACTGTCAATGGTCATCAAAAAAATATGCTTCGTTAACATCCATTAGGGAGAGAAATCCATTGTCTTTACCCAGTCTGGCCTACATGTGAATCCAGACCCACAGCTCTGTGGTTGACTCTTAACTGCTGTCTGGGCAATTAGGGTCAATAAATACTGGCCAAGCCAACGATACCCACATTCCATTAACAAATAAAAAAAGCTTCTCGAGGGCAATGAAGGAATAAATGGGAAGTAAATGTCAGCCCAGACTTCAACAGACCTATTCCACAAATGGATAAAGAAACTGTGCAATATTTTCACATATTAAAATATATTGGGGTAATATTAAGGCAGGAAAACGTATTGTAGTTGTATACACAATAACTTGGCTGCAAATTGCTTCATATCTTGTCTAAATAATTACCCAGTGCATCTCTGTACTTTGGATGTTTATTGAATAAATTATTGCTGGATAGGTAGTTCACTTTAATACATGTATTCAAGTATGCAATTCCTGAAGAAGGGCTCATGCCCGAAACGTCGATTCTCCTCCTTGGATGCTGCCTGACCTGCTGCGCTTTTCCAGCAACACATTTTCAGTACAAGTATGCAATATTTTGCTTAGGTTTTTGTAAGACAGTAGGGTATAATGGTGTCTTGACTCTTATTGTTCAAGTTCATTGGCTATATTACAAGGGTCACTTATCTTAAAGTCAGAGTCAACATAGTCAGCTAGTCTCACTGTACTGTAGAGTTAGAGCTTTCAACACAAGAAGCCTTTGTATCTCTTAAAGTGTGCTAATGAACTATGTTGCTGTATCAACTCTATCCAGCTAATCTCATTAAATATGAAAGGAAAAAAAATTCATTAAATTCAGCATGCACTCCTATATTCCAGACCAAGTCCATGATTTTACAGGAACATGCTATCCTCATACTTAATTAGATAACACTCGAAATAAAATTGTCAGGTTAGTTATTAAACTTTAGTTAGACTGTCTGTGAAGAGAGATGGAAATGTGAATTTAAGTTCCAAGATAGTTACAATGTTGCTCACCCAAACAAAAGAATCCCCACAGTGTGGAAGCAGGCCATTCAGCCCATTGAGTCCACAGCAACCCCCTGAAAAGCATCCCATCCAGAGCCTGCATATCCCTGGACACTGTAGGAAATTGAGCATGGTCAATCCACCCAATCTGCACATCTTTGTACTGTGCGAGGAAACCGGAGCATGCCCACAACAGACCCGGTGAGAAGGCACAAACTCCACACAGTCACCCGAGGGTCCCTGGCGCCGTTTGGCAGCAGTGCTAACCACTGAGCCACCGCACTACCCTAATGTTGTGTAATTATATCTTTCTGCAAAATAAACAAGGCTCCTCAATCATTGTGTTCTTTTCTCATTGGAGAATTAGGTGGTTAAATCAGCACGGTGCAGCCACAGAATTACTTTCACTTCCTGATGACAAATAATTGTAGGTTTTGTCCAGGATGCGTCATTGGCAGACTGACAATGAATTTCTCTTTCAGCTCTTGTGCCTGCACAAGGCCACTTAACGTTCCCTAATTTATGTTCATCAATAATTAGCATAGGCGTATGATAACCAACAATCAGTGAGTTTGATTTTATTTTCCAGTTACAATGTTTGGAAGTTTAGTACATAAAGCTAGGTAGCGAGGGGTTACTTTGACTTGTTTTTGCCATGATTTCGATGAGAGACATTAGAGATTAAAGATCTTATTCTTTACTGCAGTCAGAGACAGATTAATCGGGGATCTTCATGTAATTGTCATCTGACTCCGAATTCTCTTGTGATTTTTGTCATTCCCTGAACAAAAAGATACTGTAAAAAGTAATAAGCATTTGTCGACTGAGTATTCAGTGTATTAAATATTGAGTATTCATACCCATTTTTAAAAGCAGACATTGCTGGCAAATTAGGGATAAAGTAGAAGTTGCCCCAGCTACTGTGTTTGGGAAGGAATTACAAAAGATTAATATGGTAAATTCCAGAAATACAGTGAATAATCATTAGAATTAAACTTGTAGGGAAGGGGTTAGCAGTTGTGTTACATCTGTACAAATTCTTAATTAGACTGCAGCCAGAGCATTGTGAAACAAAAAGGAAACAGAAAATGCTGGAGAAACTCAGCAGGTCTGGCAGCAGCTGTGTGATTTTGACTCTGGTATGTCCCTTGTTTAGGTCAGGTCACTGGACTTGAAACGTTAAATCTGGTTCTCTCTCCACAGATGCTGCCAGATCTGTTGAGTTTCTCCAGCAATTTCTGTTTTTGTTTCAGATTTCTGGTATCTGCAGTTCATTATTTTATTATGACTTGCAGCTTTACGTTTGGTTCTAAGCACCACACCTTAGGATAGAAGTATTTGTCTTGGAAGGAGTGCAACATGGATTTGCATAATATATGTTATTATTAGTTCATGGGATGTTTCTCCTCACTGGCTAGGTCAGCATTTATTGCCTGTCCCTAGTTGCCCTTGAGAAGGTGATGGTGAACTGCCTTCTTGAACTGCTGCAGTCCAATGGGAAGCAGGGACACCCACAGTGCTGTGAGGAGGGTGTTCCAGAATTTTGACCCAGCGACCGTGAAGGAACCGTGATATAATTCCAAGCCAAGGTGCTGTGTGCGTGATATTGTGAGACGTACATTCTTGTGTGTGAACAGCAACAGGATATGTTGAACATAACGATATAGAGAGGATGGTGAGGACATCCGAGTTGGAACCGGACAGACCCAGGCTCTACCTAGACATCACAATAAAATAACTTCTTTTCCACATGTTCAGCACCTACTCTCAGAGTAAAAGTGCCACTCCCTTTATGCCACAGTGTGAAGATTGGAGGAGACCTTGAAGATGGTGGTGTACCGTTCAGGCCATTTTTGGAATGTGTTGTCTAAGGAGAGTTGGTGATGTCTGTATTTCCAGGTTAACCCCTTCCCCGGCGACTTTTTTTGGAGAAAACGTTTCATTTTCAGATGAATTTTTTAATTTTTTTATATAGTATTTTTAATGCTGAATATGGAAATAACTTTTGTTTTTATCTATTTCCAATATTTTACTTGAAATTTTATTTTGAAGATACCATTTTCGGAAAAACAAAATTGGTCTTTCAAGTAGTTCATCTTTCGACTAGTTCATTTCTTGATCTGGCATTTTCACAATACCCCCAAGCATTTTCAAGGCGAAAAACACAAATTTCTGCCTTTGTTACAGGGCATCACATACAATCTCTTTCTCCAGTTTGTTCAGCAAAGCAATTAGTTTCGTCCACAACTCGATCAATAATTTGGGTGGCATGGTGGCACAGTGGTTAGCACTGTT
Source organism: Chiloscyllium punctatum (assembly GCF_047496795.1). Taxonomy (NCBI): domain Eukaryota; kingdom Metazoa; phylum Chordata; class Chondrichthyes; order Orectolobiformes; family Hemiscylliidae; genus Chiloscyllium; species Chiloscyllium punctatum. Next base: position 20,362,468 of record NC_092786.1, read on the forward strand.
GCCTCACAGCGCCAGAGACCCGGGTTCAATTCCTGCCTCAGGCGACTGACTATGAGGAGTTTGCACGTTCTCCCCGTGTCTGCGTGGGTTTCCTCCTGGTGCTCCGGTTTCCTCCCACAGTCCAAAGATGTGCAGGTCAGGTGAATTGGCCACGCTAAATTGCCCGTAGTGTTAGGTATAGGGGTAAATGTAGGGGTATGGGTGGGTTGTGCTTCGGCGGGTCGGTGTGGACTTGTTGGGCCGAAGGGCCTGTTTCCACACTGTAATGTAATGTAATCTAATCTAATCTAATCTAAATTCTGTTGTCACATAAAAGACTAAAAAAATCCAAAGGAGTCATATCAGCTGTGTCTTGATCAATTGATATTCCAGGATTTCCAGTGAATGGTGGAGGAAGCATACATTCTTCCGACACCACATGTCGACACCAAATTCGTCCATCCTCCTCCTCCTCCTCCTCACTTGAGAGAGAATAGCCATTATCAGATGAGCTTGCACTCTCATCTGATGTATCCAAGCTTCTAATAGAAGGTTCATACTCATTGTCATCTTCTGAGCTCGACATCTGGGCGTAATTTGTGAAAAAAACACAGAAAAAACCGAATCACAGTGTGTGCCCAAAAGCGGTGCGTCGACGCTTCTTGCAATGCCTGAGTTGGAAGAGGCACAACTACCAGACGTATGAGTCACTGAGTATACTCGTTTCTAGCTGAGAAGGGCCCAGAAATGCCGAAAATTGACGTATAAACTCGTCTATGGCTGTTTTTGAAATTATATGTTTTCGACGAGTTTACTCGTCGCACTCTGAAAAAGACAAATTGGGTGAAGACAAGTTAACTCGTCTTTGCCGGGTAAGGGGTTAAATTATACACAAAATAGGCTTGTCACTGGAATTTAGTTTTAAAGTTTTAAAACTATTAAGGGAGGTCTGATGGGCTAGTTATTGAAAAGTCTTCCTTTGTTTGGGGAGTCTAGGACTTTGGAAAGCATTCTAAAACTTCAAGCCAAATCTTTGAGAAATAAACTCGAGGAATACTTGTCCACGCAAAAGGTGACAAATTTGGAATTTCCATTGGCTAGGTCAGTTGTTAATGTTAGATCTGAGGTTGGTAGAATCTTTTAGCCAAACGTGTTATGGACTTTGGGCCAAAGGTGGGTATGGGGAGTGAGGTCACAGATCAATCGTGCTCTCTTTGAATGATTTGATTTATTTTGATTAGATTAGATTAGATTACTTGGAAACAGGCCCTTTGGCCCAATAAGTCCACACCAACCCTCTGAAGAGCACCCACCCATTCCCCTACATTTACCCCTTCACCTAACACTATGGGCAATTTAGCATAGCCAATTCTCCTAATTTGCACATTCTTGGACTATGGGAGGAAACCAGAGCACGCAGAGGAAACCCATGCAGACACAGAGAGAATGTGCAAATTCCACACAGGCAGTTGCCTGAGGCGGGAATTGAACCTGGGTCTCTGACGCTGTGAGTCTGCAGTGCTAACCACTGTGCCACCGTGTAATATAGAATATAAAAGTAGAATACTTTTCAAAAAACAAAGAAGTGTTCAGCTTTACAATCCTTCTTAGTCCTGGTAGTTAGGCATGAGTTACCGTGTTGCAGCCACTGGAATGAACGTTGACACTCTTTGTCATCATCTTGCCTCCACCACACCCTCACCACTAGGAGGCCTCAATGGACCTTGCCAATGCAGGCACTACTAACACTGCTGAGGTACTGCACCAGCCCAAACTACCCTCACTGCTGCCACTGCCATGACTCTGCCTAATTTCTGGATTAGTGGTGCTGGAAAAGGGCAGCAGTTCAGGGAGCATCCGAGAAGCAGTAAAATCGACATTTCGGGCAAAAGCCCTTCATCAGGAATACAGGCAGAGAGCCTGAAGGGTGGAGAGATAAGTGAGAGGAGGGTGGGGGTGGGGAGAAAATAGCATAGAGTACAATGGGTGAGTGGGGGAGGGGATGAAGGTGACTGGTCAGGGAGGAGGGTGGAGTGGATAGGTGGAAAAGGAGATAGGCAGGTAGGTCAAGTCATGGGGACAGTGCTGAGCTGGAAGTTTAGAACTGGGGTGAGATGGGGGAAGGGGAAATGAGGAAACTGTTGAAGTCCACATTGATGCCCTGGGGTTGAAGTGCTCTGAAGCGTTCTTCCTCCAAGCGTCGGGTAGTGAGGGAGCAGTGGTGAAGGAGGCCCAGGACCTCCATATCCTCAACAGAGTGGGAGGGGGAGTTGAAGTGTTGGGACACAGGGCAGTGTGGGTGTCCTAGAGATATTCCCTAAAGCGCTCTGCTAGGAGGCGCCTAGTCTCCCCAATGTAGAGGAGACCGCATCGGGAGCAACGGATACAATAAATGATATTGGTGGATGTGCAGGTAAAACTTTGATGGATGTGGAAGGCTCCTTTAGGGCCTTGGATGGAGGTGAGGGAGGAGGTGTGGGCGCAGGTTTTGCAATTCCTGCAGTGGCAGGGGAAGGTGCCAGGACGGGAGGGTGGGTTGTTGGGGGGGGTGTGAACCTGACCAGGTAGTCACGGAGGGAACATGACTCTGCCTAAGCCTACTCACTGCTGTAGATGCCATAACTGCGACCGAACTTTTCAACAAGAGGTAAGTAAAATGAAAGAGAAAAGAGTGTCAGACCAGGCCAGAGGGACAGAACAACTTCCTTATCTGTCCACAATCCCCTAGTCTTGTGATTGACGCAGATGTAACATTATCTGCACAAAGTTGTCCTTGTTAGTTCCAATTTGGATGGCATTTTTGTAAATTGCCCTGGATTGCATCTCAATTTATTTTGGCAGCATCATTTATACTGTAGTTTATGCAGAACTTTATGTGATTATTGGTTGTTAAACTTTAATTACAACAAATTGTTGCTAATATCCATTAACTTAAAACCAGTTAAATGATTTAGTCCTAGAGGTCTACAGCATAGAAATAGGGCCTTTCACCCAACTTGCCCAGTTTTCACAATTTAAACTAATCCCATTCGCCTGTGTTTTGTCCATGTCCCTCTATACCTATTCAATTCATGTAATTGTCCAAATGTTTCTTAAATTACAAAATTGTATTCACTTCCACCACTACCTCTGGTAACTTGTTCCAGATACTCACCATCCTCTGGCTGAAAGAATTGCCCCTCTGGATCTTTTGTATCTCTCCCCTCTCACCTTAAACCTATGCCCACTAGTTTTAGATTCCCCTACCATGGGGAAATGCTGAAGGCTATCTACCTTATCTATGTCTCTCATGATATTAAATACCTCCATAAGGTCACCCCTCAGTCTCCTATGCTCCAGTAAAAAAAAATCCTAGCTTATCTAACCTCTCCTTATAACTCTAACCTTCCAGTCTAAGTAGCATCCAAGTAAATCTTTTCTGCATTCTTTCTATTTTAAGAACATCCTTTCAATAGGAGGGTGACCAGAACTGCATGCAGTACTCCAAATGTGGCCTCACCAATGTCTTGTAAAGCTGCAACAATAGACAATAGACAATAGATGCAGGAGTAGGCCATTCAGCCCTTCGAGCCTGCACCGCCATTCAATATGATCATGGCTGATCATTCCCAATCAGTATCCTGTTCCAGCCTTATCTCCATAACCCTTGACTCCACTATCTTTAAGAGCTCTATCCAATTCTTTCTTAAATGAATCCAGAGACTGGGCCTCCACTGCCCTCTGGGGCAGAGCATTCCACACAGCCACCACTCTCTGGGTGAAGTAGTTTCTCCTCATCTCTGTCCTAAATGGTCTACCCCGTATTTTTAAGTTGTGTCCTCTGGTTCGGCACTCCCCCATCAGCGGAAATATGTTTCCTGCTGCCAGAGTGTCCAATCCTTACATAATCTTATATGTCTCGATCAGATCCCCTCTCAGTCTTCTAAACTCAAGGGTATACAAGCCCAGTCGCTTCAGTCTTTCCGTGTAAGGCAATCCTGCCATTCCAGGAATTAACCTCGTGAACCTACGCTGCACTCCCTCAATAGCCAGAATGTCTTTCCTCAAATTTGGAGACCAGTACTGCATACAGTACTCCAGGTGTGGTCTCACCAGGGCCCTGTACAGCTGCAGAAGAACCTCTTTGCTTCTATACTCAATCCCTCTTGTTATGAAGGCCAGCATGCTATTAGCCTTCTTCTCGACCTGCTGTACCTGCATGCTTGCCTTCATTGACTGGTGGACAAGAACACCCAGATCTCTCTGAACAGCCCCTTTACCTAAATTGATTCCATTGAGGTAGTAATCTGCCTTCCTGTTCTTGCCACCAAAGTGGATAACCAGACATTTATCCACATTAAACTGCATCTGCCCACTCACCTAACTTGTCCAGGTCACCCTGTAATCTCCTAACATCCTCATCACATTTCACCCTACCACCCAGCTTTGTATCATCAGCAAATTTGCTAATGTTATTGCTGATACCATCTTCTATATCATTTACATATATTGTAAAAAGCTGCGGTCCCAGCACGGATCCCTGCGGTACCCCACTGGCCACTGCCTGCCATTCCGAAATGGAGCCGTTAATCACTACCCTTTGTTTCCTATCAGCCAACCAATTCTCTATCCAATCTAGTACTTTTCCCCCAGTACCGTGCGCCCTAATTTTACTCACTAACCTCTTGTGTTGGACTTTATCAAACGCTTTCTGAAAGTCCAGGTACACTACATCCACTGGATCTCCCTCATCCATCTTCCGAGTTACATCCTCAAAAAATTCAAGAAGATTAGTCAAGCATGATTTCCCCTTCATAAATCCATGCTGACTCTGTCCTATCCTGTTACTATTATCCAGATGTGCCGTAATTTCATCCTTTATACTAGACTCCAGCATCTTTCCCACCACTGAGGTCAGACTAACTGGTCTATAATTTCCTGCTTTCTCCCGCCCACCCTTCTTAAAAAGTGGCACAACATTGGCCGCCCTCCAATCCTCAGGAACCGACCCCGACTCTATTAAACTCTGGAAAATAATCACCAGCGCATCCACGATTTCCCGAGCCACCACCTTCAGTGCCCTGGGATGCAGGCCATCAGGCCCCGGAGACTTATCAACCTTCAGACCTAACAATCTCTCCAACAAGCCATCCCCATTCCTTTACTTAATACTCTGACAGATAAAAGCAAACATGCCAAAAGCCTTTTAAATTCTTAGAAAGTTGCCAGAATAATTTCCTCCTCATTCGAGGCAGCATTGTTGTAGTGAGGTCAAAGGGGCAAATCAGGACCTGAGCTGTGAGGATGGGCAACTTTAGAGAATTGATGTGCTGTCCTCATTCCATTTTAACTCCATAGACTCTTGAATTGCTCACAAGTTACGCAGAGTTTACAGCACAGAAACAGACAAATTATATTATAACCTGCTGGGATTGGGCGTTGCTGCCATTTGTTAATCATTGTCCTTAAACTGAATGGCTTGCTCAGCTTTTTCGGAGTCAATCACGTTTCTTAGGGTCTGGAGTCACGTGTCGGCCAGACTGGGTAAGGGAAAACATAAACTCCAGGAACTCACCACCTAGATCCAGGACAACACCCACGCCCTTTACCACCTCCAAGACTTTCGTTTCCCCTGCCTCCTACACTTTCTCTGCACCATGGACATCCAGTCCCTGTACACATTGATCTGCCACAACAAAGGCCTCCTAGCCCTCTGTTTCTTCCTCTCACACCAACCCAATCAGTACCCTTCCACCGAGACCCTCATCCACCTGGCTGAACTGGTTGTCACCCCTAATAACTTCTCCTTCCAATCTTCCCACTTCCTATAAACCAAAGGGGTAGCCATGGGCACCCACATAGGCCCCAGCTATGCCTGCCTTTTTGTCAAGTATGTGGAACAGTCTATCTTTCGCAGCTACACCGGCACCATCCCCCACCTGTTCCTCTGCTATATCGATGACTGTATCGGCACCACCTTGTGCTCCCACAAGGAGGTTGAACAGTTCATCAACTTCATTAACACCTTTCACCCAGATCTCAAATTCACCTGGAGCATCTCAGGTGACCGACTATCCACTGACATCTATTATAAACCCGCAGACTCCCACAGTTACCTCGACTTCACCTCCTCTCATGCTGCCTTCTGTAAAAATGCCATCCCTTATTTCCAACTCCTCTGCCTCTGCCACATCTGTTCCCAGGATGACCAATTCCACCATAGAAAATCCCAGAGGGCCTTCTTCAAAGACTGCAATTTCTGCTCCCACATCGAGAATGCCCTCTAGCATATCTTGTCCACTTCCCGCACCTCCGCCCTTGAATCCCACCCCTCCCAACACAACAAGGACAGAACCCCCCTGGTCCTCACCTTCCACCCCACTAACCTCTGTATACAATGCATCATCTTCCACCACCTACAAACAGACCCCACCACTAGGGATATACTACTCTTCCCACCCCTATCAGCGTTCCGTAAAGTCGTAAAGTCCATTCCTTCCACAACTCCTTCATCAGATCCATGCCCCCCCCCCCCCCACCAGCCCTCAATCCACTCCCAGCACTTTCCTCTACCACTGGAAGAATTGCAAAACCTGTACCCACACCTCCCCCTCACCTCCATCCAAGGCCCCAAAGGATCCTTCCACATCTGACAGAAATTTACCTCCCCTAATGCCATCTACTGTATCCATTACACCTGATGTGGTTCCCTCTACATCGTGGAGACTGGACGCCAACTTGCGGATTGTTTCAGAAAACATTTCTGGGACACTCGCACCAATGAACCCCACCGCCCCATGGCTGAACACTTCAACTCCCCCTCCCACTCCACCAAGGACATGCAGGTCCTGGGCCGCCTCCTTTGCCAGACTCTAACCACCTGGCGCCTGGAGGAAGAACGCCTCATCTTCCACCTTGGGACCCTGCACCACTCAGGATCAATGTGGATTTCACCAGTTTCCTCATTTCCCCTACCCCCGCCCCATTATCCCATTCCTAAGCCTCCAACTCGGCACCGTCCTCCTGACCAGTCCATTGCCTTTCCCATCTATCCACTCCACCCTCCTCTCCGACCTATCACCTTCTCCCTCACCTTCATCCACTGTCACATTCCCAGCTACCTTTCCAACCCCAACCCTTTCCCATTTATCTCTCAGCCCCTGGCCCACAAGCCTCATTCCCGAAGTTATGTCTGAAACGTCGATTCTCCTGCTCCTCAGCTGCTGCCTGACCTGCTGTGCTTTTCCAGCACCACACTCCAGACTGGGTAAAGTGGCTGAATTCCTTCCCTAAATGGGTTTCCACGATACTCTATGACAGTTGTGATGACCAACCACTAGAAGTTGATTTTATGTAATAGACTGAGTCATTGAATTTAAATTTGACCAGCTGCATAATGGGATTTGAACCCATGACATTAGAGCATTATCCTGGGTCTCTGCACTTATTAGAGCAGCAACATTCCTATTCAGCCACCATCTCCTGCTAACCAGGCCAGCATTTATGCTCCACAACAACCTTTTCCATCTGATTTCATCTCACCCAATCAGTATATTCCTTTCTCCTTCATTTAGCCATAAAGTTTTCCCTTAAATATGTTCAGATTACTTGTTTCAGCCTTTCTCTACAGTAGTGAGTTCCACACTCCAACCACTGTCTGGCTAAAGAGGTTGTGCTGAACTCTTAGTGGGATTTATTAGTTATTGTCACTTTGAATATATTTGAGATTGTACATCTGTTTGAGTTATAAAGCAACTAAATCTTGCCTTGTGCTGTCACATTTTTATCATACTTTTCTGACAATGCTTTCTCCTTGGAGATTCCCTTGTCCAGATTTTGAACAAAACCTCTCTGCTGTACTTACATTGCCTTACCAGTTGTGGAGTTGCAACAAGTTAAAAATCACACAACACCAGACTATACTCCCACAGGCTTATTTGGAAGCACTAGCTTTCTTGTCCAGTACTTCCTAGGAGTGGAGAGACTACATCATGTTCTCCAGAGTCTGCAACACATTATCAAAGAGGCTGAGCATCTTACCTATGCCTCCACTTCTAGCCTTTAAGCAACAGCCAAAGCTTAAACAGACCATTGTTCGCAGCAAACTGCTCAGCCTTCAGGACAACATCGACCACAACACCGTACAACCCTGTCATGGAAACCACTGCAAGACGTGTCAGAGTGTCGACATGGATACCACCATTACACAGGGGGACACCACCCACCATCTACACAGCAGATACTCACGTGACTTGGCCAGCATTGTCCATCTTATACGTTGCAAGCAAGGATACTGTGAGTCGAGAGTGTGGTGCTGGAAAAGCACAGCAGGTCAGGCAGCATCAGGATTTCCTGATGAAGGACTTATGCCCGAAACTTCCATTCTGCTGCTCCTCGGATGCTGCCTGACCTGCTGTGCTTTTCCAGCACCACACTCTCGACTCTAATCTCCAGCATCTGCAGTCCCTACTTTCTCCAAGGATGCCCTGGGGCATGGTACATTGGCGAAACCAAGCAGATACTACGACATCGCGCAGCAAACACCAGACAGGGATGTTCCTTCCAGCTGGGGAACATATCAATGATCAGAGACATTCAGCCTCAGACCTTCGGGTGACCATCCTCCAAGGTGGACTTCGGGATACGCAACAACACAGAGTGGCCAAGCAGAGGCTGATAGCCAAGTTCAGTACCCATGAGGACGGCCTCAACTGGGACCTTGGGTTCACGTTACACTACAGGTAACCCCACTAAATTATACACTCGCACACGCGTGCGCGTGCGTACACACACACACACACACACACTTACGTACCTACACTCTCAAGCAGACCGTCTCTCATGCACACATTCTCTTACACACACACATATACCCCCACACTCTCACCCACGCGTACACCCTCTCAAAGGCTTATACTCCATCACACTCACGCACACATTCTACCAAGCACACAAACACACTTGCACATGCACATGATCTTTCTCTCTCTCCCTCACACACACATAAAAGTCTTTGGGGTGAATTTGCATTTGCAGAATCGTAATTGCAATTCATCTTTATTTTGTTATTTGTCACAGGTGAGGTACCGGAAGACTGGAGATTGGCTAACGTGGTGCCACTGTTTACGAAGGGTGGTAAAGACAAGCCAGGGAACTATAGACCAGTGAGCCTGACCTCGGTAGTGGGCAAGTTGTTGGTGGGAATCCTGAGGGACAGGATGTACATGTATTTGGAAAGGCAAGGACTGATTAGGGATAGTCAACATGGCTTTGTGCATGGGAAATCATGTCTCACAAACTTGATTGAGTTTTTTGAAGAAGTAACAAAGAGGATTGATGAGTGCAGAGCGGTAGATGTGATCAATATGGACTTCAGTTTGGCGTTCGACAAGGTTCCCCATGGGAGACTGATTAGTAAGGTTAGATCTCACGGAATACAGGGAGAACTCGCCATTTGGATAAAGAACTGGCTCAAAGGTAGAAGACAGAGGGTGGTGGTGGAAGATTATTTTTCAGACTGGAGGCCTGTGACCAATGGAGTGCCACAAGGATCGGTGCTGGGTCCTCAACTTTTTGTCATTTACATAAATGATTTGGATATGAGTATAAGAGATAAGTTTACAGATGACACCAAAATTGGAGGTGTAGTGGGCAACGAAGAAGGTTACCTCAGATAACAACGGGAGCTTGATCAGGTGGGCCAGTGGGCTGAGAAATGGCAGATGGAGTTTAATTTAGATAAATGCGAGGTGCTGCATTTTGGGAAAGCAAATCTTAGTAGGATTTATACATTTAGCAGTAAGGTCCTCGAGAGTGTTGCTGAACAAAGAGACCTTGGAGTGCAGGTTCATAGCTCCTTGAAAGTGGAGTTGCGGGTAGATAGGATAGTGAAGGCAGCATTTGGTAAGCTTTCTTTTATTGGTCAGAGTATTGAGTACAGGAGTTGGGAGGTCATGTTGCGACTGTACAGGACGTTGGTTAGGCCACTGTTGGAATATTGTGTGCAATTCTTGTCTCCTTCGTATTGGAAAGATGTTGTGAAACTTGAAAGGGTTCAGAAAAGATTTATAATGATGTTGCCAGGGTTGGAGGATTTGAGCTATAGGGAGAGATTGAATAGGCTGGGGCTGTTTTCCCTGGAGTGTCGGAGGCTGAGGGGTGACCTTATAAAGGTTTATAAAATCATGAGGGGCATGGATAGGATAAATAGACAAAGTCTCTTGCATGGAGAGGGGGAGTCCAGAACTAGAGGGCATAGGTTTGGGATGAGAGGGGAAAGATATAAAAGAGACCTTAGGGGCAACTTTATCCACGTAGAGGGTGGTATGTTTATGGAAGGAACTGCCAGAGGAAGTTGAGGAGGCTGGTACAATTGCAACATTTAAAATGGATCTGGATGGGTAAATAAATAGGAAGAGTTTAGAGGGAAATTGGCAAGGAACTGGCAGGTGGGACTAGATTGAGTTGGGATATCTGGTCGGAATGGACGAGTTTGACTGAAGGGTCTGTTTCCGTGCTGTACATCTCTATAACATAATCTGCAGGCAGTCAATACATGTAACATTTTAAAAATTCTACTTTGGAAATAGTACCAGTCTGACTCAGGATTGTGATGCAGACAGACTATACTCACACCTTTAAAAATTTGTCTGAGCTGATATGTCACCTTTTGTTTAGAAAACCTTAAGTTATCTCAATAATGTGACATGAAAGAATTTCTGGCATTTACATATGAATGAACTGAAACCTACAACCCATTCTAAAAATGAAAGACTTAACAACAGTCTAGGTTTGTTCAATATATCAGTTCAGTTGCAGAACATTGTGATCTTTTACTATAAATTCTGTGTCTTATGATCCTGCTCCACAACCACCTGATGAAGGAGCAGCGGTTCAAAGCTAGTGCTTCCAAATCAACCTGTTGAACTATAACCTGGTGTTGTGTGATTTTTAACTTTGTTCCTTGCCAGTGGCAATGCTGTCGCTCCTCAGTCCATAGATGTGCAGACGATGTGGATTGGCCATGGGAAATGCAGGGTTACAGAGACAGGATAGGATAGGGTGACAGGTCTGGATGGGATGCTCTTTGGAGGGTCGCTGGGGACCTGATGGGCTGAATGGCCTGATTCCACACTGTAGGGATTCTATAATAGAATGATATTCCCTTGCTCCCATGTAAACGGCAGAAAAACTCTGCTCCCAAGTGAAGAAAGAGTTGGCAGATACAGGAAATCATACAGAGGGCAGAATGTAATGCCATCTCAGGGAGAGGGCTGGGAAGTGGGGGAGACAAGAAGACTTTGGGGTGAGCTCATTGCCTTCCTAACCCTTTCCCCCCCGCACCCCCCACAATCATTCATCAGCTGCAGAGCAGGAAGGGTTAAGAGTGACTTTACCACTGAAGGACAATTGCTGTCACTTAGAGCCCCACACTATGATTGATATCCAACCAGTGACAAGTGGGACCACACAACTCAGGGGACACACTTGGGTCTGGTGGAGAGGGACTGGGGAGGATTCCCTCCTTCCTGTGTATGCCAGAGCAATGCCCAGTGGTAAGGGGGAGACCTGGAGGAAGATGCTGTCTCCGTTTCTACCCATGGCAACATACCCCTGGTGATGCTGGGCTAAGCGTCAGAATTCTGGGGTTCCTGCATCATTTGGAGTTTACCGGTTCTTGAATACATTCACCCAGCCTTCTTGAACCAGGAACCCTGACCATCCCCAGTTAATGACCAATTCATTAGAATCCTATTGGGAATCTAAGGAATGATTGGTGTTTGGGGGTGTGAGGTTAGAGGAAGGAGCGGGTTAACCCCTGACTCTTCAGACAGAAGGTGGACCCAGCAGTGGGAGAAATTACAATGGAGATTTACACTGCTGTTTTATATGTATGTTCAGCAAGCTTTGTCATTGCTTTTTTGTAACTATTTCCATTTCTAATCCCATTTGCCAGCATTTGGCCCAGTTTGCAGATGACACCAAAATTGGAGGTGTTATGGAGAGTGAAGAAGATTATCTCGGAGTACCATGGGACATCAATCAGATGGGCCAATGAGTCGACTAATTGCAGATGGAGTTTAGTTTTGATGAATGTGAGGTATTGCGTTTCAGTCAGGCAAACCAGGACAGGACTTACACAGTTCATGGTAGGGCCTTGGGGAGTGTTGTCAAACAAAGACACCTGAGGGAGCAGGCGCATAGTTCCTTGAACGTGGAGTCGCAGGTAGACAGGATGGTGAGGAAGGCACTTGGTATGCTTGCCTTCATTGGTCAGAACATTAATTTAGGAGTTGGGATGTCATGTTGTGGAGGCCAATTTTGGAATATTGTGTGCAATTTTATAGGAAGAATGTTGTTAAATTTGAGAGGCTACAGAAAAGATTTACAAGGACGTTGCCAGGACAGGAGGGTTGAGTTATTGGGAGAGCCTGGAGCATCCGAGGCTGAGGGATGACTTTATAGAGGTCTATAAAATCATGTGGGGCATGGATAGGGTGAATAGCCAAGGTCTTTTTCCTACATTGGGGGAGTCTAAAACCGGATGACATGGGTTTCAAGTGAGAGGGGAAAGATTTACAAATGACCTGAGGGGTAACTTTCTCACGCACAGGGTGGTACATGTATGGAACGAGCTGCCAGAGGAAGTGGTGGAGGCTGATACAATTGCAACATTTAAAAGGCATCTGGATGGGTTCATGAATAGGAAGGGTTGAGAGGGATATGGACCAGGTGCTGGCAGGTGGGACTAGGTCAGATTGGGATGCCTGGTTGGCATGGACAAAGATTCATTTCCAAAAGAGAAAACGCTGGAAAATCTCTCTGTAAGGAGAGAAAAGAGCTGACGTTTTGAGTCTAACTGACCCTTTGTCAAAAGCTTCGTTTCCACATGGTATGACTCTCTGACTCTATTCAGAAGCAGTTGTTGTGATATTTTTTAAAGATATCTCACTCATGGTGTTCATACAAATTGGCTGTGTTGCAGACAGTCTCATCACAATCAAACTGTAACTATTCATATTGATTTAAATTTCCATCAAACTGAGTTAATTGGGTTGGAATTCCTCATAATGGTTCTCTTCTCTTCTGTTGAACACATCAGAAGCTTGTGAGTCTTTGTGCATTTTAAGGTCGAATTGATAATCCTGTGGTCTCCTCTACATGGGCAGCTGAAGCATAGACTGGGTGACTGCTTTGCAGAATACCTATGTTCTGCCTGCAAACAAATTACCCTGAGCTTCCTGTTGCCTGTCACTTCAGCACCCCACCCTGTTCCCTGGCCAACAGCTCTGTCTCAGGCTTGCTGCAGTGTTCCCCATCAAAGCTCAGTGCAAGCTGGAAGAACAGCATCCCATTTTCCACTTGGGAGCTCTATAGTCTTCTTGACTCAAAAACGAGTTGGACAACTTTAGGTTTGAGACAACCTCTCCCTCATGTCCTTACCCCCACACACATGGTCTGCTATTACACACACCCCAGTTTTAGCCACTAATAGTCCCCTTCAGCAGCCATTCGTTTTTCCTAGACTGACTATTATCCACTCCTTTGTCTGTCCAACTGTTCTTCATCTTTGGGGTCTATCTCCACCCACTTCATACCGCCTCCGCCCCCCACACCCCCGCCCCCCCCCACTATTCTCTGCATAAAAACATTTTCCTATCTACCATCAGTTCTGAGGAAATGTCCCTGGACCCAAACCGGTTGCCACATAACATAATACGGTAAAAACAATGACTGCAGATGCTGAAAGTCAAATACTGGATTAGTGGTGCTGGAAGAGCACAGCAGTTCAGGCAGCATCCAACGAGCAGCGAAATCAACGTTTCGGACAAAAGCCCTTCATCAGGAATAAAGGCAGTGAGCCTGAAGCATGGAGAGATAAGCTAGAGGAGGGTGGGGGTGGGGAGAAAGTAGCATGGAGTACAATGGGTGAGTGGGGGAGGAGATGAAGGTGATAGGTCAAGGAGGAGAGGGTGGAGTGGATAGGTGGAAAAGGAGATAGGCAGGTAGGACAAGTCAAGGAGACAGTAAGTGAGCTGGAAGTTTGAAACTAGGATGAGGTGGGGGAAGGGGAAATGAGGAAGCTGTTGAAGTCCACATTGATGCCCTGGGGTTGAAGTGTTCCGAGGCGGAAGATGAGGCGTTCTTCCTCCAGGCGTCTGGTGGTGAGGGAGCGGCGGTGAAGGAGGCCCAGGACCTCCATGTCCTCGGCAGAGTGGGAGGGGGAGTTGAAATGTTGGGCCACGGGGCGGTTTGGTTGATTGGTGCGGGTGTCTCGGAGATGTTCCCTGAAGCGCTCTGCTAGGAGGCGCCCAGTCTCCCCAATGTAGAGGAGACCACATCGGGAGCAACGGATACAATAAATGATATTGGTGGATGTGCAGGTAAAACTTTGATGGATGTGGAAGGCTCCTTTCGGGCCTTGGATAGAGGTGAGGGAGGAGGTGTGGGCACAGGTTTTACAGTTCCTGCGGTGGCAGGGGAAAGTGCCAGAATGGGAGGGTGGGTCGTAGGGGGGTGTGGACCTGACCAGGTAGTCACGGAGGGAACGGTCTTTGCGGAAGGCGGAAAGGGGTGGGGAGGGAAATATATCCCTGGTGGTGGGGTCTTTTTGGAGGTGGGGGAAATGTCGGTGGATGATTTGATTGATGCGAAGGTTTGTAGGGTGGAAGGTGAGCACCAGGGGCGTTCTGTCCTTGTTACGGTTGGAGGGGTGGGGTCTGAGGGCGGAGGTGCGGGATGTGGACGAGATGCGTTGGAGGGCATCTTTAACCACATGGGAAGGGAAATTGCGGTCTCTAAAGAAGGAGGCCATCTGGTGTGTCCTATGATGGAACTGGTCCTCCTGGGAGCAGATCCGGCGGAGGCGGAGAAATTGGGAATACGGGATGGCATTTTTGCAAGAGATAGGGTGGGAAGAGGTGTAATCCAGGTAGCTATGGGAGTCAGTGGGTTTGTAAAAAATGTCAGTGTCAAGTCGGTCGTCACTAATGGAGATGGAGAGGTCCAGGAAGGGGAGCGAGGTGTCAGAGATAGTCCAGGTAAATTTAAGGTCAGGGTGGAATGTGTTGGTGAAGTTGATGAATTGCTCAACCTCCTCGCGGGAGCACGAGGTGGCGCCAATGCAGTCATCAATGTAGCGGAGGAAGAGGTGGGGAGTGGTGCTGGTGTAATTACGGAAGATCAACTGTTCTACATAGCCAACAAAGAGACAGGCATAGCTGGGGCCCATACATGTGCCCATGGCTACGCCTTTGGTCTGGAGGTAGTGGGAGGATTCAAAGGAGAAATTGTTAAGGGTGAGGACCAGTTCGGCCAAACGAATGAGAGTGTCAGTGGAAGGGTACTGTTGGGGACGTTTGGAGAGGAAAAAACGGAGGGCTTGGAGGCCCTGGTCATGGCGAATGGAGGTGTAGAGGGATTGGATATCCATGGTGAAGATAAGGCGTTGGGGGCCAGGGAAACGGAAGTCTTGGAGGAGGTGGAGGGCGTGGGTGGTGTCTCGAATGTATGTGGGGAGTTCCTGGACTAGGGGGGATAGGACAGTGTCAAGGTAGGTAGAGATGAGTTCAGTGGGGCAGGAGCATGCTGAGACAATGGGTCGGCCAGGGTGGTCAGGCTTGTGGATCTTGGGAAGGAGGTAGAACCGGGCAGTGCGGGGTTCCCGGACTATGAGGTTGGAAGCTGTGGATGGGAGATCTCCTGAGGTGATGAGGTTCTGTATGGTCTGGGAGATGATGGTTTGGTGATGGGGGGTTGGGTCATGGTCGAGGGAGCAGTAGGAAGAGGTGTCCTCGAGTTGGCGTTTGGCTTCAGCGGTGTAGAGGTCAGTGCGCCAGACTACCACTGCGCCCCCTTTATCCACTGGCTTGATGGTGAGGTTGGGATTGGAGCAGAGGGATTAGAGGGCTGCGCGTTGTGAGGGTGAGAGGTTGGAGTGGGGGAGGGGGGACGACAGGTTGAGGCGGTTAATGTCCCGGCGGCAGTTGGAAATGAAGAGGTCGAGGGCAGGTAATAGGCCAGCGCGGGGTGTCCAGGTGGATGCAGTGTGTTGGAGGTGTGACTACCTGGTCAGGTCCACACCCCCCTACGACCCACCCTCCCATTCTGGCACTTTCCCCTGCCACCGCAGGAACTGTAAAACCTGTGCCCACACCTCCTCCCTCACCTCTATCCAAGGCCCTAAAGGAGCCTTCCACATCCATCAAAGTTTCACCTGCACATCCACCAATATCATTTATTGTATCCGTTGCTCCCGATGTGGTCTCCTCTACACTGGGGAGACTGGGCGCCTCCTAGCAGAGCGCTTTAGGGAACATCTCCGAGACACCCGCACCAATCAACCAAACCGCCCCGTGGCCCAACATTTCAACTCCCCCTCCCACTCTGCCGAGGACATGGAGGTCCTGGGCCTCCTTCACCGCCGCTCCCTCACCACCAGACGCCTGGAGGAAGAACGCCTCATCTTCCGCCTCGGAACACTTCAACCCCAGGGCATCAATGTGGACTTCAACAGCTTCCTCATTTCCCCTTCCCCCACCTCATCCTAGTTTCAAACTTCCAGCTCACTTACTGTCTCCTTGACTTGTCCTACCTGCCTATCTTCTTTTCCACCTATCCACTCCACCCTCTCCTCCTTGACCTATCACCTTCATCTCCTCCCCCACTCACCCATTGTACTCTATGCTACTCTCTCCTCACCCCCACCCTCCTCTAGCTTATCTCTCCACGCTTCAGGCTCACTGCCTTTATTCCTGATGAAGGGCTTTTGTCCGAAACGTTGATTTCGCTGCTCATTGGATGCTGCCTGAACTGCTGTGCTCTTCCAGCACCACTAATCCAGTACATAACATAATACAGCAGGGCAGATAGCACCCAAGGAGCAGAGGAATCAACGTTTCAGACATGAGCCCTTCAATCAGGGACTTCATTCAGCTGCTCCTCAGACACTGCCTGACCTGCTGTGCTTTTCCAGCAACACACTCTCAACACTGATCTCCAGCATCTGCAGGCCTCACTTTCTCCACATAACATAATACAGTCTGATTGTCTGCTTTTTCAACAAGTTATGTGGCTTCAATGGGCAATTTCCTTGTGTCCATTGAAAAAAACAAATAACTTTAGCTTGCAACATTTTATAATACTGTACCTGTAGAGTTTAAATAAAGTGATGGAGTGGAGGGTGCTAATGTTTTATTATAACGATCTGTGATTATTTTCTGCTTGTATGAAGTATTTTGTTTCCTGACATTATGAACCTTGTCATTGAATCATCACTGTGAGGTATCATGGTGGCTCAGTGGTTAGCACTGCAGCCTCGCAGTATGAGGGACCTGGGGTCAATCCCAACCTCAGGCAAATGTGTGGGGTTTGCACATTCTCCCTGTGTCTGTGTGGGTTTCCTCCCATAGCTCAAGGATATACAGGTTAGGTGGATTGGCCATGCTAAATTACCTGGGGAGTGAGTCTGGATTGGTGTGGACACAATGGGCTAAATGGCCTGCTTCCACACTGTAGGGATTCGATGATGCCGATTGAGCCCAAAATGCTGTTCATATTTCAGCCTGAATAAATGGAGAGAGATGAAACATTGGAGCCCCCAGTTTTTGGGCTATTCTTCTGGCAATAATTCAGTCCACCCAATGGGTTGCTGTGATCTTTTAAGATTCTTTGTCTGGCCTTTCATACGAAATTACTTTAATCCAGATCCAAGAAGTGAAGGATGGCGAACTGTTCCATTGATTGGTTTGTAACATACAGTTGTAGAATGTGACAGTGTCAAACAGGTGAATTATTTGGTCACTTTGTTCCCTGTCGAATTGTCCTGATAAACATAAATTGTCTTGAAAGATTTAATATCACAGACTAAATTGTTAAGATGACTCATTATTTAGATGAAACACTTTATTATTTTTTTTTAAACTTGCTACAGGATTTCTCTTCCTAATGAAGGCAGGTCATGAACACAAGGCCCTACAGAGCTCGGATACTTCACCTCCCTTATCATTACCTTTGGATTGCTCTGTTCATGATTTCTCAGCCTTTCCTTTGGAGTACTTTTGAAAACAATGCTCCAAAGGCTGGTGGTTGGACAGTTTCTGCTGAAAGAGCATAAAACAGAACTCGGGCAGGTTTAATGTTAGAGATCAGGCTGTAACTCTGGATATTTGTACTTATGGCTTCAAGTGGACTGTAGTTAGTTTTGTAATTGTGAAAACAAGGTCAGATCATATCACCTGAGGAGAAAGTGATGTTAGCCCCAGCTTAGTTAGAGTATTTATGTCTGGAATCTTTCAGGTGTAGGTTCAATCCCAGTGTAGACTCAGTGCCCATTATCCACACTGACACAGCAGTGAAGTATTGAGGCAGTGCTGTGGGGCTGAAGGTAACATCTTTTGATGGCATGTTAATCAGCTGACCATTCTGCCTTCTCAGATGTAAAACACATCATGGTATTGTTTGAAGAGCCCAAGGAGTTCTCCCCAGCATCCTTACCTAGCAATTAGCCTGCAGCCACTACCTAATATAGATTACCTGACCATAGAATCCTTACAAAGTGGAAGCAGGCCATTCAGCCTATCGAGTCCACACTGAGCCACTGAAGAGCATCCCACCCAGCCTCTTTCCCCCCCCAACCCTATTTCTCATGGCCAATCCACCTGACCTGCACACCTTTGGACTGTGGGAGGAAACTGGAGCACCCGAAGATAGCCCGCACAGACACGGGGAGAATGTGCAAACTCCGCACAGAGAGTCGCCTGAGGCTGGGATCGAACCCCGGGTCCCCTGGCGCTGTGAGGCAGCAGTGCTAACCACTGAGCCAACATCTCCCCCCCACCCCCAAATGAAGGCAAACAATCAGGCCTCGTCCAGTGTTTGAACCCAGGCCCCCTCGCATGTTTGTCATGTACAGCCCCCAACGTCTAAATCATACCGCGAGACCAATGAGCCATTGAATGTTTTATGCAGAGCTACTTGTGGGACCTTGCTGTGCACAAAATGGCTGCTTTTTGTCCCAGTGACAACAATTAGTTCACTTCAACAGTGACTGTAAATCAACTCTTGTATTTCAACTGGATGTGAAGCAGTGGGACATCCTGAGATTGAAAAATGGTCTATAGAAATTCAGATGTGTTGAATTCATTCCACTCACTGTGAAGCTGTAGATCAAGTCCCCAGTGAAGGTTCAAGCTACTAGTTTGGAATGAACATTATTGGCAGGGACGATTGGTTTGAGCTTAGAGAAGACAAATTATCATCAGGTTTCATTTGTTCTCCAGCTCATTGACTACCAACCACCCGCTGTGACAGGCCTATCTCCAGCTGGGAGAATTGTACAATCAGCTTCCAGATGATTTTCTTCCCCATTCTTCTACTGACCAATTGGCCAATTGTGTTGCCATGGAAACTAGATGCCTTTAATATTGAGAAATATTGGCAGAAGGATTTTTCCCTGAAGTAACATCAGTCTGTTGCGGTTTTTTTTCCTCTTTATTATTTCATGGGATGTGGGTATCGCTCACCAGAAAGGCCAGAATCTGTGAGTCTCGCTCGGCCATTTCCAAGGTCTGTTAAGAGCAAGCTGTGTTACTGTGGGTCTGGAGTTATGTGTAGGCCAGACTGGGTAAGGATGGCAGATTTCCTTCCCTGAAGGGATCAATGAACCAGGTGGGTTTTTACAGTTATCTGGTAGTTTCGTCGTCACCTTTAATCCTAGTTTATTAATTAATTGTATTTAAATTCCAGCAATTGTCTTGGATTTCTGTACCTCTAGAGCATTATGCTGGCCCTGTGGATCACTCCTATCACACCACCTTCTCCCCAGTTTGGTCCAGATGCCATCAGTAACAAGCCAGGGAATATGCTCAATGTTTTCTGGGCAGAGTGTCAGAGATCAAGAATCAAACAGCCTGCTATCATATAGTTTTAACATAATCCAGCGGCTGACATACTGAGGCTAGATGTATTTAAGAGTCTTCTGCAGGAATCCTATCCCACATTCGATCATGTGATACTTTAATGCTGATAAAAATGATTAAGCAGCAGCACCATCGTACTGTCAACACGATGTGAGAATGTACGGAACGCTGAATCAAGCTGCACGGCAAGAGACCATTCAGCCCCTCTGTGTCTGTGCTGCCTCTTTGAAATCACTATCCACTACTTTTCCTCTTTTCAAATAAATACCCAATTATCTAATGGAAATTACTGTAGAAAGATTAAGAATATGTAACAAACTTTGCAATTTTGCATTCAATATTGGGGAAACAAAGCATAGACTGGGTGATTGCTTTGCAGGGCACCTGCATTTCTGTCCACAAAAAAGACCCTGAACTTCCCGCTACCTGCCACTTCAACGCACCACCTTGTTGCCACGCCAACAGCTCTGTCTCAGGCTTGCTGCAGTGAAGCTCAGGGCAGGCTGGAAGAACAGCATGGCGGAAGGGAGGACTCCAGATGCTGGAGATCAGAGTCAAGATTAGAGTGGAGCTGGAAAAGCACAGTAGGTCAGGCATCATCCAAGGAGCAGGAAAATTTACGTTCTGGGCACGAGCCTTTCATCGGGAATGAGGCTGGGAGCCTCAGGACAGCCATGGGCCCCAGCTATGCCTGTCTCTTTGTCGGCTACATGGAACAGCCTATCGTCCGTAGTTACACTGACACCATTCCCACCTTTTCCTCTGCTACATTGATGACTGCATCAGTGCCACCTCGTTCTCCACGAGGAGGTTGAACAATTCACCAACTTCACCAACACATTTCATCCCAACCTTAAATTCACCTGGAATATCTCAGACACCTCCCTCCCCTTCCTGGACCTCTCCATCGCCATCAACGGTGACCGACTCAACACCGACATTTTCTACAAATCCACTGACTCCCACAGTTACCTGGATTACACCTCTTCCCACCCTACCTTCTGCAAAAATGTTATCCCGTATTCTGAATTCCTCCACCTCATCTGCTCCCAGGAGGGCCAGTTCCATCACACAATACACCAGATGGCCTCCTTTTTTATGGACCGCAATTTCCCCTCCCACGTGGTTGAAGATTCCCTCCAATGCATCTCATCCACATCCCGCACCGCTGCCCTCAAACCCCACCCCTCCAACCACAACAAGGACAGAACCCCCACCCTCCCCCGGTCCTCAGCTTCCACCCCACCAACCTCCATGTACATCACATCATCCTCTGCCTTTTCCGCCACCTGCAAATGGACCCCACAACCAGGGATACATTTTCCTCCCCCCCCCATCCACGTTTTATAAAGACCATTCCCTCCACAACTACCTGGTCGGGTCCATGACCCCTAACAACCCGCCCTCCCCTGCCACCGCAGGAATTGCAAAACCTGCGCCCACACCTCCTCCCTCACCTCCGTCCAAGACCCCAAAGGAGACTTCCACATCCATCAAAGTTTCACATGCACTTCACACGTCATTTACCATATCCATTGCTCCCAATGCAGTCTCCTCTACACTGGGGAGACTGGATGTCTACTTGCAGACCGCTTCAGAGAACATCTCTGGGACATCTGCACCAACCAACCCCACCGCCCCGTGGCTGAACATTTCAACGCACCCCCTCCCACTCTGCCAAGGACACGCAGGTCTTGGGCCTCCTTCATCACTACTCCCTCACCACCCGACGCCTGGAAGAAGAATGCCTCACCTTCCGCCTCAGAACACTTCAACCCCATGGCATCAATGTGGACTTCACCAGTTTCCTCATTTCCCCTCCCTCCCCCCCCCTTACCCAAGTTCCAACCTTCTAGCTCAGCACCATCCTCATGACCTGTCCCACCTTAGAATCCCCACAGTGTGGAAACAGGCCATTTGGCCCAACAAGTCCACCCCACCTTCCAAAGAGTAACCCACCCAGACCCATTCTCTTACCCTATTTTCTTATATTCACCCCTGACTAATGTACCTAACCTACACATTCCTGAACAATATAGGACAATTTAGCATGGCCAATCCACTTCAATCTACACATTCCTGAACAATATAGGACAATTTAGCATAGCCAATCTACCCTAACCTGCAACCAAAAGAGAAAATGCAGTAAAATCTTAGCAGGTCTGACAGCATCTGTAAGGAGAGAAAAGAGCTGACGTTTCGAGTCTAACTGACCCTTTGTAGTAATTTGCTTTCACCCTAACCTGCACATCCCTGAACACTATGGGACAATTTAGCATGGCCAATCTACCCTAACCTGCACATCCCTGAACACTATGGGACAATTTAGCACAGCCAATCCACCCTAACCTACTAATCCCTGAACACTATGGGACAATTTAGCATGGCCAATCACCCTAACCTACTAATCCCTGAACACTATGGGACAATTTAGCACAGCCAATTCACCCTAAACTGCACATCTTTGGATTGTGGGAGGAAACTGGAGCAGCGGATGGACATCTACACAGACACGGGGAGAATGTGCAAACACGGACAGTCACCCAAGGCTGGGATTGAACCAGTGTCCCTGGTTCCGTGAGGCAGTGGCGCTAACCACTGAGCCGCCATGGAGGTGAGTGATGAACAGCAGGAGGTTTCCCTGCCTGTGTTTAACCTGAAGCCATGAGATGTCATGAAGTCTGGGGGTCAATGTTGAGGACTCCCAGGGCAACTCCGTCCTGACTGTGCCCCCACCTCTGCTGGGTCTGTCCTGCCTGTCAATCTTTCTTCCCACCTATCTGCTCCACCCTCCCCTCTGACCTATCACCATTGCCACCACCTCCATCTACCCATTGTACTCTCAGCTACCTCTCCCCCCCCAGCCCTACCCCCCTCCCATTTATCTCTCCACGCTTGAGGTGCCCAGCCGCATTCCTGATGAAGGGCCTTTGTCTGAAACGTTGATTTTCCTGCTCGTCTGATGCTGCCTGACCTGCTGTGCTTTTCCATTAGCAGTCATTCATTCTCCAGAACTGACCATTATCCACTCCATTGTCTGACCGTTTTCCTCTCTCTTTGGGCTCTATCTCTACGCATTGTTTAGTCTTTACACCTGTCCTCCAACCCTACAAATCATTTTCCTAGTTACTATCTGTTCTGAAGAAAGCTCGCAGGACCCAAAACATTCGCTCTGATTTCACTCCACAGATGCAATTTCTATCTTTGTTAGTGTTTGCAATTTTAGTTTTAACTCCTATTACAATGTACATGCCTGCATTGTTTAAACCTTGATTGGTCAACAGATTATCTGTTCTTTCCAGTCTGGCAGTTAGACATACCACTGTTCTGCCATTCTCACATTCTGATCGCATAATCTGCATTATCAACATCCTTTCCCCCCCCAGCACTCTAACATTCCACCCCAAACTCTTGCATAAATGCTGCATCCCTCCACACTTCACATCAGCTCCGATAAAGAGTCATCTAGACTCAAAACATTAGTTTGCTCTCTCTCCATGAATGCTGCCTGACCCGCTGTGATCTTCAGCCTTTATTGTCCTCAGATTATTTCAACTGTTTATCAGTCTGAGTTGTATCCTTTTTGAAAAGGTATTTTAAATGCACTTTCAGCCTTTCTTTTTCTGGTTCACATTGCAGGCTGAGATTGATTTTATTTTATCTATCCATATTTGTAAAAGTCCCATTTTCTCCACACTTCCTGTGGTCATAGTACTTTCATGAATCTATTTACATTGAAACCATCAAAGAAAACACTGAATAGACTTGCATGTAAACAGTTGACAGTAATTATGTGGCTGCAGACTCTGGTCATCATGTACAGTGAGTTTCTGGAGATTTCAGTGAACTCTGAAACATTAATATTGTTTCCCTCTCCACAGATGCTGCCAAACCGGTGGAGTATTTCTAACATTTTCTGTTTCAAATCTCTCCCCAAACTATGTGACCATCTTGCCTATGAAAAAATCCACTGACTGACCACAGGCACTTTCTGAGTAATGTTGGTATTTCACAAGCTTTGTTGTGGTCTTGTCTTAATCATCTCTTTCTCAGTCTGCAGAGGTTAACCTTCCTGATCCTTCCCCATGGTGTATCCCCGTCCACTGGGGAGTGATCTTGTGGCTCCTTCCTGCACTTCAAATATAATTTATATCCTTTGTTTGATGTGGTGAGCGATAGCAAGTGTGATCTGACCAATGCATTGAAAGTCTCCCCAGAGCATCTTGTCATAACTTGTGCTGCTTCAGTTCTGATTTATAAAAACGAAAGGGTGAGGTTTTGTATTGCCCAGTCTGCTTTCATGGTGGGTGAAAGTTTGACCAGTTTAAAATTGGTTTCAGTGTTCTGTTAATTTTAATCAGGAGGATGCAAATGTGGATGGTTTGGAGTTTAATACCTTCCTTCACATAAATGAGGCTTGTGTCTGGGATTCCAGTCTCCAAATTTGGGAGACAGTCATCCTTGTCTACTCTGTTAGTTGTGATAGTAATGGTTTCCCCTCAGCAATGAGTGACAGCTGTCTGACTCTGTTATGTTGCCGTTATCTCTTTTATTTGCATTAAATACTGTTCTTTGAAAGTGCACCTCTCACTATAACAGACTTTTCCATCCTTTTTCATTGTCTCAAGCTCAAGACTACAGTGTTATTGTTAAATCATGATATACATCACCAGTTCACAATCAAATCCATTCTTATTACAATACACTTCAGATTAGATACTTTGGCTCAACAAGTCCACACCGACCCTCTGAAGAGTAACCCACCCAAACCCATTTCCCTCTGACTAATGCACCTAACACTATGGGCAATTTAGAATGGCCAGTTCACCTAATCTGCATATCTTTGGATTGTGGGAGGAAACTGGAGCACCCGGAGGAAACCCGAAGCAGACACAGGGAGAACGTGCAAACTCCACACGGACAGTCGCCCGAGGTTGGAATTGAACCTGGGTCCCTGACGCTGTGAGGCAGCAGTGCTAACTTCAGCAGTGCTAAGTTTGGCTTCCATATGCACTCCATTCAATGCAAGCATATAAAATAAGAACTGAAATAGACCATCCAGCCCCTCAGGTCTCCTCCTCCATTCAGTGACATCATAGCAGATCTGTTTCAGTTTTGAATTCCACATTCCCTCAATCACCATTGACTCCCTCTGCTTAACCAACATCCATTCCCCTCTGCCTTGAACACGTTCAATGATTCCACCTCAAGTGCATTCAGTGGCTGAGTTCCAAAGTCTCACAACTCTCTGAGAGAAATAAATTCTCCTCATCTCTGTTCCAAAAGGGGGCCCTTAATTTTAAATGGTGCACCCTCCACCATCTCCAGCTCTGAACTGGCCCACATTTGGAAACATCCTTTCTCTGTCCACTTTATCAAGGCTTTTCAGGACATTTCAATCAAATCATCCCTCAATCTTTGAAATTTCAGTGCAAACCAGCCCAGGCTGACCAAGCTTTCCTCAAAAGACAATGTACTCTTTCCAATTATCAATCTAATAAACCTTCTCTCAACTGCCTCCAATGTATTTACTTCTTTCCTTGAGTAAGGAGATCAAAAATGTACATAGTAGTCATGATTTGGAGATGCTGATGTTGGATTGGGGTGTACAAAGTTAAAAATCACACAACACCAGGTTATAGTCCAACAGGTTTAATTGGAAACCTCCTGATGAAGGAGCAGTGCTCTGAAAGCTAGTGCTTCCAATTAAACCTGTTGGACTATAACCTAGTGTTGTGTGATTTAAAACTGTACATGGTTCTCCAAGTATGGTCTCACCAATGCCCTGTGAAGTATAACATCCTTTTTATGTTCAATTCCACTTGTAACATTAGCATCTCAATTGACTTTGTTGTGCTATATCTGCACACTAACATTTTGTAACACATGCTTCAAAACACCTAGATCTGTCTTCCATGGAATTCAACAGTCGTTTCCCATTTAAGGAATATTCTGCTTTTTTGCTCTTACTGCTTACATAAACAACTGTACAGTTTCCCATGTTATATTCTAACTGCCAGATGTTTGCTCACTCACTCAACATATCAATATTTATTTGCAACCTCCCTACATATTCATAATTCGGAGATGCCGGTGTTGGACTGGGGTGTACAAAGTTAAAAATCACACAACACCAGGTTATAGTCCAACAGGTTTAATTGGAAGCACACTAGCTTTCGGAGCGACGCTCCTTCAACAGGTGATTGTCCCTACATATTCATCACCATAGACTTTCCTAGCTATCTTGGTGTCATCTGTGAATTGGATTGCTATCTCTCCATTCTTCTGATCTCAGACATTGATGAAAATTGTAAAAAGCTTAGGCACAGACCCCTGCAGGTGTCCACTTGTTAAATCCTGACAGTCAGACAAAGACCCATTCATGCATACACCCCTGTTTTCTGCCAGTCAACCAATTTGCTATCCATGTCAATATGTTATCAGTTACAAAATAGATTTATTTTCCACAATTACCTCTGATGTGGCATGTTATCAAATGCCTGCGAGAATTCCAAGTTCAGTATTGTGCAGGAAAATTGCCCAGCTATGTCCGATACATAAAAAGCAGGACAATTCTCGATCATCAGTAAAGTGATCGAAAGTGTCATCAACAGGGCTATTAAGCAGGACCTGCACAGCAATAACCTGTTCATTGAAACCAGTTTGGGTTCTGCCAGGGCCGCTCAGCTCCTGATCTTGTTACAGCCTTGGTTCAAACATGGACAAAAGAGCTGAATTCCAGAGGGGAAGGTGAGAGTGTCAGCCATTGAACTGAATGTGGCATCAAGGAGCCCGAGTGAAACTGGAATCAATAGATATCGGGGGCAAACTCTCCATTGAGTTGGAGTCATACCTGGCGCAAAGATGGCTGTGGTTGTTGGAGGTCAGCCATCTCAGCCCCAGGTCTCTGCAGGAGTTCCTCAGGGTAGTGTCTTAGGCCCAACTGTCTTCAGTGTTTCATCTTTGACCTTCCCTCCATCATAAGGTCAGAAGTGGGGATGTTTGCTGATGATTGCACAATGTTCAATACCATTCTTGACTCCCCAGATACTGAAGCAGTCCATGTTCAAATGCAACAAGATCTGGACACTATTCAGGCTTGAGCTGATAAGTGGCAAGTAACATTTGTGTCACACAAATACCACGAAATTGCCATCTCCAATAAGAGACAAAGCTAAACACTGTCCCTTGACATTCAATGGTGTTACTGTCACTGAATCCCCCTGGAATCATCCCTGAGGTTACAGTTCACTAGAAATTCAACTGGACTAACCATATAAATACAATGGCTACACGAGCAAATCAGAGGCCAGGAAGTAACTCACCTCCTGAATCCCCAAAGCCTGTCCACCATCTAAAAGGCAGAAGTCAGGAGTGTGATGGAATACTTCCCCACTTGCCTGGATACGTGCATCTCCAACAACACTCAAGAAGCTTGACACCATCCAGGACAAAGCAGCCCACTTGATAGGCACCATATCCACAAACATTCACTCCCTCAACCACCAACGCTCAGAAGCAGCAGCATGTACGATTTACAAGATGCACTGCAGAAATTAACCAAAGGTCCTTGAACAGCATGTTCCAAACCCAAGACCACTTCCATCTAGAAGGCCAAGGCTAGCAAATACATGGCAACACCTCCAACTGCAAGTTCCCCTCCAAGTCACTTGCCTGACTTGGAAATATGTCATCGTTTCTTCACTATTGCTGGGTCAAAATCCTGGAATTTCCTCCCTAAAGGCATTGTGGGTCAACCTACAACATGGGGAATGCAGCGATTCAAGAAGGGAGCTGACCACCACCTTCTCAAGGGCAACTAGGGATAGGCAGTAAATACTGGCCCCGCCAGCAATGCCCATGTCCCATGAGTGAATAAGTAAATGATGCTTGCCTTCTCCCCTTTATCCACAGAGACAGGAACTCAAATAAATTAGTTAGACATGATTTCCCTTTGACAAAACCATGCTGACTGTTCCTGATTACCTTGAGATTTTCTAAGTGTGCAGCCATTATCTCTTTAAGAGCTGATTCTAACACCATCCCCATAACAAACATCAAGCGAGCTGCCCTATAGTTTAATGTTTACTGCCTCCCTCCATCTTGAAGATGAGGACATTAAGGAGGGGAAAACATCACCATCAGCATGATAGAGGGACACACCAAGAGAGACAGGACTTCATTGATACTGGGTTCCAGTGGATGTCAGGAGGGAAAGCTTTTGTTTTATTCACTGGCTGGGCCAGTATTTATCACTAACCCCTAATTGCCCTTGAGAAGATAGTAATGAGCCACCTTCTTGAATTGCTGCAGTCCATGTGCTGTAAGTAGACCCACATTGCCCTTAGAGAGAGGATTCCAGGACTTTGACCCAGGGATAGCGAAGGAACGATGATATATTTCCGCATCAGGACGGTGAGTGACTTGGAGGGGAACTTGCAGGTGGTGGTTCTCCTAGCTATCTTCTAGTAGGTACTGCAGATGCTGGAGGTCAGAGTCAAGATTAGAATTGTGCTGGAAAAGCCCAGCAGGTCAGGCAGCATCTGAGGAGCAGGAAAAATCGACGTTCTGGGCAAAAGCCCTTCAGGAATCCTGATGAAGGGCTTTTGCCCAAAACGTTGATTTTTCCTGCTCCTTGGATGCTGCCTGACCTGCTGTACCTTTCTAGCACCACTCTAATCTTAACTATCTTCTACTCTTGTCCTTCCAGATGGTAAAGGTTGCTGGTTTGGAAGGTGCTGCCAAAGGAACCTTGGTGAATTGTTCTTGCAATCTACTGTACAGTTGGGGCACACTGCTGCCACTGTGTATTAGTGGTGGAGGGGAAGTAAATGTTTTAGATGGTGGATAGGGTGCTGATCAAGTGGGTTGCTTTGTGAAGTTTCTTAAGTATTGTTGAACTTATCCTGGCAAATAGCAAAGATACCATCACACTCCTGAATTGCACCTTATGGATGGTTTGGCAAACAGGAAGTGAGTTACTTGCTACAGAATTCCTAGCCTCTTTTAGTCACAGTGTTTCCATGCCTGATCCAATTCAGTTTCTGTTTGAGGTGAACATTTCACTTGTGAGAAGGCACAGTATTTAATTGATAACCCAATAATAGCCATTCAGCATCAGTGACTGTCTGTTCACATCGGAGCTGAGTGAACATGATCAAGGACATAAAATAAATGACAAGCACATGTCTGAGAAGCAAATAAAGAAGACATTGGAGCCTTTTATTGGGCACTGTTTCATGTTGGATAACTCAACATTCAAAATATTTTGATAGAGTGGAAAAAATAGCAGAGTTTAACTCGTCAATTGACTCCATGTGTATCTTGTAAAGATACATAGAAACTGGCCAATTCTTTCCATTGTAGTCTGCATTTTTGCAACTTTACCTTATGAGTCCTTGGTGTGAAGCTAACATATGTTTCACACATAGAATATTTTTACCCTGACTGTGTTTTACAGGCAAACAGGTTGGGGTGTTTTTTTTAAAATGGGATAAATAGGAGATTTACTCAGTGCACAAATAGCTTATAATCTGACTGTCAGAGAACACATCTAATGATGCAGGGGCTTTGTATGTGATAAACTAACAACACGGGAGAGGAACATAAGGACGTTTTGCATTTGTACACTCCCTTGTATGACAACCAACTAGTCAGAAATGTTGTAATAGTGTTGGAAATGTAGCAGCCATCTCATGCATAGCAAGATCAAAAAAATGGTGTTACGACACAGAGGTGACCCCCTCTGTTAATTAAACCAAACACCCAGAAAAGTTTACCTTACCTTGCAATCTGATAAGATATGGATGACACAGAACTTGCAAATTCTACTATTTGAAGAAACTTACATCATTTTACACTAGAAGTGAACATTAAACAACAAATCTAAGCCTCCCTTTCTCTTAACTGCTTACTTTCTGCCTCTAACTCTATAGAAAAATGCTGTTCCAATAAAACACTTATTAAAATTACATCAACCTAGTTTCAAAATACCACAGTCGCTGTCTTTTTCTGTGTCTTCACTCTTCCCAGTGCTAATTTCCCTGGGTCATCATATTACTTTGTACTGCAAGTGTGTTTCATATGAAAAGGTACCCTTGATAGAAAGTGTTTCTTAATTTCTTTGAGAGTAAAATGTTATATTGGCAATTAGCTCACTGGCTCTACAACAGTTGCTCTCTGACCAATTTGCATAATGTCCGCATTTTATACCCTCCAACATTGGATCACTTAATTAGTTTGACGTTGGCAAAACAATAAATTCAAACTCAATTGGGTTTTAGTATCCTGGGGCATAAACTGATTGGTTAAATTCAAATTGTTGTCAAAACAATAACCAAAACTCAGGTATCCATTTCACAGCCAAATATGACATATTTTCAATTTTCCAGTATAC
This sequence comes from Chiloscyllium punctatum, assembly GCF_047496795.1. Lineage (NCBI taxonomy): Eukaryota > Metazoa > Chordata > Chondrichthyes > Orectolobiformes > Hemiscylliidae > Chiloscyllium > Chiloscyllium punctatum. The sequence goes on from NC_092786.1 coordinate 20,392,741, forward strand.
TTTGGGACTACCATCTAGTCATGTTCACAGGTGTTTGTAATCTTCCAATTCAGAACAGCATTCTCTCTCTCTTAAAGGTACAGTACACTCCTTCAACTTCATAACAATGGCAATAAAATGATGATTAGATAAACATTATTTCCACTTTTGGACTAGATATTGGTCCGAATGCAGTGAAGGACTCTCAAGTTAGATTATCCTTCACCTCAGGAATTGTCTCCAGCTCCTTCAAATCTGCCATCATCACTCCTCACAGCAACAAATCTTGAGGGACAGCCCCACTCCCACTCCCAATAACATTATTCCCACCCTCACCATCTCCAATCTTCTTTTCTTCAAAGTCTTTTTTTTATTCATTCATGGAATGTAGCTGTCGTTGGACTAAATCCTCAGAGGGCAGTTAAAAGTCAATCATGATGTTGTGGGTTTGGAGTCACGTGTAGGCTAGTCTCGGTTGACAGTTTCGTTCCTTATTAAAGGGCATTTGTAAACCAGATGGGTTTTCCCCCAACAATTGGCAATTGATTCATGGCCATCATTAAAGTCTTAACTACAGATTTTTATTGAATTCAAATTCCACCATCTGCCTTGGCAGGATTTGAACCCAAGTCCCCAGAATATTACTTGGGTCTCTGAATTAACAGCTCAATTATAATATCATTAGGCCATCACCTCTTTCTGTTCATGCTGTCTCGAGGTCGAGTGGACTCAATGAGCTGAATGACCTGCTTCCACACTGTAGGGATTCTATGATTCGAAGATACTGTTTCCCGAACCCTAATCAGTTGGATTGCACGTGGAGGTGATGGAGCTGTACATTGGCTCGACAGTTCTGGTGGGGAGGCCTGCTCCACCAGGCTGCCAGGTCCTTACCGGATGTTACAATCAGCCAGCAGCCAATCACCTGAGCCTGTGGCTTCATGTGTGAGGATGCCCTGCCCCCGAAGAGCTGCCGGCCAATCAGATGGCTGGCAGCTCTGTGGTCTGGATATTGGCTGCAGTGAGACTCCCCAATGAGGAGATATCACAGAACTGTTACAGTGTAGAAGGAGGCCATTTGGCCCATTGTGCCTCTACTGGCTCTTCAAATGAGTCTTATTATCTCGTGCCAATCTCCTACCTCTTATCCATACTCTCGCACTTTATTTTTATCCAAATAATCACCCAGTGGCCTCTTCACTACTTCAATTGAATCTGCCTCCACTACCCTTCTGGTTCAACCAAACCATAGCTACTCACTGAGTGAAAACATATTTTCACACTTCACCATTACTTCATTTACAGATCTTTTGAAACCTATACCTCTTATTCTTATTCATTTCATGAGTGGGGACAGTTTCTCTCTTTTTACTATATCCAGCCCATTAATGATTTTGAAAGCTTCTATGACAGTCATCTCGCAGCCTTCATCTCTCCAGGTCCTAACGTCTTCAATCTAGCCTCAGACTGAGTAGAGGGTGAAGAAGTTAAGTGAGGCAGCCTCAATGGATTCAGTCATGCAGATCCTAGTGAGTCAGCGATGGAATAGAGGAGTTATTAGAATACTAAGGGTAAGGGGATCAGATCAGGCAGCGCTATCCACTTACGACAGGGAGGCTCAATGTGCCCAAGCAGTAAAACAAAAGGCAGCCCATCATCATTCGAGTGCCAGGATAGAATAACAATGGTGGCACGAGGGGACACTTAAAGGCCTCACTGATCATGTTGGAGAAAGTGAGGAATGCTGATGCTGGAGAGTCAGAGTCTTAGCACAACAGGCCAGGCAGCAGCTGAGAAGCAGCAGAGTCAACGGTTCGGGCATAACCCCACCCAAAACATTGACCGTCCTGCTCCTCGGATGCTCTCTGATCTGCTGTGCTTTTCCAGTGCCATATATTTCGTCACTGATGCATTTCTCTATCTTGCATTCACCTTTGTGTTTTTACTGATCTACATTTGTTCCTGGTGAGGCATTTCCTCAACCTTTCCTTCCTAGATTTTATATCTCTCCCTGGTCTTGTCCCACCCTATTGCTGTAACATTCTCCTCCCTTTAGGATATTTGCTTTCCTCTACTTCTGGCCTCTTGCACATCCCGATTTTAATTATTCTCCCTATGATTGGATGAGGGTTAAGGCAGCCATACCTTCAGAAGTCTCGGCCCTTATTTCTGCAATTCCTTCCCTAAACCCCTCCACCTCTCGACTTCTCTTCCTTCCATTTGATCACTCTTTCAGATGCTCCTTAAAAATCTCCCTCTGAACAAGATTCTGGTTTGTGGCCCCGATATCTCCTCAAGTGGATTGGAGTCAAAGTTTGTTTGATGTTACTGTGGAGCCCCCGGGACACTTCACTATGCTAAAGGTGCTAAATAAATACCATTTGTTGTTGGTATTGACAAACATTTTTCAAATTTGTCATCAGTTGCTTTGAATCTAAATAATTTAAGACAAGTGTGTTCAACGATGTTATCAATCTTCCTAGCCACCATAACCCCAAGCAGCGGAATATTTCACGTACATTTGAGTGACATATTTGGACAGAATGAGAGCAGGTATGGACTTGGAAAGAAAATTTGAACACAGTTGTTGGTGAAGACCTAACCTACAGCATTAGACAGAATAATTGTGAGTGAGTGGTGGCAATCAGCAACTTGTACTGTTCCAGGAAGTTTCCAGGTCACCATAGAGTTGTAGAGATATACAGCACAGAAAAACACCATTCGGTCCAAATTGTCCATGCTGATATGATATCCTAAACTAATCTAGTCCCATTTGCCAGCACTCAGCCCATATCCCTCCAAAACCCTTCCTATTCATGTACCCATTCAGATGCCTCTTAAATGCTGTAATTGTACCAGCCTCCACCACTTCCTCGGGCAGCTCGTTCCATACATGCACCACCCTCTGCATGAAAAAGTTGCCGTTTAGGTCCTATTTAAATCTTTCCCCTCTCACCTTAAACCTAGCCCTCTAGGCCTCCCCTAACCTGGTGAAAAGACCTTGACTATTCACGCTATGCTTGCCCCTCATGAAATTATAAACCTCTATAAGGTCACCCCTCAGCCTCTGATGCTCGAGAGGAAATACAATATGCTCAAGGATGCACCAGGATATAGTAGAATAATTACTTCCAACATAATCTGTACATATCCTGTAAATCACTCAGATAATGACCCCCAATTGATATTCTTGACCTATTCATACTCTTTAAATCTCGCTTTAACTATCTATTGAATGTACAAGAACTACAAATTGGTAGTGTAAAATTAAGTTTGAATATATGCATGAGATGAGTGAAAATGTTTTTGCCAATATGTTCCCAACTATTTGCAACGTGTTTTTAGTAAACATTGAACTTTGCATCTAAATAATAATTAAAATGAAAATTAGGACACAAAATGATTGCAAAAGAAATTCATATTTTAGGGATAAATATTTGGCTTTATTTGCCAACATGGTGTGACAGGCTCCCAGATTCCTGCACAGAATTAATGAAACTTTACTGTGCTTATAAACTGAGACAGTAATGAGTTGAAAGTAGCTTAACAGAAAACATTCTTTTTATCTGTGTATTTAGCAAATGTTTAACAATTTAAAATCTTTTTTTCTGGAATTGAAGAATTGATTATTATTAATGTTTTCAATGCAGTATAGAATCTTTAAAGACTTGCAAATGAACAATTCTACTTAACTAGCACTTAACTGCTTTTGACTTTTTTTTCTATTCTTTATACAATGGGTCTAATTTCAACATGCGTTACATTTTTTTTGTGCACAGTGGATGTGGTATTTTGTAAATTGTACATTCTGAATGGTACGTCCAAAGCTACAAGTCTTAATACATTGGTACAGTCAGCTTTACTGAGTGGTTAGTATTGTGGTTAACCCTGGGGACCGATTCTGACAAGGTTACAGCAGTATTACCAGCATGTGACTGTACTTGCTTGTGTGGGGGTGGCACTCCTAGAGACCTGATTGTTAGGTGTGGTGGAATGTGCTACTTTTAAGACTTAGGGGCACTTGACAACCAGCTAGTAGAAATATGTGAGAGATGGAAGACTAATCTTAAAGAATGTCCTAAAAAGATTCAGATCAATCTTAGGGCTTAAAATGGAGTATGTTTTAATATATTTCAGATGAGATGTTAAACCAAGCCTGTCTGCGCATTAGATCCCATGGATTTATTCAAAGTAAAGCTGAAGGTTCTCCTGTTATCTCAGCCAACATTCCTGAATCAACCGATCCACGCAAAGATCATTCATTCATGTGCTGTTTGTCGGACACAGTGTGCACAAGTTGGTGAGCATATTTGCAACATAAAAAAACAGCATTTCCACTTCAAATAAAGGAAACAACTAACTTGTTGCAAAACACTTTGGATGTTCTGGGGTCATGGATGGTGCTATATAAATGCAGTTCATGGAAGCACGCACAATAAGTAAAATGATTCCCCTCTGTCATCAGTAGTTACAATGCATTCGTCATGGTTAAGGAGACTCCAGTTCCACACTGAATCAGGACAAACTAGCAAGCAATAAAAGAAGAACTTCCATTTGCTACTTTGGAATAGTGCTTATAGTCTGCATTGCTGTGGGTATCTATAACTTGTATAAAACTAAAATGTGATCATGAAGTTTAACTTCTGTACCATTACCATCAATGGGCACCTTCATTGGCATTTAGTTAATAATATCATCACTGAGTGGGTGAGGATTGTTCTCTGGCTGCAGCACATAAAAGCCACAAATTGTGATTGGTAAGATCCAATGAGTTTCATTTGTAACGTTAGTTTCACTTCCTGGAGGTTTTACATGATTCAGAGGCTTTTCTTTTCCTGTACACCATATTATGGATAGGTCCAAGAACAAGCCAGCACAGGAACAGGCCCTTCAACCCTCCAAGCCCACATTGACACATTTTGCCCTGCCTAACTAAAACTGTCTTCACTTACAGGATCCATATCCCTCTATTCCTTTCCTATTCATGTGTTCACCCAGGTGCTTCTTGAATGCTGCTATTGTGTCTGCTTCCACCACCTCCTCTGGCAGTGTATTCCAGGCACTCACCACCCTTTGTGTGGAAACTTTGCCTCACATATAGCTTTTAAACTCTCCCCCTCATATCTTGAATCTGTGTCCCCTATAAATTGACCCCTCTAGCCTGGGAAAAAAGCCTCGTGCTTTCCACTCTATCCATGCCATTCACAATCTTATAAACTTCTATCAGGTCACCCCTCAACTTCCTGTGTTTCAGTAAAAACAAACCCAGTCTATCCAACCTTTCTTCGTAGCGAAAATCCAGGCAACATTCTGGCAAGTCTTTTCTATACCCTCTTCAAAGCATCCATATCCCTCTGTTAGTGTGGTGACCAGAACTGTACACAACATTCCAAGTGTGGCCTAACTAATGTTTGTAGAATCATGGAGTACCTACAGTGTGAAAACAGGCCATTTGGCCTAACGAGTCCACACTGACCCTTCAAAGAGTGACCCACCCAGACCCATTTCCCCACCCTATTACCCCACATTTCCCGTGACTAACGTACTTAATCTACACATCCCTGGACACTATTGGGCAATTTAGCGTGACCAATTCACCTAACCTGTACATTTTTGAACTGTGGAAGAAAACCAGAGCACCTGGAGGAAATCCATGCAGATACAGAGAGCATGTGCAAACTCCACACAGACAGTTGCCTGATGGGAGAATGGAACCCAGGTCCTTGGTGCTGTGAGGCAGCAGTGCTAACCACTGAACCATTGTGGCACCCTAGGCAGTTGTATAAAGCTACAGCATAACTTGACTATCTTAATACTCAATGCCCCTTCCAAAGAAGGCGAACATGCCATTGGCCTTTTACTGCCTTACCTACCTGTGCTACCACCTTCAGTGATCTGTGGACCTGCACACCCAGATACCTCTGCATATCAATACTTTTAAGGGTTCTGCCATTCACTCTGTAATTGCCACCTGTACTTGACCTTCCAAAATGCATCACCACACATTTGTCCAGACTAAACTTCATCTGCCATTTTTCTGCCCATGCCTCCAATTGATCTACAACCTGCTGTATTCTCTGACAATCCTCTTTACTATCCCCAACCCCAGCAATATTGTCTGCAAACTTACCTTAGCCTTAGAATTAGAGGGGTCAATTTAAAATGGAATGAGGAGACATTTCTTCAGCCAGAGTGTGGTGAGCCTGTGGAATTCCTTGCCACGAAGCACAATGGAGGGCGGGACGTTAAATGTTTTCAAGACAGAGATTGAAAAATTCTTAATCTCACAAGGAATTAAGGGATACGGGGAGAGTGTGGATAAGTGGCATTGAAATGCCCATCAGCCATGATTGAACGGCGGAGTGGACTCGATGGGCCGAATGGCCTTACTTTCACTCCTATGTGTTATGGTCTTACTTTTAGACCAGCTACTTTTTCCTCCAAATCACTTATGTAGGTCACTAACAGCAGAGGTCCCAGCATTGGTCCCTGTGGAACACTACTGGTCATATACCTCTATTCCAAAAATCATCTTTCCACCGCTACCCTCTGTCCACAATGACTAAGCCGGTTCTGTGTCCAACTCACCAGCTCACTCCAATTCCAAGTGACTTCACCTTTTGTACCAATCTGCTATGAGGGACCTTATCAAAGATTTTACCTGAGTCAATGTAAACAACATCAACTGCTTTTCCCTCATCAATCATCTTCATCACCTCCTCAAAAAACTTGTTAATTTAAGTGAGGCAGGATCTCCCCCACACAAAACCATGCTGTCTATCACTAATGTGAGATAAAGATCTGCTCCGCTACCTACCTACAGCATGGCCATATAAGAAACACAGAGTCAGGTCTGCAAACACAGAGATCAGGCCTGCCAACACACAGAACACATCTACAATGCCCTAGTTTTGGCTAAACCGGCTAACAAAGAAACCAGACCAGAGAACACACTTCCCAACTAGCCTTCACAGTAAGCTCCCAGCCCTGATTAGCACTGTGGTCCTAATACCCTCAGGGATGGCTCCTTTCCCATTGAAACTGATACCGTATAAACAAGGAGGCAGACCGAGAGACCCCAGAAGGCTTCACTCACAGGAGGAACACCATAGACAGACCTGGATGCAAGGAGAAGGGACATTTGCACATATTCACGCAGATGGGAAATACAACGAAGAATCCTCTAGAAGACACTCTCTCACTCATGGAGATGGCTGGAATCTCCTGTGTCAATTACAAATGAATTGCGGCTGCCGGATGCTTGATTAATTTCCATTCAGTTTATTCTTGTTTTAACCAGTTTACAATTTTCACCATTGTACCGTAACTGCTTTACAATTATCACCTTTGCGATGTACCCCTATAAAGCCTGCCTGCACCTTCTGCCCAGGGAAGATTCATGTAATTTGGCAAACCTATCCTTCATTTTCACAGGAACGTGCCACTCCTGAACTCTTTATCAACTGATGTTTGAAATACCCCTATGTGTTTGATATGGATTTACCCTCCAACAGCCACTTCCAAATCAACATTCTTCAGTTCCTGCCTAATACTTTTGTAGTTCACCTTCCCCCAGTTTAACACTTTGACCTGAGGACTGCTGATATCCCTATCTATAAGTATCTTGAAATTCACGGTATTATGATCACTACTCCCAAAATGCTCCCCCACTGAAACTTCACTCACCTAGCTGGACTCATTTCCCAAAACCAAGTCCAATATAACCCCTTTCCTTGGTGAACTGTTTACATACTGTGTCCAGAAACCCTCCTGAATGGTCTTTATAAATTCTGTCCCATCCAAGCCCCTAGCATGAAGTGAGTCCCAGTCAATATAGGGGAAGTTAAAATCACCCACCACAACAACCCTGCTGTATTTACATCTTGCCGCAATCTCTCTGCACATTCTCTCCTCTATCTCCCGCTGGTTAATGGGAGGCCTGTAGTATACTCCCTGCATTGTGATATCACCTTTCCTATTCCTGAGTTCTACCCATAATGCCCCGCTGCCCGAATCCTCTGATGTATCTGGCCACAGTACAGCTCTGAGATACTCCTTTATCAATAATGCAACTCCCCCACCCCTTTTACCTCCCTTTCTATCACACCTGAAACATCGAAATCCTGGGCTATGCAGCTGCCAGGCCTGTCCCTTCATGAGCCAAGTCTCTGTAATCTCCATAATGTCACAGTTCCAAGTACTAACCAAAGCTCTAAGGTGATCTACCTCATCTATTATACTTCTCTCACTAAAACACATGCATTTCAGAGACCACCACCCTGCAGCGTTTCCCTGTCTGTTCTTGTTCTTATTAATGTTTGTTTTGGTTTCTACCTCACCCTCAATTTCTGCATCTACTGCCCCACTCCTCTGGTTCCCAGCCCCATGCCACGCCAGTATAATCCCTCACCAACCACACTACCAAGCATCACCACCCCCTCGCCAAGAACATCAGTCCCAGTCCTGTCCAGCAGTAACCCATCCAGTTTGTACAGGTCCCACTACCCTCCACTCAATGCCCCGTGAATTTGAAACCCTCCCCCTCACACCACCTTTTCAGCAATGTCTTCAACATTTTTGCCCTGCTGTTTCCACCAGTAGTAATCCTGAGATAACTACCTGTGAGATCTTACATTTCAACTTTCTTCCTTGTTCTCTATACTCTGCTTTTGTGAAAATGAAATTTGACATTAAATTGTATGCAACATGTAAAAATACACCAGTCTATTTTTAGAATTATTCTTAAATGTGACAACCATGTAACAGATCTCTCCCTGAAGTCCCCAGTCCCTCTCAACTGAGCTCCAGTGTCAACAGCTCTTTTGAGGAAAGTGATCCAGAATTCAAATCCTATCTCATGGTAACTTCCAGGTTAAGATGCTGTAATGTGAGACTAAAGACAAAGCTGGAAAACTGACCAAATCAAAAATAAAGATCTTTATTTCAGTGTGAAGCAACGAGTTAGCTGGTCAGTAAGTGTTGTACTAATGTTAAAGCCATTACATCTTCATGCATTTAATGTTACCTCTTTATGAGCATATATCCTGCTACAGGTTTGCATCCACAACCCACACATACACACAAATATGTTGGTACAGTAATTGATTCTATAAATACCATCAGATAAAGTCAATCTGCTTTTAGAGATGTGTTTGATCCTGGTTCAACTATTCTTTTAATCATTCTAACTAATTGTACTTCACTTCAATATTCTAATTAAATCAGCATTAGGAAGGAATGCTGGTAATATGGTCACTGCCTTATGTCAACTGCATACTAATGTTCAATAAAATAAGAGTTACTCTAAATAGGGAATTCTGTGGGATTAGAATCTTTAACCTGTCAGCAATTGAGTCTATGCTCACAATGGGTATTGTCCATTGGCAGTTACCAATCTTTCTCAAGGTGGAAGATTGAGAGCCACCATGTGGGCTGAGATGCAGCCAATCACATATAGAATCACTAACAAGTTTTTTTTAAATCTGATTGAGTAAGAGAGGATGTCAGTTGCTGACTGACTTCTGTGGTGACACCACAATTGCACCTGCCTCAACTCCATCCTCTCTGAGAATCCCAGTGTAGATATTATTAGGCAAAGCTGACCCTGACAGAATTAATCTAGCTTCCATCAACTGAGAACTTCAGATAAATTGTCAATAAAAGCAAGTCTTTGAGCTATGAGAGAATCTTTGCCTCCCTCTATGAAATAAACTCCATGCATCTCTATCTTTATTTATAAAAAAAAATTTTCCTACTTGCTGTTTGAAAGCTTTGAATCATCCCAACTCAAGTTTTCCAATCGAGTCATAAGTATATTTCAGAAATTGCAGTTTGCTTTCTGACAATTCTAGAAGCTAAACCAAATAAAGAGAACAAGTATTTGGTATTAAACCAGAGTTTCAGATTTTGAGGACCATGATTGTCTCCAACAGAAACGTTTGAGGTTGGTTGTATGAACTTTATCCATTCATCCACATAAGATAATGTCAGTGAAATAATTTGAATTGGAATATGGTCACTAAGGGAGAGGAGAAATATCTGTGTTAGCCAAAGTAGCATTCAAGTTGCACTATCTGATCCTAGTGTAACACTAGCAACAAACATAGAATCATAGCCATTGGAAGGGCATCACGGCAACATCGATTGGACCCGGGGCAAGAGATGTGACTCTGAGGTGGTGGGTATGGTGCAGGTGGCGAGGTGGTGTCAGAGGATTATTGGCCCAACAGCAAAGATGACAGTTGTTTAAGGAGCTAGTCAATTCCTCACAACTAAAATACATCCCAATGAGGAAGTAAGATGGTAAGGTGGGGGGGTGGGGGAGGGGTGTGTGGGAAGTGTGGTAAAAAAAAACATCCATGGCTGAATAAGGAAGTCAAAATAAAGTCAAAAATTAAGGTATGCCATATTGCAACGGCCAGTGGCAGGCTGGAAGATGGGGAAACTTTCAAAGTTAAAGGGATACTGAAAAATTAATAAGTATAGCTCAGGTAAATTATGAAAGAAAACTATGATAGCAAAAACTTCTACAGATATATGAAAGGGAAGAGAGTTCCTGAGGTGAATATTGGTCCCATGGGAGATGAAACTGGAGAGTTAATAGTGGGGAAAACTGAAATGGCAGAGATGCTAAAATAATACTTTGCCTCAGTTTTCACGGTGGAGGACAGTAGTACCATTCCTATTGGAATGGGCAAGTCAGAAGCAATAGAAAGGGCAGAACTTAGAACAATCAACATCAATAGGGGAAAAGGATATTCAGAAAACTATTAGAATTGAGGGCAGACAAGTCCCCTGGGTCTGATGGCCTACAACCAAAGGTATTAAAGGAAATGGCAGTGGAGGTAGTGGATCCATTGGTTACAATATTCCAAAATTCCCTGGACACAGAAAAGGTTCCAGTGGATTGGAAAATGCTAATGTAACTCCCTTATTCAAAAAAGGAGGAAGGCAATATATGGGACATTATGGACCAGTTAGTTTAACATATGTTGTTGGGAAAGTGTTGGAATCAAGGAAGCAATATCAGGACATTTGGAAAGTCAAAACGCTATCCATGGTTTTATGAAGGGCAAATCATGTTTGACTAATTTACGAGAGTTTTTCAAAGACGTAACAAGCAAAGTGGATAATGGAGATCCTGTAGATGTAATATATCTGGACTCCTAGAAGGTGTTTGATAAGGTGCCACACAAAAGGTTAATTCACAAGGTTGGATCATATGGGATTAGGGGTCATTTATTAGCTTGGATAGGTGAGTCAGGATAAATGTTTTTTTTCTGGAATGCAAGAAGTAACTAGTGGGGTACCAGCGGGTTCAGTCTTTAGGCCCCAGCTGTTTACAATCTACATTAACGACGTGGATACATGGTTAGAAGGTTTTATAGCCAAATTTGCAGATGGTAAAAAATAGGCAGGATGATAAATTGCTGTGAGGAAATAAGAATCTTACAAATGGATAAAGATAGGTTAGGAGAGTGGGTCAAATATGGCAGATGGAGTTTAATGTGGATAAGTGAGAGATCGTGCATTTTAATCAGAAAATTGGGAAGAAGATCTATTATCTAAATGGGGAGGGACTTAGGGGTGCTCTGGTGTAAAGGGATCCAACTATCCTTGTTCATGAGTCATAGAAAACTAGTACGCAAGTACTGCAGACAATAAAACAAATGGAATGTTGGCTTTTATAGCTAAAGGAGTAGATTATAAAGCTAAGGAAGTATTATTGCAATTATACAAGGCATTGGTGAGACTGCACCTGGAGTATTGTGCACAGTTTTGGTCCCCTTATTTGAGGAAAGATGTAGTGGCATTGGGGGCCGTTCAGAGGAGGGTCACTGGATTAATCCCAGAGATGAGGGGTTTGTCATATGAAGAGAGATTGAACAGTTTAGGCCGATACTCTGAAATTTAGAAGAATGAGGGGAGATCAAATTGAGGCATTCAAGATGATTAAAAGTGTGGATAAAATAGACATGGAGCAGATGTTTCCACTTGTGGGGCATTCCAGGACGAAGGGTCATAGTCTTCGATAAGGAGTAACAAATTTAAAACAGAGTTGAGGAGAAACTACTTCTCCCAAAGAGTTGTGAATCTGTGGAATCCGCTACCACAAAGTGCAGTGGATGCCGGGACAGTGAGTAAATTAAAGGAGGAGTTAGACAGACTCTTAATTGGTAATGGGTTGAAGGAGTATGGAGAGAAGGCAGGGAAAGGGTGGCGAGGAGCATATCAGCCATGATTGAATGGTGGAGCAGACTCGATGGGCCAAACTGCCTCATTCTGCTCATGTATTTTATGAACTTATGGCACCTGAGGATTGGCGACTTTAACAATGGTTGGGTGTGATATAGATGGTGGTAAAGCGGTGCCAGAGGAATGGTGGTGCAGGCGTCATTGACGGTGATGAGCTTGGTTGGGCTGATGGACTGTCTTCCAGATATATCGTTTTTGTCCCTTATTCTTAGATTATTCAAACTGGCACCATTTAGTGATGACAAATGAAAGCTTTTCACTGTATTCTATTGTATTCTTACTGTAAAATACATGTAGCTATAAAATCCAAATCCAAATAGGAGGCCATTCAATCTATCATATCGCTGCTAACTCTCTGCAGGAGCAACTCACCTGGTCCCACATTCCTGCCTTTTCTTGAGAACCCTGTATATTTTTCAGATAATTTTCCAATTCCCTTCAGAAAACTTTGATGTATCTACTTCCACCACACTCTCAGACAGTGCATGTCAGATCCTAACCGCTCACTGCATTAAAAAAGAAACATCCTCGTGCTGCTTTTCTTCTCTGACCAATCACGTCAAACCAACCCTCGGTTCTTGATCCTTCTGTCTATGGGAACAATTTGTCTTTATCTACATTAGTTCAGACCTGATGAGTTCCTGGATCAAACACTCATTCCTCCCTTCACTGTTTACAAACATCACTCAGTTTTAAATTTACGATGGCCAAAATTAATCTATATTTAAGCTCTTTATTGATATAAGTTATCTTTGAGAAACAATGACAGCAATGTCGCATCCATTTTTTTAGTCCATCTGATTTACTTCCTAATAAAGTTTAATCTGTTTCACTTTGCTAGCCCAAGAGGGATTTCATCCCTATTACATGTGTAATACAGTGGAGACATTTGGGTTTCAGTTGTGATGAAGATTCACAGAGGTAGGAATTGACAACGGTCCATTTTTGTAACCAGGGACATTCAACAACCCTCAATCCAAAAAGGAGTCGACCTGATAAATTGGTTTGATTTACCTAGTTTGGGGTCAGAGGGGCTCCTCAAGAAGCTCACTCCATTTCCAAAAGATGGATATCAGGCAAAATTGTCTCACTGTCTCTAGTCTAAGTGAAGGCCCCAGAGATGACCAGAGAAAGCATTATAATCAATGTCAAATTGTGTTTATAACTGAACATTTACAAATGAGAATACAAAATTGAAGATTAAATTACTCAAGGTTATAGGCAGATTTAAATTGTGCTGCAAATGATTGTACACAGTAATACTGACTTGATGTGTTATAATTCAATACATAAACACATAGTCATCATTTGGGATGTGAATTTATTTCCTCCTCCTGAGCAGAAATGGTTGGTTCTCATTATGCAACTACGTGGATTCTTTCAATACTTATCAGTGCTGCCTACAATGTGAAATGATAAACTCATAAATAACTTGATTGTGTAACCACATCCACGTGACATTTCCATTATGATACACACCACTTAACTGATCACTCGGCAAAGGTCCACAAGTTAATAGACAATGGACAATAGGTGCAGGAGTAGGCCAGTCAGCCTTTCGAGCCTGCATCACCATTCAATATGATCATGGCTGATCATTCCTAATCAGTATCCTCTTCCCACCTTATCTCCATAGCCCTTGATTCCACTATCTTTGAGAGCTCTATCCAACTCTTTCTTAAATGAATCCAGAGACTGGGCCTCCACTTCCCTCTGGGGCAGAGCATTCCACATAGCCACCACTCTCTGGGTGAAGAAGTTTCTCCTCATCTCTGTCCTAAATGGTCTACCCTGTATTTTTAAGCTGTGTCCTCTGGTTCGGCACTCACCCATCAGCGGAAACATGTTTCCTGCCTCCAGAGTGTCCAATCCTTTAATAATCTTATATGTCTCAATCAGATCCCCTCTCAGTCTTCTAAACTCAAGGGTATACAAGCCCAGTCGCTTCAGTCTTTCAGTGTAAGGTAATCCCACCATTCCAGGAATTGACCTCGTGAACCTACGCTGCACTCCCTCAATAGCCAGAATGTCTTTCCTCAAATTTGGAGACCAGAACTGCACACAGTACTCCAGGTGTGGTCTCACCAGGGCCCTATACAGCTGCAGAAGCACCTCTTTGCTTCTATACTCAATCCCTCTTGTTATGAAGGCCAGCATGCTATTAGCCTTCTTCACTACCTGCTGTACCTGCATGCTTACCTTCATTGGCTGGTGTACAAGAACACCCAGATCTCTCTGTCCTGCCCCTTTACCTAAATTGATTCCATTTAGGTAATAATCTGCCTTCCTGTTCTTGCCACCAAAATGGATAACCATACATTTATCCACATTAAACTGCATCTGCCCACTCACCTAACTTGTCCAGGTCACCCTGTAATCTCCTAACATCCTCATCACATTTCACCCTGCCACCAGCTTTGTATCATCAGCAAATTTGCTAATGTTATTACTAATACCATCTTCTATATCATTAACACATATTGTAAAAAGCTGCAGTCCCAGCACGGATCCCTGCGGTACCCCACTGGCCACTGCCTGCCATTCCGAAATGGAGCCGTTTATCATTACTCATTGTTTCCTGTTAGCCAACCAACTTTCAATCCAAGTTAGTACTTTGCCCCCAATACCGTGCGCCCTAATTTTACTCACTAACCTCCTGTGTGGGACTTTATCAAAAGCTTTCTGAAAGTCCAGGTACACTACATCTACTGGATCTCCCTCGTCCATCTTCAGAGTTACATCTTCAAAAAATTCCAGAAGATTAGTCAAGCATGATTTCCCCTTCATAAATCCATGCTGACTCTGACCTATCCTGTTACTACTATCCAGATGTGTCATAATTTCATCCTTTATAATAGACTCCAGTATCTTTCCCACCATTGAGGTCAGACTAACTGGTGTATAATTTCCTGCTTTTTCTCTCCCACCTTTCTTAAAAAGTGGTATAACATTAGCCACCCTCCAATCCTCAGGAACCGACCCCGAATCTATCGAACTCTGGAAAATAATCACCAACGCATCCATGATTTCCCGAGCCACCTCCTTCAGTACCCTGGGATGTAGACCATCAGGCCCTGGAGACTTATCAACCTTCAGACCTAACAGTGTCTCCAACACCAAAACCTGGCAAATATAAATTCCCTTAAGTTCAGGTCCTTCAGCCACTGTTACCTCAGAGAGATTGCTTGTGTCTTCCCCAGTGAACACAGATCTGAAGTACCCATTTAATTCTTCTGCCATTTCTTTGTTCCCTGTAATATATTCCCTTGTTTCTGTCTTCAAGGGCCCAATTTTAGTCCTAACCATTTTTTTGCCTTGCACATACCTAAAAAACCTTTTACTATCCTCCTTTATATTATTGGCCAGTTTACCTTTGTACCTCATTTTTCCTCTACGTATTTCCTTCCTAGTAATCCTTTGTTGCTATTTAAAAGCTTCCCAGTCCTCAGTTTTCCCACTTATCTTTGATATGTTATACTTTTTCTCTTTTAACTTTATATGTTTGTTGTTCATACTCCAGATGGAATCCCTCCCACACCCCACCAAACAGCAATGGCCATGTGTGAGGAAGGATGAACTAGCTGGCCTTGTTACGACAACCCCTCTTTTGATTGGTCACAATAAGGTTAATTCTCTCACAAATTCTTTTATCCATTCCAAACGTAATTCTGTTTTTTAAAGAAGCCAACTTAACCAGGCTTTCTCAAGGAAGGGTGGGTTTAATAGCTACTAAATTCAATTATAGATAATAAAATGGGTGCACATACAGACAGATTAGGGATACAACTAGAGTAAATAGTGTCAGTTTCTGCAATCTGATGGCACATTGCTGTTGTTAAGTTGGATAGTACCGATAACAGTGATGTTAGTTGTGAAGCAGTTGGTTTCGAGATTCTTGCGAGCTGACAGCTCTTTATTCCTGTTTCCTTCCTAGCAGTGACCACACTGATTTGCCAGGCTTCCAGTATTCAGGGTGAGAATGTTTCATTTTTACCTGCAGTGTTTGGGTGTCAAATGGCTGTCCTCAAACTGTGAGCTTCACAGTACACACCCATCTGCTCATTAACATGCACAGACCAGAATTTCCCCAGACACTTTGCAGATATGACTCCCCAGACTGCACTTTGCCAGAGAACCACAGAATTTACATGTTTTGACTTTATATCCTCTTGTAAAATAATTATAACTAAACGTTCAATATGCCTGTAAGTACTCAGAAATTATTATTCACCCAGATGATGAAATAAAATTCATTCTCATTTCATTACAAGAGGATGAAACACAGTTAAACAGCAACATTCACCTGCATTCTCCCAGCCTTAGTCATTATCATTATTTCAGTTCTAACTGAGACTCTTGTCAGTTCTGGGCAAAGTGTCAATAATTACGTTTAATTTCCCATAATGCCGGTGACTTTTAGGAGGTATATTTGAAGAAACGGACTCCAACAGAATAACTCGGCATTCTGGGTCTTAAACATTACCACAAAAGTTAACAGGTGGTTGTCAGTCTCTGTGTGCCCATTTTGGAAATGTAAGTGTTTTGAGAGTCAGCAATAAATGAAGTATTGCCTTCCCTGTTGTGGAATAGTTGTGGATGCTTAGTTAATGTTTTGGATATGCATCCAATCAGTTACTCTATCCAAGGTTTATCCTCCTGAAAGAGAGCTTGTTTCTACTCTGGCATTTAAGAGGAACAAGTGAGGAAAAGACCCTGTGGCAGGGAATCCGTGACAGAGCAGATAATTGGAGCCAACTGGAAATGGACCTTGATGTCCTAGGAGTTTAGTGAGTCCCTGGTAAGTGGTTGAGGTCTTTTCAATTCATAAATTTTAACATAGAAATTTGATGGTAAAGTGAATAAAATATATAACAAGCAAAATAAATTAGTGGATCATAAGATTAAATAGTTACTTATGATTTATCAAGTGTTTCTCAAGAGGTGTTGTGTCAAGGCTGCAGTGTGCAGGAGCTTGTTAGGCTGCTCCCAAGCAAGTTCTACATTTTAAATTTGTGGAGTCTTCTTGACTCCAGAAAAGGGTTTCAGATAATCAAACTGGAGCTCTTGTTTGCAATGTCCCTCCATCTCGAGTGGCTGAGCTCGAAGCCATAGGCCGCATGACTATACAGCCAGGGAAAATGTCAGGCATTTTTCTTCTGCCGTTGCTTGCTCTCTTTGTGCTCAACAGGCTTCTTGAAGACCACAGTCAAAATGAAGTCAATTTTATTGTTCTGACATGCCACTGGTGTTGCCTCCTTTTATCCTCACAGTTCTGAAAACTGTGCAATATGGTTGGATTTTTTGTTTAGCAAGTTATGCGATTTTAACACTGCCATCATGATCTCTTTCCTCAAAATAATCCTCATGTCACCTTTCTCCAACATTCTCTGCCAGAAATTCAACATCCTGCTCCTCTCCAAGCTCTTGTTTCCTAGATCCACCTCTTCCAGGATTTTCAGAGCGATTTATTTCAAGAAGTTTTCCACATATTCCCTCAGGATTAAAATAGAACTTATCAAGGCCACAAGTGACACACTGTAACTGTGCTAGATTATCTCCACTGGGCATCCTTGACTTCTCTGTACTTTAGACATATTTGGCCATGTGATTGTCCTCCAACATGTAACTGCCTTCCACTGATTCCTCTGTTACCTACCCAATAATAGTCAGAATGTTAGCTAACACAAATCCGCCCTTTTGTCCCACATTAAGTTTCTCGATATCACCATCCACTGCATTGGGATAAAGATATGACAATAATAGCCACCAATAATTTCACTGCCTCTATTGCAAATACATTCCCTCTCTATTTGTAGTATGTCATTTCTTGAAGCTAGTGGGAAGGACATAACCTTCATTTCCAGTTCCAAGGTCAGGTTTCTTTTGCTGCCATCTATTCTCCCTTATTTTACAGGTATCTATTTCAACCTGAACCACAGAAGTGGCTTCTTTGACATTTTATCTGAACCTGGTGTGAGCATCTGACCTCAAGTGCATCACCAAAGAATTGCCTGCTTCCACCTCTGTGCCACATGTCTGCCTTTGTCACTAACTCGATCCATTTTTCACTCGCCCATTGTGCATGTCTTTTGTCCTTTCATATTAGATATGAAATCACATAATATTCTGGCAGGGCAGCCACTCTCCCTCATAGTCAAACTGGAGTCCATTCAAAGCACATGTGTCCGTACCCCGTCCCACATGTGTCCGTACCCCGTCCCACATGTGTCCGTACCCCGTCCCACATGTGTCCGTACCCCGTCCCACATGTGTCCGTACCCCGTCCCACATGTGTCCGTACCCCGTCCCACATGTGTCCGTACCCCGTCCCACATGTGTCCGTACCCCGTCCCACATGTGTCCGTACCCCGTCCCACATGTGTCCGTACCCCGTCCCACATGTGTCCGTACCCCGTCCCACATGTGTCCGTACCCCGTCCCACATGTGTCCGTACCCCGTCCCATATTGGTTGTGTGTGTCATCACCTGAACATTGGTTCAAAATTCTCTTTCATAAAGAAACAGAAATGGTTGACAACACGGACTTATGCATTCTATGGGACTTTCTGAGTCCATCACATTGGCCATACATTTATGAAACTTATCGAGGACAAAATGTCATATACTTGGCTCTTGTCTGTGTTGTTGGGCTTTGAACTCACTAAGTGCCTGGTCAGTTGATTACAAAGAAATCACACTCCAGCACGAGGCTGCTGGTCCAGTGAACACACGATGGTATTCCTCCTCCATACAGGCTCCTTAATTTCATGTGCTCGCCCTTTATTCTGATTCCTGATTTCTTCAAATTCCTACCTATTCTCAAGCTGTTTGCTTGAATTGCTGACTCTGGTAGACATTTTGCAGCCTCAATTTTCTGTGCAAAAGTGTTTCTCCTACTCTCTGTGCTAGATTTGCCTAATTTTATCTATTGTCTCTTTGTTTAGATCCTTCAATCACTGGAGACTATCTGTTTCTATCTGCTCAGTCTAATCCCTTCACACTTTTACAATCAAATCACCTTGCAATCTGTTCCGTTCCAGTTCAAATGTTTCTAGTCTTCCTTTGTACTTGTGCCAAGCCAGCCTTAACATCTCCCTATAGTTGAAGCTCAAAACTCCACATAGTGTTCCATCTGTGGTCTGATTGTGGTTTTATGCAGCTCTACTTTTGTATTCCATATTTGATTTAAAAAGAAGAACAGCATTTCATTTTTTTTTCACCGCTTAATCTACTTGAGATATTGTTTGAAGAATAGGCCTATGTTCCTGAAAGAGAAAAAGTTGATCTCCCATTTGGTGGTTTGTTTGTACTTGGACTGCTTTTCTTTGCAAGAGGGTCTATCCACCTTCCAAATTTGAAGTGGTTGAAATTAATTAATGTCATATTCCTTAGATACACTGGAGTTCAGGACCACAGTCATAGCTCAGTGGCTTGAAGCATTACAGCAGCAAAGGAACAGAATGTGCTTTGTATCTGGCACACCAATGTCCATCGCTATGGTCAGTGATACCACCAAGTCCCAAACTCATATCACCCCTGTATTTGTTGACTTTACATTAACAGTCAATCATGCACCACCTTGGCTTTCTGCTCCATGTTTTCGTTCCCATTTCAGGTTTGAAACTGATTGAGCAACAGGAGACAAGCGAGAGTTAGTATAATGGCCAGACAATTAAAATAACAGAATGGGATTAACCTATGGTATGCAGTAAAAAATATCTTGTGTGTTAACTATTCACCACTATTATTAATATCTTGGTTAATGAGATGGAAAGCTACATATCTATGTTTGCCAGTGCCATAAAGATAGACAGTGTTATAGACATTGTAGTTGGAAGCTTAAAATTATAAACAAATATTGGTAGAATAAATGAATGAGTAAACTTGTGTAAAACAGATTTGGCAAAGGTGAAGAAACTTTGGATTGAAACTGGAGAGATTAGAGTACTTACTAAATGATGAAAAACTGCAACCAGCAACGGAAATCCAAACAAACCTGGGGGTCCAGGAGTAGACATGATTTCACTGTTTGGGGACTTGAGGACATAATTTACAAATTGCAGCTGCACCTTCCAGGATTGAAGTCAGACAACGTATCTTCACACAAGGGGTGATAACATTTTGGAACTCTCTCTCACAGACAGCAGTTATTATTAAATCAACTGTCAACGTTAAATCTGAAATTGATGTTTTTTGTTATTTGAAGGTGTATAGAGAAATACCAGACAAGTGTGGTATTTGAAGTTAAGTTGCAGATCAGTCATGATTTTAATTGAATGGTGAAACAGGTTTTTAGGGGCTAGATTGTGGACTTCAATGTTCCCATGTCTTCCAGTTAATTTGATTCACTGCTGACAGATACATCAAAAGCTATGAGCCTTGACAACACCCCAGCTGTCGTGCTGAAGATTTGTGCTCCAGAACTAATGGTGCCTCTAGCAAAGATGTTGCAGTACAACTACAATTCCAGCATCTACCCTGCAATATGGAGAATTGTCCAGGTCCAGTCCTGTCCACAAACAGCTAAACAAATCCACACCAGCAATTTTGGAATTTGTGCAAGTTTGGCTTCCCTGCCAGAGAATGGTTAATACAATAGAATGAATGCAGCAGAAATTCCCCAAACTAATTTCTGGGAAGGCGGGGCTGGACTGTTCTGTGAGGAAAGATTGTTGAGATTGGATCTATCTTCAATCGACTTAAGAAGAATGAGAGGCAATCTCATTGAAATTTACAAAATTCTTAAAGGGTTGGATGCAGGTTGGGTATTCCCTTGTTGGAAATCGTCAAGAATTAAGGAACACAGTTTTAGAATAAGGTTCCCTCATTTACAACTCATTGAGATAAGGAGGAATTTCTTCACTTAAAGGGTAGTGAATTTTGGAATTCAGAGGGCTATGTGCTTTCTGTTTGAGTATCTTCAAGATAGAGATCAGTAGATTTCTAGATGCTTATGGCATCAAGGGAAATGGGAAAAATGCAGATAGTATTCAGGTAGATGATCAGCTGTGGTCTAGAATAGCAAAACGGGCTCATGGAGCTCAGCAGTCTACTCCTGCTTCTATGTAGACAAAAGTGAGGACTGCAGATGCTGGAGATCAGAGTCAAGATTAGAGTGGTACTGGAAACGCACAGCAGGGAAAACGCACAGGAAGGGCTGATGAAGGGCTTTTGCCCGAAATGTCGATTTTCCTGCTCCTCAGATGCTGCCTGACCTGCTGTGCTTTTCCAGCACAACTCGACTTCTGCTTCTATGTTCCTACTCTCAATCATCAACAACTTAACAGAGGATATTGTCAACAGTGCTATTGAGATGCACTCACCTATCAACAACCTGCCCAGTTGGGTTCTACCAAGAGCTCTCAGTGCTAGACATCAGTATGGTCCTACTTCAAACATTAGATAAAGGAGATAAATTCAAGAGGAGAGGTGATAATGAGTGCTTTAAACTAAAGGCAGCATTTGACTGAGTATGACACCAAGAGGCCGAAGAAAAATTCAGGTCAATGGAAGTTGGGAGAAATCTCTTTGTTTGTTGAGCTGTCCCTAACACAAAGGAAGATGGTTGTGTTTTTGGAGGTCAATCATTTCAGCTCCAGGTAATGGCTGCGGGGGATCCTAAGGATAATGCTCTTTATTCAACTATCTTCAGCTGCTTCATCATTGATCCTCTCTCCTATGTAAGGTCAGAAGTTAGGATCTTCAATGGTAATTCTTCAGTACTTTCAAAATGACAGCCACTGAAGCAAGATCTGGGCCACATTCAGGCTTGGGTTGATAAGTAGTAAGTGACATTAATGCCGCACAAGAGGATCTAACTATCTCCCATTGAAATTCAAAATCATTACCTTTACTGAAACCCCCATGATCAACATCCTTGATGTTACCAATGACCAGTAACTTAATTTGATGAATCTCATAAATATTGTGGCAAAAATGCTATACTGACACTGGGAATTCTGTCATATACAATTCATCTCCTGGCTAATAAAAGCGTTTTTTTAACCAATTATAAGGCACAGCATGGAAAAAGGCCCTTCTGCCTAACTAGTCCACACCAACCCTCCTAACTTTAACATGACCAATTCACTTAACCTACACATCTTTGGATTGTGGGAGGAAACCCACACAGACACAGGGAGAATGTGCAAACTCCACACCAACAGTCACCCAAGGCTGGAATTGAACCCAGGTCCCTAGTGCTATGAGGCAGTAGTGCTAACCACTGAGCCACCATGCCACCCCAAAGAGAACAGTGACATAATCCTCACTTGCCTGGATGGAAGCAGCTCCAACAACACTCAAGAAGGTTGACACCATCCAGAACAAATCATACTGCTTGTGCACCATCACACTCACCACGAATGCAACAGGAATGCAGTGTGTAACATCAACAAAGTGCACTGCAGCAAATTGTTAGGTGTTCTTTAACACCATCTTTCAAACCTGTGATCTCTAACACATAAAAAGCCAAAGGAGCAGATGCATAGGAATATGACCAGTTGTAAGTATCGTTTCAAGTCAGATATTACTTTAACTTTGAAACAGATCACTGTTCCCTCACTGAACACTGTTCCCTCCCTCGGCCAGAACTCTGGAAATCCCTTTTTGACATCACTGTGGATGTTCCTGCACCTGTCAGTCTGCAGTAGTTCAAGATAGCAGCTCAGCTCCACTTTCTCAGGAGTAATTGACTTTCCCTGCAATGCCCTCGTTCTGTGAATGGAAAAAAGTGAGGACTGCAGATGCTGGAGAGTCAGAGTGGCATTGGGAAAAGCACAGCAGGTCGGGCAGCATCTGAGGAGCAGGAGGGTCGACTATTTGAGCATAAGCCCTCCATCAGGAATGTGAAGGGGCAAGGGGGCTGAGAGGTAAACAGGGAGTTGGGGCTGTGGGAAGATAGGTGGGATGGCAATATATGGATGTAGGTTGGGGGTTATTGTGATAGGTCAGTGGAGAGGATGGAATGTCAGATGTATGTGGATTGGAGAAAGAGCAGGACAGTTCCAGTACTCTGTCCAGGACAGCTGCTCCTGGAAGCTCACTGTGTGCAAAGTGTTTCGGGCAAAAGCCCTTCATCAGGTTTTTATTCCTGATGAAGGGCTTTTGCCCGAAACGTCGATTTCGAAGCTACTTGGATGCTGCCTGAACTGCTGTGCTCTTCCAGCACCACTAATCCAGAACCTTCAACATATTGTCTCGCTAACACCAATTGTTACAGCTAACCTGAGAATGCAACTTTTAAAAAAGGTCTTGTGATTTACACATGAAAGAAGTGAAACTATCATGGTATTCGAACAGAAGAAAGACTCAACAGACAATCAAGGTATTTTTCAATGTATAATTTCAGTTACATCGCACTGTAAAATTTTGCTATAAATTCTGTGCCTTACAATTGTATCCTTCACAACATCTGATGAAGGAGTGGTGCTCTGAAAGTTAGTGCTTCCAATTAAACCCGTTGGACTATAACCTGGTGTTGTGATTTTTAACACCCCAGTCCAACACCGGCGTCTCCAAATCATGGTTATATAATTGCATATCCTTTTTTTTTCATTTAAACTTTTGAAAGCGTGTTTTCAGTAAGGAACGTTAATGATTTGTGGGGGTGCTGTGTCACATTGAGGGAAATAGCTTCTTGACCAGCAGTGGTACCTCATGTCCTGAGGGAACTGAGTGGAGATTCAGACAATTCGCCTGAAGCCGCCATTGGAGGGATAGCTTGCTGTGCAGTCAGAGCAGGCTCCTGCATCAGTCTTCATTGGATGCATCTTAAATCTTCCTGTCTGATAACAATGCCTTGAATTCCTCTCAAACTAAATAATAATACCGTTCGCTTGCTCACTCTTTGCACCCTTATATCACCAGGAATTTATTTCCATTGAAACACAGGGAGTAAAAAGCTCTCGCCCCTCTCTCGTCAATTTGCTGTGTGGCACAGGAATAACTTCACAAAAGTGCAGTCTGCATGACCACATATTAATTGGCATGCAAGCTGACCTTGGAGGTCAAGACTTGTATTCAGGGTTTACAGGCTGTGCAAAAGCGGCTTATTACTGGCAGAGGCAGGAGTCAGACAGTGTTTTTGGCTGCCTGCCAAGCAGCCAATCAATGCAGACTGGAGTCAAAGGAACTGAAAATCTGATCCTTTCACTTCTGTCTGCGTTAGAATGTCAGTCCTCGCTGTGGAAGCCAGACGATAGGCTCACCATCCAATCTGTGCAGTGCTGTATCTTTAAGAAGGACGTACACCCACACACAAAAAAAAACAGCAAAGAAATGAAACTGTGCATTAATGATCCCACTCTGATATACTCCCATCCTAGTTAGCAAGCTAAACTAAAACACATCGGAGAGAAATTGCCAGTGGTTAATTTTAGTCAGGGACCTGATTCCATTGTGAATGAAAAATAACTGCAGGATCCCTCTCAGGTTAATCAGCTTCTAGTGAACGATCAGCTAATGATTACCTCCAGTCATTATTGTTTCACAGCTTCTCCCCCCTCCCCCCCGTCCCCCGCCCCCTCCATACTGGATACGTTCAGGCAGCCTGAAATCACAAGTTAAGGCAAGCTCTGTGTTTCATTGGCTCTGCTTTACATATTTTTTCAATTTAAAAAGCATGCTAGTCCGGTGTTTTTATTTTAAGGCATTAACTCGTCAGAGGTGCTCCAGTCCAACGTAATGTGCCACTGATGGTCAGAACCAAAGAGGTTCAAGAAAAGGCCGAGAAGATCCTCTGCTTCAATGTCTGTTTCAGTTGACCTAATGACTTGATTTTCATCCTTAAACTAGTCCAGGTGTGAAACCAACTGAGGAGGCAGGCAGCCTGGCAGGGTGTGCCAATTCCAAAACAGCCTTTCGTGCCGAAGACAGGATTTTCTTACTTCTGAAAGTGAGAGCAAGGCTTTTTGGGAGGGTGATGGGAATGGGGTGAGAGGGAGATTCATAGAGTCAAAGAGTCATACAGCATGGAAACAGAACCTTCGGTCCAACTCATCCACGCTGACCAAGTTTCCTAAACCAGTCCCACGTGACTGCATTTGACACATATCCCTCTAAATCTTTTCTTTGTCTTCTTTCAACTTCTCCTGTTTGACTTGGAGTTTCCAAAATGTTGGTGAATCACCCTTCTCCGAAAACTCCTGTTCTTCTTCCAATCCAGCCGCACCTTTCCAGCTGGTCTTGGCCTTTCTCTTCTCGTTCTTCCTACCTGTCACACATCCATCAGTCCCTTGCCATATTTCCTCCCATCTCTCTCTCTCTTTTTCTCTCTGCAGCAGATAGTCACACCATTTGAATCTCTTCAGCTACTTCCTTCAGTGCTCCCTCAATCTTCACTGAACCCCTTGTGTGCTGTCTCCTGACCTTATCCATTCTCTTTGTTCCAAACATTTCACTCAGCACCTACATCTCATTTGTATCCATTCATATGGACATTGCTCCATTTTCTACATTACACCTGTATAACAACACTGGCCTCACACTATCTCATAGATTCTTCCTTTCAGCTGTAGTGATACTTTGCTGTTGAATATATTTTGATAATTAAAAATCCTTTACTTCTCAAGAACACTTTGATTACATTCATTTGTTCTGTTTGAGAAAACTGTTGATATTTGCTGCACTTCACTTTTTTTTCCCATTTATTTGTCTCAACTACCAAGGCAATTAAGTGAAAGAAAGGGACCACCTCTCTTCCTCGTTTGGGAGATCCTGGTGGCAATTTGCAAAGAAGGCTCCCTTTTCATTTCCAAGGTTAAGGTTCCCTCAAACATCACCTTCGAAATCTGTGACCTTTATCACCGAGAAGGACAATGGCAGCAGATACATGGTAACTGCAAGTTCAACTCCAAGTTGCACATCATCCTGCCTTTGGAACTATATGGCTGTTCCTTCACTGTCACTTGGTCAACATTCTGAAACATCCTTCCGATCGGCATTGGGAGCGTATGTACTCCACTGATGAGTGTGGTGGTTGAAGAAGGCAGTTCACTACCACCTTCTCGATGTCAATTTGGGATGGAGCATTGAATGTTGACTCAGCCAGCATCACCTGCGTCCTGTAGATGAATGTTTAAAAAAAAGTAGATTATTGGAGGATGTAAATATGGCACAAAAGATGACTAGAGCATTAAAAATTAAAACCTAGCAGGCACACCAACCTGAGCATTCATTAATCAACAGCTACTGGTTGTATTGAGGTGCATTTAATTTCATACTTCTCAGAACCAGTCCAATCTTGCTGAAAGGGTTAGAGTTTTGCAGATATTACACGTTCTTGAATGAAACATATTCTGTGCATCCTTTGTGTTGCATTTCATGCCTTCAGCAGTTAAGTAAAAACTGTGCATAAAATATGTAGTAACACAATTTATTCTTAACTTTTTTTTGCATTAACTATATTATTCTTGGAGATAAACTAAAATTATTGAGCAATTTCAACTAATCTTTGTGTAAGGAAGCATGAGAACAACTATATGGTCCTTTTGTTACTGGTTTTGTTAGTGAGACCAGGTGGAAAACCAGATATCTAGCAGCTGTGAATTCAGGAGGTGAATGTTCACCACAGTTTGAGGCTTTTCCCAACTGGGATTGCTAATTAAAACAGGTTTGGTGTTGCTTTCACCACAATGAACCATTTACTATTAATGTCATCAAATCATTCAACATGGTGATCCTCTTATCGCATCCTGTTCATAGAATACACATAGGTTAACTTGAAGCCAATACCATTTTAATAATCGAAATTGCACGAGGGTATTTATTGCTTATTGGAGGCTTCCATACAGTCCTAAAATAGAAGGGTGACATGTTTCTGACTTTGTAGCAATGTTGAAACATAAAATCACTGAGCACAGAAAGAGGCCATTTTATAGAATCCCTACAGCATGTAAACAGGCCACTTAGCCCATTGAGTCTCCCCCACCAGACACAACACCACCCATATCATCCCTATAAAACCTGCATTTCCCATGGCTCATCCACCTAGCCTGCACATTAGGGGCAATTTAGCATGGCCAACCAATCTAATCTGTAGATCTTTAGACTGTAGGAGGAAACCACAGCACCCAGTAGAACTGGGAAGAATGTGCAATCTCTACACAGACAATCAGTCACCTGAGGCTGGAATTGAACCTGGCTCTCTCATGCTAAGAGGTAGCAGTGCTAACCACTGAGCCACCTGTAGCCACTGTGCTGCCTGTGGCATGTGGCTTTAACTTGTGGCTTGAAAGAGCTATGCAACTAGTCTTACCCACCCTTTCCCAAAGCCCTGCAACTTATTTTTTCTTTTCAAGTGTTTATCCAACTCCCCTTTTGAAAGGGAGCTCAAACGAGCAAAAAGATCACGTAAAGAATTGCTCCCTTATGATCAGAATTATGTTCTAACTTGCTCAAGAGTGGTGACTATGTAAACAATTAAGGGTTGTCCATTAGCTTCTCTCTTCCATTCAATAATCCTTTGTGCTGACACTGTAAAGTGACTGAGTGCTGTTTCAATAAGCATAAATCCACAAGCTATCAAAGATGAGCTTGCTGATCAATGCCGGGACTGCATTCTTGCAAATTACTGGCAATGCGTTTCTGACATTTCTTAAAACTAATCCTTGGCTTTGGCAGCAGCTTAATCAGATACTCTTTCAAACACACTCATATTTTGTTGTTGTTGCTTAACTCCAGAATTATTTTGTTTTTCAGTTCTGACTGGAAATCTTGCATTTAAAAAGCAGCACGAAAGTGGGACAGTACTGGAGTATTTAGAAGTCAGCCGCACACCCTTCCCTTAAAGATCCCTTCCAAAATATTTCAGCTCCTTTTTTAAAACAATAAAATCAAGTGAGAATTTCGACGTGAAGTAAATTATAGTTCTGGACATAAGTAACTTTCCAAATGTGTTTTTGAATGGGATTTATTTTATGGAAAGTTGACGTTATGTCTAACCTTCTGACCCTCATAAACCCACTTGCTAGACTGGGAAATCAAAAAATTGTAGACTCCCAGTTGCAGTCAAATTGTTTACAGTGTAAATGAGCCACTTGCAGCATGTGTCATACCGAACACAGCACAAGAGGCTTCTAAAATAGCTTTAGGGCAAATGGTTACAGAGGAGAAGAAATATGCAAGGCCTCTACAGACAGCCAACTCATTAAAGTGAGGTCCACTTTAAATATAGTGTCACACACAAGAAAAAGCTGATTTCTTCGTTAAAGCAGTGGCTTAATTGAGATTTATGTTTCTACTGCTGGTCTTGTAGGTGGACATCGGAAGAATATTGGTAGTGTGCTGAATTACCATCATGGGGTCAACAGAATGCTGCCGTTGTGACCTGGCATTGCAAATATAGGAACTAAGGTGAATACAGAGGCCCAGAGTTTTAATGTTGGTCTGTGCTTAATCAGGTGACGTTAAAAGGATCAGCAGTAATGATTGGGAATGATGTAGTCACACAATTACACAGGAAATCAGAGCAGAATGTAGCCCTTTACCATTCCATATGATCGTGCCTGATTTAGTTAAAAAATCACACACCAGGTTATAGTCCAACAGATTTAATTGGAAGCGCACTAGTTTTCGGAGCGCTGCTCTGAAAGCTAGTGCGCTTCCAATTAAACCTGTTGGACTATAACTTGTTGTTGTGTGATTTTTAACTTTGTACAACACTGGCATCTCCAAATCGTGCCTGACTTAGCTTTTCAATTTCACTGGCTTGCCTGCTCTCCAAAGTCTGTCTATCTCAGCCCTAAATACATTCAGCAATGGTGCATTCACAACTGTCTGGTTGATTCACAAGGTAATGTTTCCTCACCTCAGTCCTCATTTATCTGGAAAGTGTGATCCTGTGTTTTAAATTCCCTGACCAGTGGAAACAATCTGTCAGCATCTAACCTATCAAGCCTCTCCTGAAACTTGTACGTTTCAAATACATTGTCTCTCATTCTTCTCAACCTCAGAGAAAATTATGTCCAATTTATTCAACCTGTCATAACGGGGCATACCCCGGTCCTTGCTTTCACCCAGGGACCAGTTTAATGAACCTTTGTAGCATCTCTTCCAGTGCAAGAATACCCTTCCTTAAATGCAGAGATCAAAATGGCACACTATATTCCCTAAGTGTTCTCAGCTAAACAATGCAATTATAGCAAGATTTCCTCCTTCCTGTACTCTAATTGACTCACAATTGTTTTGAGTGGCTCTTGATTAGGATTATGCAAATTGGACCATTCATTTCTGACCACTTTGTAATGACCCCCTTTAGGCATGTGTTCATGTATGTGTATGTCAGGCTGTGCACATATGCATGTATGTGTGTTTACATCCTTATGTATGCATATGTGCATGAGTATTGGTATGTGAATACATGTGCATGCTTATGTGTGTGTCTGCATGTGTAAGTGAACATATGTTTGCATGTGTGTGTGTCTGTGTGTATGTGTCTCTGTGTGTGTATGTGTATGTGTCTGTGTGTGTGAGCATGTGTGTGTGTGTCTTTGTGTGAGTGTGTGTCTGTGTGTGTGTATGTATATGTGTCTATGTGCGTGTGAGTATGTGTGAGAGTGTGTGTACATGTGAGTGTGTGTATGTGTGGGTGTTTGTGTGTGTGTGTATGTGTGAGAGTGTGTGTACATGTGAGTGTGTGTATGTGTGGGTGTGTGGGTGTGTATGTGTGTATGTGTGGGCGTTTGTGTGTGTGTGTGTGTGTGTACATGTACATGTGAGTGTGCGTATGTGTGGGGGTGTGTGTGGGGGTGTGTGTATGTGTGGGTGTTTGTGTGTGTGTGTGTGTATGTATATATATTAACATCATATGATACAGGAGCAGAATTAGCCATTCAGCCCTTTGAGTTTGGTCCATCATTCAATCATAGCTTTATGTTTCTCAAGTCCATTGTCCTGCTTTCTCCCCAGGACCCTTGATTCCCTTACTCAACAAGAACCTATCTATCTCTGTCTTCGAGTCACTCCCTGAGGCTGTGCCCTCAGGTGCCAGTCTCACCTACAAGTGGAAGGATCTTTTCCATGTCGTTTCAATCATATTCCCCTTCAACACAAGGGTGGTGGTGAGAATTAGAATTAGATTTTTTTGGCATGTGTACTCAAGTTTGGAATACAGTGAAAAGTGTACAAATTTGCCATTCTCCAGCACCACCTTGATTATACACTCAATTACAAAGCCAGAAAATAAAGCCAGCAGGAATAAAACAAACAGCCAAAAGGAATGAAAAACATCCAGATATTCAAATCTTATTTAATTTTTATCTCCATGCAGGCACCCAGATCAAGCCATGGCCTGGATTCTGGGGAAAGTTGGCTCAGTCACTGACGGAGTGGTCAGTCGGAGTGGCGGCTGGAGTAAACAGCGACAGGAGTTACCCAATAAAGCCCTGAGGAGGGGGGCCTGGATCGAGGTCAGTCAGAGTGGGGCTGGGAGTGGAGCAGGGCTGAGTTCAAAGGTCGAGCTCCAAAGGTAAAATCAGGAATCAAAAAGTGATGTAGAATTGGCTGCTTAGAAATCAGGTCTAGAGACTGAGTAAACAGCATTTGGAGGGAGACAGCATGCTTATTTTTGTGGTTGAAAGTTTGTTCGGAAGAGAATCCCTGCAGCATGGAAACAGGCCATTTGGCCCAACAAGCCCTCTGAAGAGTAACCCACACAGACCCATTCCCTTACTCTACATATCTCTAAACATAATGGCATGGTCCTAACCTGCACATCTTGGAACTGTAGGAGAAAACTGGAGCAAGCTATCCCAGACACGGGGAGAATATACAAACTCCACACAGACAGTCACCCAAAGCTTGAATCAAACCCAGGTCCCTGGTGCTGTGAGGCAGCAGTGCTAACCACTGAGCCACCATGCGAGTGAGAAATCTGATTTGATGAATTGCAGGTAAGGTTGAATAATTTGTTCCTAGTTTATTGTTTGTAGTTGGTAAAGTTCACAAAGGGTGGACCACTCGGCCCCATGGAATCCTCCTCCTGCAATAAGTGTGAAATCAGGAATACTTCCAGTCTCCATGGTGACCACGTACACAAGAAATGTGTTCAGCTGCAGCCCCTGATTTGCCACATGGAGTGGCCGGAGCTTCAGATGGACTCACTATGTAGCGTTTTAAGGCTGAGGACATTGTGATTAGCACATAGAGTCATAGAGATGTACAGCATGGAAACAGACCCTTCAGTCCAACCCGACCATGCCGACCAGATATCCCAACCCAATCTAGTCCCACCTGCCAGCACCCGGCCCATATTCCTCCAAACCCTTCCTATTCATATACCCATCCAAATGCCTCTTAAATGTTGCAAATGTACCAGCCTCCACCACTTCCTCTGGCAGCTCATTCCATACACGTACCACCCTCTGTGTGAAAACGTTGCCCCTTAGGTCCCTTATATATCTTTCCCCTCTCACCCTAAACCTTTGCCATCTAGTTCTGGACTCCCCGACTCCAGGGAAAAGACTTTGTCTATTTATCCTATCCATGTCCCTCATGATTTTATAAACCTCTATATGGTTACCCCTTAGCCTCCAATGCTCCAGGGAAAACAGCTCCAGCCCGTTCAGCCTCTCCCTGTAGCTCAGATCCTCCAATCCTGGCAACATCCTTGTAAAATTCCTTTTCTGAACCCTTTCAAGTTTCACAACATCTTTCCGATAGGAAGGAGACCAGAATTGCACGCAATATTCCAACAGTGGCCTAACCAATGTCCTGTACAGCCGCAACATGACCTCCCAACTCCTGTACTCAATACTTTGACCAACAAAGGAAAGCATACCAAATGCCTTCTTCACTATCCTATCTACCTGCGACTCCACTTTCAAGGAGCTATGAACCTGCACTCCAAGGTCTCTTTGTTCAGCAACACTCCCTAGGACCTTACCATTAAGAGTACAAATCCTGCTAAGATTTGCTTTCCCAAACTGCAGCTCCTCACATTTATCTGAATTAAACTCCATCTGCCACTTCTCAGCCCGTTGGCCCATCTGGTCCAAATCCTGTTGTAATCTGAGGTAACCCTCTTTGCTGTCCACAACACCTCCAATTTTGGTGTCATCTGCAAACTTACTAACTCTACCTCTAATGCTCGCATCCAAATCATTTATGTAAATGATAAAAAGTAGAGGGCCAAGCACCGATCCTTGTGGCACTCCACTGGTCACAGGCCTCCAGTCTGAAAAACAACCCTCCACCGCCACCCTCTGTCTTCTACCTTTGAGCCAGTTCTCTGTGGGAAGCTAGAGAAGTGATTGCTGGGCCTCTTGCTGAGATATTTGTATCACCGATAGTCACAGGTGAGGTGCCGGAAGACTGGAAGTTGGCTAACGTGGTGCCACTGTTTAAGAAGGGTGGTAAAGACAAGCCGGGGACTATAGACTGGTGAGCCTGACCTTGGTGATGGGCAAGTTGTTGGAGGGAATCCTGAGGGACAGGATGTACATGTACTTGGAAAGGCAAGGACTGATTCGGGATAGTCAACATGGCTTTAGATTAGATTAGATTAGATTAAATTACTTACAGTGTGGAAACAGGCCCTTTGACCCAACAAGTTCACACCGACCCGCCAAAGCGCAACCCACCCAGATCCATTCCTCTACATTTACCTCTTCACCTAACACTACGGGCAATTTAGCATGGCCAATTCACCTAACGTGCACATTTTTGGATTGTGGGAGGAAACTGGAGCACCTAGAGGAAACCCACACAGACACGGGGAGAATGTGCAAACTCCACAGAGCGAGTCGCCTTTGTGTGTGGGAAATCATGTCTTACAAACTTGATTGAGTTTTTTGAAGAAGTAACAAAGAAGATTGATGAGGGCAGAGCAGTAGATGTGAACTATATGGACTTCAGTAAGGTGTTCGACAAGGTTCCCCATGGGAGACTGATTAGCAAGGTTAGATCTCATGGAATACAGGGAGAACTAGCCATTTGGATACAGAACTGGCTCAAAGGTAGAAGACAGAGGGTGGTGGTGGAGGGTTGTTTTTCAGGCTGGAGGCCTGTGACCAGTGGAGTGCCACAAGGATCGGTGCTGGGCCCTCTACTTTTTGTCGTTTTTGTCATTTACATTTAGTGAGCTGGTCACACCACCAGTAAGGGCTACACGGGCAGACAAATATTGGAGACCACCAGGAAGACAAGTAAGTTGGCAGGCAGTGGCAGGAGTCTGCTGTGGCCATTCCCCTCTGGATACTGTTAGAGAGGGCTGGCTCCTTAGGAGGGAAGCAACAGCAACAGTCAGTTCAGTGGAACCATAACTGACACTGTTGTACAGCAGGGAGGGGCACAGTGTAGGCAAGCAGACTCTGTAGCCAGGGGCAAGGTAGGTGTTTCTGTACCTAGGCGTGGGACTTCACGCTGGTATATTGCCTCCCTGAAACCAGGATCAAGGATGTCTTTGAGCGGGCACGGGATATTTTGAAGGGGGAGGGTGAACAACTAGAGGTTGTGGTCAATATTGGTGGTAATGACAAAAGCAGAGAGAGAGATGAGGTCCAGCAAAGGAACTTCGGTAAGAAGTTAGAAGAGAGGACCACTAGGGTTGTAATCTCAGGATTACCTCCTGTGCCACATGGTATTAAGGCCATAAATAAGAAGAAAATACAGTTGAATGTGTGGCTTAAGAGTTGGTGTAGGAGGGAGGGCTTCAGATATCTGGATCATTGGGATCTCTTTCAAGGCAGGTGAAACTAGTACAAGAAGAATGGGTTGCACCCAAACTGGAGGGAGGTTTGCCAATGCCACTGGGGAGGGTTTAAACTACAGTGGCAGGGAGTGTGAACCAGAGCAGTCGGTCAGCATTTGAAGTGATTAAGGAGAAGATGGAGGTTAAGACAAGTGAGACTAATAGGAAGAACAGTCAGAGCCAGGTTAATGAATGCAATGGGATTAGTAGTCTTATGTGTATTCCTTTTAATGCAAGGAGTATAACAGCAGGTAAGGCCTTAGAGACTGGAATAGTACATATGGCTATGATGTGGTAGCCACTAAAGAAACTTGATTGGACTGGCAGCTCAATGTTCCAGGGTTCAGATGTTTCAGGCGAGATAGAGAGGAATGTCAAAGGGGTAGGGCATGTTGCGTTACTAATTAAGGAGAATATCATAACTCAACTAAGTCAGAACATCTTGGAGGGTTCCTCCAGTGAGGCCGAATGGGTAGAGCTCAGGAATAAGAAAGGTGCAATCACGATGATGCGATAGGTCTGCTAATAGCCAGCAGGGGATGAAGAAACAAATAGACAATTAAATCTTGGAAAAATTAAAAATAAGAGGATTATTGTACTGGGTGATTTTAATTTCCCTAATATTGATGAGGAATCCTTAGTGCAAGAAGCTTAGAGGGCACAGAATTTGATCACTACATCCTGAAGGGTTTAATCATAGTGTCAGAGAGATGTACAGCACGGAAACAGACCCTTTGGTCCAACCTGTCCACGCCGACCAGATATCCCAACCTAATCTAATCATACCTGCCAGCACCCCAGCCCATATCCCTCCAAACCCTTCCTATTTATATACCCATCCAAATGCCTTTTAAATGTTGCAATTGTACCAGCCTCCACTAGTTCTCTGGCAGCTCATTCCATGCATTCATTACCCTCAGCGTGCAAACGTTGCCCCTTAGGTCTCTTTTATATCTTTCCCCTCTCACCCTAAACCTATGCCCTCTAGTTCTGGACTCCCTGACCCCAGGGAAAAGACTTTGCCCATTTACCCTATCCATGCCCCTCATAACCCTTACCTTTCCAAATACATGTACATCCTACCCCTCAGGATTCCCTCCAACAACTTGCCCGCTACCAATGTCAGGCTCACCAGTCTATAGTTCCCTGGTTTGTCCTTACCACCCTTCTTAAACAGTGGCACCATGTTAGCCAACCTCCAGTCTTCCAGCACCTCACCTATCAATGACACAAGTACCTCTGCAAAGGGCCCAGCAATCACTTCCCCAGCTTCCCACAGAGTTCGAGGGTACACCTGATCAGGTCCTGGGGATTTATCCACTTTTATGCATTTCAAGGCATCCAGCACTTCCTCCTCTGTAACGTGGACATTTTTCAAGATGTCGCCATCTATTTCCCTACCGTCTATATCTTCCATATCTTTTTCCACAGTAAACACTGATGCTAAATACTTGTTTTGTATCTCCCCATCTCCTGCGGCTCCACACAAAGGCCACGTTGCTGATCTTTGAGGGGCCCTATTCTCTCCCTCGTTACCCTTTTGTCCTTAGTATATTTGTAAAATCCCTTAAAACTTTCTCCTTAAAACTATTTGCCAAAGCTACCCCATTTTACCAGAGCGGCGAGGAGAGAAAGACTGGTGAAGCGAGGGCTGCTGGGAAGGGTGAGTTTTCCCACATTAAAAGGGACTTACCTCAGGAGTCGGGCCTCCATTTGTTGAAAGGTGCGAGGGAGGAGCAAAGGACTTCTGGGAAGTCATATATTTGTGTGGTTGCGTTACCCGAAACACTACTCGGGTAGTGTCTCCCACCCATCCTCCTCCTCTAACCAAAGAAAAAGGTTCTTTGCACCAGATTGGTAAGGTCACGAGTTTGTTTTTTATTCATTATTTTTTCAACAGTCTCTTTGGGAATTTAGAACAGTGGGGATGGAGGTTAGGGCAGTTGAATGTTCCTCCTGCAGAATGTGGGAGGTAAGGGTCACCACTAGTGTCCCTGCTGACTACATCTGCGGGAAGTGCACCCAACTCCAGCTCCTCGAAAACCGCGTTACGGAACTGGAGCTGGAGCTGGAAGAACTTCGGATCATTTGGGAGGCAGAGGGAGTTATTGAGAGGAGTTACAGGGAGGTAGTCACTCCTAAGGTACAAGAAAAAGGCAGATGGGTTACAGTCAGGGGATGGAAAGGGAACAGACAGGCAGTGCAGAGATCCCCTGTGGCCATCCACCTCAACAATAAGTATACCATTTTGAATACTGTTGGGGGGGACGACTTACCGGGGGAAAGCAATGGGGCACAGAGCTCTGGCACAGAGTCTGTCCCTGCTGCTCAGAAGGGAAGGGGGAAGAGGAGCAGAGCAGTAGTCATTGGGGATTCCATAGTTAGGGGGACAGATAGAAGGTTCAGTGGAGATGAGAGAAACTCACGGTTGGTGTGTTGCCTGCCAGGTGCCAGGGTTCGTGATGTCTCTGATTGTGTTTTTGGGATCCTTAAAGGGGAGGGGGAGCAGCCCCAAGTCATGGTCAACATAGGAACCAATGACATAGGTAGGAAGAGAGATGGGGATTTAAGGCAGAAATTCAGGGAGCTAGGATGGAAGCTTAGAGTTAGGATGAACAGAGTTGTTGTCTCTGGTTTGTTGCCCATGCCACGTGCTAGTGAGGCAAGGAGTAGGGAGAGAGAGGAGTTGAACACGTGGCTACAAGGATGGTGCAGGAGGGAGGGTTTTGGATTCTTGGATAATTGGGGGTCTTTCTGGGATAGGTGGGACCTCTACAAGCAGGATGGTCTTCATCTGAACCAGAGGGGTACCAATATCCTGGGGGGGAAATTCTCGAAGGCTGTTGGGGTGGGTTTAAACATGTGGCTTTGCCCCTTGTTGGCCTATCTACATACTGTGTCAGGAAGCCCTCCTGCACACACTGGACAAAAA
The DNA here is from genome assembly GCF_047496795.1 of Chiloscyllium punctatum. Taxonomy (NCBI): domain Eukaryota; kingdom Metazoa; phylum Chordata; class Chondrichthyes; order Orectolobiformes; family Hemiscylliidae; genus Chiloscyllium; species Chiloscyllium punctatum. The sequence continues at coordinate 20,429,595 of NC_092786.1, forward strand.
CTGACCCATCTATAGTACTCGTGCTATAGTGTTCCCAGTCAATATTTGGGAAGTTGAAGTCCCCCATGTCAACTACCCTGTCCCTCTCACTCCTATTGAGAATCATCTTTGCTATCCTTTCCCCTACATCTCTGGAACTATTCAGAGGCCTATAGAAAACTCCCAACAGGGGGATGGGAACCAAAATTGTAGTTCGAGTGTAGAAAAGGTTGAGAGTAGGGAGGTCCAAAATCAAGTTTCAGGGACGCAAGATGGCACCGGCAAGCAAGAAGTTGGTTTGAAGTGTGTCTACTTCAACGCCAGGAGTATCCGGAATAAGGTGGATGAACTTGCAGCATAGATTGGTACCTGGGACCTCGATGTTGTGGCCATTTCGGAGACATGGATAGAGCAGGGACAGGAATGGATGTTGCAGGTTCCAGGATTTAGATGTTTCATGAAGAACAGAGAAGATGGTAAAAGGAGGTGGTGGGGGGTGGGGGGGGGGGGGAGCGGGGGGGTGGCATTGTTGGTCAAGAACAGTATTGCAGTTGCAGAAAGGATGTTTGGGGACTCGTCAACTGAGGTAGTATGGGCTGAGGTTAGAAACAGGGAGGGAAAGGTCACCCTGTTGGGAGTTTTCTATAGGCCTTTGAATAGTTCCAGAGATGTAGAGGAAAGGATAGCAAAAATGATTCTCGATAGGAGTGAGAGAGACAGGGTAGTTGACATGGGGGACTTCAACTTCCCAAATATTGACTGGGAACACTATAGCAAAAGTACTATAGATGGGTCAGTTTTTGTCCAGTGTGTGCAGGAGGGCTTCCTGACACAGTATGTAGACCGGCCAACAAGGGGCGAAGCCACATTAGATTTGGTACTGGGTAATGAGCCCAGCCAGGTGTTAGACTTGGAAATAGGTGAGCACTTTAGTGACAGCGATCACAATTTTGTTATGTTTACTTTAGTGATAGAAAGGGATAGGTGTATACCACTGGGCAAGAGTTACAACTGGAGGAAAGGCAATTACAATGCAATTAGGCAAGATTTAGGAAGCATAGGATGGGGAAGGAAACTGCAGGGGATAGGTACATTAGAAATGTGGAGCTTATTCAAGGAAAAGCTACTGTGTGTCCTAGATAAGTATGTACCTGTCAGGCAGGGAGGAAGCTGTAGAGCACGGGAGCCATGGTTTACGAAGGAAGTGGAATCTCTTGTCAATAGAAAGAAGAAGGCTTATGTTAGGATGAGATGTAATGGCTCAGTTAGGGAGCTTGAGGGTTACAAGGTAGCCAGGAAAGACCTAAAGAGAGAGCTCAGAAGAGCCAGGAGGAGACATAAGAAGTTGTTGGTGGATAGGATCAGGGTAAACCCTAAGGCTTTCTATAGGTATTTAAGGAATAAAAGAATAACAAGAGTAAGATTAGGGCCAATCAAGGATAGTAGTGGGAAGTTGTGTGTGGAGTCAGAGGAGATAGGGGAAGCACTAAATGAATATTTTTTAACAGTATTCACTCTAGAAAATGACAATGTTGTCAAGGAGAATACTGAAATAAAGGCGACTAGACTAGGTGGGATTGAGGTTCACAAGGAAGAGGTATTAGAAATCCTGCAGAGTGTGAAAATAGATAAGTCCCCTGGGCCAGATGGGATTTATCCTAGGATCCTCTGGGAAGCAAAGGAAGAGATTGCCGTGCCTTTGGCCTTGATCTTTAAATCGTCATTGTCTACAGGAATAGTGCCAGAAAACTGGAGGATTGCAAATGTGGTTCCCCTGTTCAAGAAGGGGAGTAGAGACAACCCTGGTAATTATAGACCAGTCAACCTTACTTCAGTTGTTGGTAAAGTGTTGGTAAACGTTGTAAGAGATAGGATTTATAGTCATCTAGAAATGAATAATTTGATTAGGGATAGTCAGCACGGTTTTGTGAAGGGTAGGTCGTGCCTCACAAACCTTATTGAGTTCTTTGAGAAGGTGACCAAACAGGTAGATGGGAGTAAACCAGTTGATGTGGTGTACATGGATTTCAGCAAGGCGTTCGATAAGGTTCTCCACAGTAGGCTATTGTACAAAATGCAGAGGAATGGGATTGTGGGAGATATAGCAGTTTGGATCAGTAATTGGCTTGCTGAAAGAAGACAGAGGGAGGTGGTTGATGGGAAATGTTCATCCTGGAGTCCAGTTATCAGTGGTGTACCGCAAGGGTCGGTGTTGGGTCCACTGCTGTTCGTCATTTTTATAAATGACCTGGATGAAGGCGTAGAAGGGTGGGTTAGTAAATTTGCAGATGACACTAATAAGGCCAGTGGAGTTGTGGATAGTGATGAAGGATGTTGTAGGTTACAGAGAGACCTAGATAAGCTGCAGAGCTGGGCTGAGAGGTGGCAATTGGAGTTTAATGCGGACAAATGTGAGGTGATTCACTTTGGTCGGAGTAACCGGAATGCAAAGTACTGGGCTAATGGTAAGATTCTTGGTAGTGTAGGTGAGCAAAGAGATCTCAGTGTCCAGGTACACAGATCCTTGAAAGTTGCCACCCTGGTTGACAGGGTTGTTAAGAAGGCATACAGTGTTTTCGCTTTTATTAGTAGAGGGATCGAGTTCCGGAACCATGAGGTTATGCTACAGCTGTACAAAACTCTAGTGTGGCTGCACTTGGAGTATTATGTACAGTTCTGGTCACTGCATTATAAGAAGGATGTGGAAGCTTTGGAAAGGGTGCAGAGGAGATTTACTATGATGTTGCTGGTATGGAGGGCAAGTCTTACAAGGAAAGGCTGAGGGACTTGAGGCTGTTTTCGTTAGAGAGAAGAAGGTTGAGAGGTGACTTAATAGAGACATATAAGATAATCAGAGAATTAGATAGGGTGGACAGGGAGAGTCTTTTTCCAAGTATGGTGATGGCGAGCACGAGGGGGCATAGCTTTAAACTGAGGGGTGATAGATATAGGACAGATGTCAGAGGTAGTTTCTTTACTCAGAGAGTAGTAAGGGTATGGAATGCTTTGCCTGCAATGGTAGTAGATTCACCAACTTTAAGTACATTTAAGTCGTTATTGGACAAGCATATGGACGTCCATGGAATAGTGTAGGTTAGATAGGCTTCAGATTGGTATTACAAGTTGGCGCAACATCAAGGGCCAAAGGGTCTGTACTGTGCTGTAATGTTCTATGTTCTATGTCCTCTTTTTGCCCTCCTGATTTCCCTGTTAAGTATACTCCTACTGCCTCTATACTCTTCTAAGGTTTCACTCAATCTATCTTGTTTATACCTGACATATCTACCTTCTTTTTCTTAACCGAACCCTCAATTTCTTTAGTCATCCAGCATTCCCTATACCTACCAGCCTTTCCTTTCACCCTGACAGGAATATACTTTCTCTGGATTCTCGTTATCTCATTTCTTAAGGCTTCCAATTTTCCAGCCGTCCCTTTACCTGCGAACATCTGCCTCCAATCAGCTTTTGAAAGTTCTTATCTAATATCGTCAAAGTTAGCCTTCTTCCAAATTAGAACTTCAACTTTTAGATCTGGTCTATCCTTTTCCATCACTATTTTAAATCTAATAAAATTATGGTCGCTGGCCCCAAAGTGCTCCCCCACTGACACCTCAGTCACCTCAGTCACCTCAGTCACCTCAGTCACCTCAGACACCTCAGTCACCTCAGTCACCTCAGACACCTCAGTCACCTCAGTCACCTCAGTCACCTCAGACACCTCAGTCACCTCAGTCACCTCAGTCACCTCAGTCACCTCAGTCTGATTTCCCAAGAGTAGGTCAATGTTTTACACCTTCTCTAGTAGGTGCATCCACATTCTGAATCAGAACATTTTCTTGTACGCACTTAACAAATTCCTCTCCATCCAAACCCTGAACACAATAGCAGTCCCAGTCTAAGTTTGGAAAGTTAAAATCCCCTACCATAACCACCCTATTATTCTTACAGATAACTGAAATCTCCGTACAAATTTGTTTCTCAATTTCTGTCTGACTATTAGGGGGTCTATAATGCAAGCCCACTAAGGTGATCATCCATTTCTTTATTCTTAGTTCTAGTCAACTCGCGAAGGGACCATACTGGACCTTGTTTTGGGGAATGAATCTGGTCAGTTTCAGTAGGGGAGCACTTTGGGAACAGTAATCATAATTCCACAAATTTTAAGATAATTAGTGATAAGGTTAAGACTAAGTTAAAAATCACACAACACCAGGTTATAGTCCAACAGGTTTAATTGGAAGCACACTAGCTTTTGGAGCGACGCTCCTTCATCAGGTGGTAGTGGAGGGCTCAATCCTAACATAAAATTTATAGCAAAAATTTACAGTGTGATGTAACTGAAATTATACATTGAAAAATTGATTGTCTGTTAAGTCTTTTATCTGTTGGAATACAGTGATAGTTTCACTTCCTTCATGTGTAAATCACAAAACCTTTTTTTAAAAAAAAGTTGCATTCTCGGGTTAGCTGTTAACAATGGTGATAACTAGACAATATGTTGAAGGTGTTGGCCCCCTGTGTTCTCTGTCTATGACCTGATGTTTAGATTGATTCTCATCTAAAAAGTGAGATAACGGAGTTTTACATAGATTCATGCAGTTTTTAGGCTCAGAGTTCTAGAATTTTTCAATTTATAGTTTCAGTTACATCACACTGTAAATTTTTGCTATAAATTCTGTATTAGGATTGAGCCCTCCACTATCACTTGATGAAGGAGCGTCGCTCCGAAAGCTAGTGTGCTTCCAACTAAACCTGTTGGATTATAACCTGGTGTTGTGTGATTTTTAACTTTGTACACCCCAGTCAAACACCGGCATCTCCAAATCAAGGGTAAGACTAGTTCCAGAGTCAAAGTGCTAATTGGGGTGGAGTGTTAATTACAACAGTATATGGCAAGAACTGGAGAAATTAGATTGGGGATGGCTTTTTGAAGGTAAATCATGTGGGTGTCTTTTAAAGGCAGTTGATGAGAGTTCAGTCCCCACGTGTTCCTGTGAGGATGAAAGATAAAAATGGCAAGTGAGCCTCACATCAGTAGTAGATTAGATTAGATTACTTACAGTGTGGAAACAGGCCCTTCGGCCCAACAAGTCCACACCGCCCCGCCGAAGCGCAACCCACCCATACCCCTACATTTACCCCTTACCTAACACTACGGGCAATTTAGAATGGCCAATTCACCTGACCTGCACATCTTTGGACTGTGGGAGGAAACCGGAGCACCCGGAGGAAACCCACGCAGACACGGGGAGAACGTGCAAACTCCACACAGACAGTCACCTGAGGTGGGAATTGAACCCAGGTCTCTGGCGCTGTGAGGCAGCAGTGCTAACCACTGTGCCACCGTGCTTCTGTGCTGTTTTCTCCGGTATTTATAGTGACCTGTCTCATGGCCAGCTATCCTTAGTAGCCACACACACAGACGACAAACAACATGAATTCGACTGGGACAACACTACCATTATAGGGCAAGCCAAACAGAGAACAGCCAGGGAATTCCTAGAGGCATGGCACTCATCCACAGACTCTATCAACAAACACATCGACCTGGACCCAATATACCGGCCACTGCAGTGGACAGCTCGAACTGACAACCGGAAGCGGCAGAGACAGGCCACTATAAATACCAGAGAAAACAGCACAGAAGCGCTTCACAGGAGGCTCCCAAGCACTGAGGATGTCACCTAGACAGGGGACGAAACGTTTGCAAGACAAATTCCCAGCTCGGCGAACAGAACCACAACAACGAGCACTCGAGCTACAAATCTTCTACCAAACTTTGAATATATAGGGATAGTCAGCATGGCTTTATACAGGGTGGAAGGGGTGGCTTTGTCTCACAAACCTGATTGAGTTTTTGAATGAAGTGAAGAAAATGATTGATGAGGGTAGGGCGGGTGGATGTTGTCTGCATGAACTTTAAAGAAACATTTGACAAGGTTCCTCATGGTAGGCTAGTCCAGAAGATTACATCACATGGGATTCATGGTGAGTTGGTAAGTTGGGTACAAAAATTGGCTTGGTTGTAGAAGACAGAGAGTAGTTGTGGAGAGAGGATTTTTTTTGACTGGAGGTCTGTGACCAGTGGTGTTCTACAACGATCAGTGTTAGGACTTCTGTTGTTTGTTATATATATCAATGCTTTGGATGAAAATGTTGGTGGTCTGATTAGTAAGGTTGAAGACAACATGAAACTTTGTTGAATTGTGGATAGTGAGGATTAAGCCAGGAGTGGAAACAAGAGTATATTTGTTCTGGCCTTTGTGCACATAGTCTTCACTCAGAAATGAAACATTGCCTGTGGCATGGCAGCTGTGGGGGCAACAAAATCTCTCTAGCAGCTTCATACTGGGATACAGAAAATGAAACAGTTTAATAAAGTAAGGCATTTTGCCACTGGGGGTGGATCCAGTGGTGGCAGCTGAGGGGAGGAGGCTAACACAGAAACCACTGGAGAAACTCAGCAGGTCTGACAGCATTTGTGAGGCAGAGACGGAATTAACATTTTGAATTTGGTATGATTCTGCTGGAGTCATTTGTTTTGCTCTCACACAAAAGCCACCAGACCTGCTGAGTTTCTCCAGTGTCCTCTGTGTTTGTTTCCGGTTCCCAGCATCTGCAGTATTTTGCCTTCATGGGAGGAGGTAGCCTACCTAGGAATTCAGCAGACCCAGACTGCAAGAGCTCGAGCTAAGTCTCAGAATCAGTCAACTCCTGAAATGATGTTTGGGCTTAAACCAAACCCCATAATTCCCAAAGAATACAAGACGTTTGAACTTTCACATCCGGTTTTAGATTAGATTAGAGTACTTACAGTGTGGAAACAGCCCTTTGGATTAGTGGTGCTGGAAGAGCACAGCAGTTCAGGCAGCATCCAAGGAGCTTCGAAATTGACGTTTCGGGCAAAAGCCCTTCATTTACCTCAAACAAGCCCTTTGGCCAAACAAGTCCACTTCGAAGAGCAACCCAGACCCATTCCCCTACAATTACCCCTTCACCTAACACTACGGGCAATTTAGCATGGCCAATTCTCCTGACCTGCACATTTTTGGGCTGTGCAAGGAAACCGGAGCACCCGGAGGAAACCCACGCAGACACGGGGAGAATGTGCAAACTCCGCACAGACAGTCGCCTGAAGCGGAAATTTAAACAATTCTACGTGAGTGAATCAGATTAAAATCCAGGTGAATTGAATTGGGATGCATTGCTTGCTCTTAATAGAAAGTCCTGTGCTGAGATTTTGTTGTCAACTGACTTAACAAACTCAGAGTGGGACTTTTCTGTTATGATCCCAGCTGATGGTATTACTAGAGAAGTCAGAGTGAAACCTGGCTTGATTGATCATTTAGGAGAAAGTGAGGACTGCAGAAGTTGGAGAGTCAGAGTTGAAAAGTGTGGCGCTGGAAAAGCACAGCAGTTCAGGCAGCATCTGAGGAGCATTTGTTTAGGATATAAGTTTGCTTGCTGAGCTGGAAGGCTCATTTTCAGACACTTTGTCACCAACCTAGGTAACATCTTCAGTGAGCCTCTGGATAAAGATTTGTCTGGAGGCTCATTGAAGATGTTACCTAATAGGGTGATGAAACGTCTAAAAATGAACCTTCCAGCTCAGTGGGCAAACCTACATTCAGAACCTCAACCTGAGCTACAAATCTTCTCAAAACTCGCGAGCATTTATTTAGTTTCAGCAGTTTGTTAATGTTCTGGTCAGTCACTAAGATACATGATACATTCACACACACACTGCAGATGTTCTTTTTACAACAGAATATAAGTTTATGATATTACACAAAAGAACAAAAAATAAACAAACAAAGCTTTCTATAAAGGACAATTCAAAAGATCCTGACAGAAACATCAAAACAAAGCTTCAATCTGTTTATCAACATTATCGATCACACAGACTCGATCACAGAGAAATGTTAACCATATCTCAGCTTCTTAAAATTGTTACTTGACTAACTTTCACCAGTTTATTTTTCTTGTGCCACAGAGATATCTTTAAGATTCATTTCCAAATCTGCTGGCATTGATTTTACACAATTCTGGGATCAAACCGTAACAACTTGAAGATTTCTATCAAATCTCTTGTCGCCTGGATGTTTCACAGATGAGGAACCACCCTGCTAAGGTGACTGTTTCCCTTGGACTGACTTGTTTGTTCCTCCCGCCAAGAGAAACTGCCCCACCTCCTGAATGTAGTACCAGGCTCTTCTGAATTAAAGCTTTGAACCTTCAGCTCTGAAATCAAAAATAAACCAATCACTTTAATGTGTTATCTCTACCTGTCATAGACCCAACAGTATAAGCATTTTATCCGTTAACACCACAGGATTCTCTCAGCACTCAACTGAAATCATATGCTCTTTTGGAACTGGTATATTTAGTTTACTGTTCTAAATTCTTTTTAAAGGCCAGAAAATCATTCTCAGGTTCAACCAAAACCAATCTGTCTATTTTTGAAAATCTGAATTCCAGAAATGACATTAATAAATGTCATGTGTCCAACTCATTGCTTTCACCTTGCACTCCTCTTTGGAAGGAAGTCCTGTCTTCAATATTTGTGATTTGTACCAGATTAGTCAATGATTCTTATAGTCCCAGCAACGCCAGAACTCAAGCTGTTTGGACAAGTAGTCCCCAAAGAAAATTGATAACAACTGGATCCAGATAAACCCCAGTCTTTTGTGAGGGTTTGGATGGGACACCCTATAGAGGAGGAGACATAGAGTCACACAGAGGTACAGCATGGAAACAGACCCTTCAGTCTAACTCATCCATGCCGACCAGCTTTCCTAAATTAAGCTAGACACATTTGCCAGCACTTGGTCCATACCTCTCTAAGCCCTTCGTATTTATATATCAATTCAGATGCCTTTTAAATGTTCTAATTGTACCAGCCACCAGCACTTCCCCTGGCAGCTCATTCCATACACACACCAGTCTCTGCATGAAAAAGTTGCTCCTTAAATCCCTTTTAAATCTTTCCCCTCTCATCCTAAACCTATGCCCTCTAATTCTGGACTCCCCCAACCAAGAGAAAAGGTCTTGTCTATTTGGACTCTGTGTCTCTCTCCACAGATAATGCCTGGACCTGCTGAATTTCTCTGTCCCTTCTGGTTTTTCTAACAGGGGGCAGGAGGAGGATGTGAAGGATGGTTTTTGGAGGTCGGGGGTGGTACAATGTTAGTGGTGATTCCACAGAAGTTCGCAGCGCAGGTCCTCTTCCTTCCCAATTCTGGTGAGAAACTAACCTTTCACTGCCCAGTATATTGGGATAGTTTAGGGGATTGGGAGCCTTAATTGCCAACAAATTTGATGTCAATAGGTCTCAAGGTGGGCAGGTTATTGGATGCTACACTTACCCCTTGTGTTATGGAGATTGCATCAGGGATGTATGGGAAGATGTGACTTGGAGGGTGCCAGTGTTGGACTGGGGTGGACAACATTAAAAATCACACAACACCAGGTTATGGTCCAACAGGTTTATTTGGAAGCACTTGCTTTCAGAGCACAGCTCCTTCATCAGGTGGTTGTGATGGTACCCTTCCAGAAGAGCACATGACTTGGGACAATAAAACACAGCCCTTCAACCCTCGTGTTGACAAGGTATGAGTTGGGAGGGGTAGGTGTGAACTTTCAGGTTGGACATTTCTCTGTTCGAGATTCCCCTCTCCAGGAAGTGATCGTGATGGACAGGTTTGGCTTCTTTTTGTTGGATTACAGAAATTGGTAGTTCTGATACAGGCTAATCCTTTACCCTCTGGTGAGTTTGGTTAGTGGTGGGGGTACGGTGGGAATAGTAAGTTCTGTGATTGATGAGCATGTTGTCTGATCCTAATGTGGGGGAAATGGGAATGGGAGGGGGCATTTTTAGCTGCTGGGGCTAGATGGCTCTTACCCCTCCAGGCCCAGAGCAGTGTTGTAAACGTGTCGAAGAGAGGATGCAGCCTTGTTAAAATGTTCAACAAATGATCAAATTTGTTGGACTGAATTTCATAACTTGTCATGGAAAAGATCTGAGCACATCATTTCTGTGTTTTTAGTTCAATGGCCACTAGGCGATCATATACAATATGGGTAATATCTGTTCTCCCCCTTCCTATACAATGCTACCTGATGATGTGGTCAGACAGCCAACTGGGATAAGCACAGGAACCGCCATCATCAGAGAAATGATTGCCAGATGTCGTCTATTTCTGACCAGATGTTACACTCAGACAGCAGGTGGGTTAACCCAGGAGTATCCACAAGACGGCGTAGACACTGCTGTGACCAGGATGACGCCTTTACAGCACTGGGTATGTGAAACTTGACAGTTTTACAATTCATATTAAAGGACACGGTGCAGGTCAACAGAGCAAAGATTTATGATTGCTACGGGGTTCAGCTGACAGGAGGGTTGTACTATAGTTACTTAATCAACGTCAGAATTCAACATCAACTGGGAATACACAAAACCACCAAGTTCTCTTCAGCACATCTGGCTGGTCTCAAAAACCTATATGCCTCTTTATTGCCCATATCCTCAAAAAGCTGTCCAGTTTTCCCACAGGATTTTCCAGTCTGGCCCTCTGTGTCGTTGATCTACACTGTTTATCATGCTCCACAGGCAGTTATCAAACTTAAGTTTCCCTTTTCTAATCTCTCCATTCATGCTCCTCGATGGTAGATCCCTTTGTTAATATATTCACCAGCTTGAATCCCATCTTCACCAGGTTTTCTCCATGGTAATCAGTCCTCAGTCTGGATACCTGACTGGTCACCCTATTCAATGCTGCCTCCACACTGCAGCATGGCAACCAATCTCAGACTCATACTTGAGAGTTTGCTGCAACTGGAGCTTTGTATAGTTTCATTATCAGTTACTGGGATCTGTGCTTAGCACACAGCTTTCCTAACAGATGCTGTACATGGAATCCCAACAGTGTGGAAGCAGGCCATTCAGCCCACACTGCCCCTCCAAAGAGCATACCACCCAGAAACTACCCACCTACCCTAGAAACCTGCATTTACCATGGCCAATCCATCCAAACTGTATATCTTTGGACTTGCAGACATGGGGAGAATATACACATTCCAAACAGTTGCCCAAAGGCTGAATCGAACCTGAGTCCCTGGTGCTGTGAGGCAGCAGTGTTAACCACTGAGCCACTGTGCCATTGTACTGTATCCTAGGTCTATTTAGCTTGCAGTCCCTTTGCATATTTCCCTTCCTGAGTACTGTAATCCTTTAATGATAATGATGGCTCTACCCAACAGACTTTAGATTAATGTAATCCACAAACTCCAGAATGTTTGTACTCATACGCAGAGGCTCATTTAGGTGCATAACACACTTTTGTTTTTTCAAAATAATTCATTTGAATTCTATCCTTGTTTTCTCCCCCCTCCCAGTGGAAATTACCATCTCCACCTTGGCACGTTGTCCTACAGCAATCAGAACAGAATAAGTTGCTGATCACTGGTGAACAGAATCAAAGATCCTGCTGTTTGCTTTGTGACTCCCACACGAACTATTGTATTACTGGAATCCAAGGCCAGTTCTCTGATTGCAAGGAAAATACTTACATGCTCCTGTATTGATATGGTGGGGGTGCTGATCTCAGCAGATCAGACAAGGTCACTCATTTGAATATCTACCGGCCCCTCCCCCCCCCCATTGGTGTTGGGATATAAGTTGCATTCACATTTGCATTGGCTCCCAGCGTAAAGTTCCAGTGTGAGGCATTCAGCCTGACTCTGGGATAAACTAAAAAATAGTGTGTATCACCACAGGAAATGATGCAATGTCACATGGTCTTGCTCCCTGATGGCTTCATTGTAGGATGGAGCCACAATAAGATATTTCTTAGATAAAGTTAATGTTTTCCTTAGCTCACTAGACTCTGTAAATATTCTTTAGCAGCTTGTAGCAAACAAAGTTATTGTAAGTACTCAAAGGTTTGTTTGAATCATCACTGCTATGTTTTTGTATAACCTCCTCTAGTCCAGTGACTCTCCAAGATTTCTGAGCACCTCCAATTCTGTGTCCTAGCCTCAATTGTCCAGGCCCTTTGGGTTTAGAGTTGCCAACTACTTATCAGGTTTCTATGCACTCATCCTTCTTTGACTCACTTTCAAGTTTTGCCTGATTAACTCCTGTGAAGCAATTTGGAACACTGTACTATGTTAAAGATGTTACGGATATGCAAATTGTAGTTGTTTGTAACGTTGGAGTAACTGAATCTTGCGATCATGCCAATGAGTGTTCTGAACATAAACTGGCAGAAATTCCACTCATAACCCCACCCAGTTACTGTTGGAAACATTGGCAGGCTGGTGAATCACAGCCTCTGGGGGGTTAAGCAGGTCAGACCAGTTCCGATAGATCGAGGAATCTTGCAACAATTGTAAATGTGATCAATTTGAAGAGCAGGGGAGCCCATTCCAATTTCTGAATAGGAAAGGTTGCATTTAGAGTCAGATCAAAATGACATGTAGACAGCGAGATCAGTGGATCAACCACTGGGGTGACAGTTGAAAGCTGCATGAACAATCCTTGTCATACTACACTAACTAAATGTTAACAACCTGTATTAACACCTTCAACATATTGTCCAGTTATCACCATTGATAACAGCTAACCCGAGAATGCAACTTTTTTAAAAAAAGGTTTTGTGATTTGCACATGAAAGGAGTGAAACTATCACTGTATTCTAACAGATGAAAGGCTTAACAGACAATCAATTTTTCAATGTATAATTTCAGTTACATCACACTGTAAATTTTGCTATAAATTCTGTTAGGATTGAGCCCTCCACTACCACCTGATGAAGGAGCGTCGCTCCGAAAGCTAGTGTGCTTCCAATTAAACCTGTTGGACTATAACCTGGTGTTGTGTGATTTTTAACTTTGTACACCCCAATCCAACACCGGCATCTCCAAATCATGACTACTCTCGACACCACTAACTGCCGGCTTAAAGCGGAGAGGATCTCCAAGATGATCGCACATATCGACACAGACATCAAGTTTCTACAGGAATGCAGGCAAGCAGGAAAGATCCCAAAAGGATTACGGATCACGAACCCACTTTCTAGATTAGAATCAATCTAAACATCATGGTATAGACAGAGAACACAGGGGGCCAACACCTTCAACGTATTGTCTAGCGATCACCATTGTTAACAGCTAACCCGAGAATGCAACTTTTTTAAAAAAAAGGTTTTGTGATTTACGCATGAAAGAAGTGGACCTATCACTGTATTCTAACAGATGAAAGGCTTAACAGACAATCAATTTTTCAATGTATAATTTCAGTTACATCACACTGCAAATTTTTGCTATAAATTCTGTGTGTTAGGATTGAGCCCTCCACTACCACCTGATAAAGGAGCGTTGCTCCAAAAGCTAGTGCTTCCAATTAAACCTGTTGGACTATTACCTGGTGTTGTGTGATTTTTAACTTTGTATTGTCTAAGATTCCTCCCACCCTCATCATCAACAGCAACAACCTACATCAATGGAGTGCCTTTAATGTGCCAAGATATTGCAATGCTTCACAGAGGCCTAATGTCAGAGAACTTGCCTAAGGATGACCATGTAGCCATGGTTTATTGGTTTTAACGACAATCTGGTTCACTAGTTTCTTTTATGGAAGGAAATCTGCCATCTTTACCCGGTCTGGCCCACATGTGACTCCAGCCCCAAAGCAATGTGGTTGACTCTTAACTGCCCTTTGGAATGGACTAGCAAGGCACTCAGTACACTTAGGAATGGGCCACACATACTGGCCCAGTCAGTAATGCCCACATCCCCATGAGAGTATGAAATAAAACTACTGAAGGCACAGTCACCAGCGCTGGGTTGAAGGGATATGGGTGCGCAAGAAACCAGAAGTGGAAGAATATTTCCATCTCAAAGAAGTGATGGGGGTTTCAAAAGATCCTGGAGAAGGGGTGCAGTGACTCATCAGCAAACTGATACACTGATGGATTGGGTGCTGATAAATATCACTGAGAAAAGGTGAATAGGACCCATTCAAGTTTAGAAACTAGCTCTCCATTCACTCTGCCCACTGATTAAAATCATGCTGACACAAAGATAACGAAAGCATTGTTACATGTTTACCCAAATTATTCTACTCCTGTGGTCTTACAACCTGTCTGACGATTGAAAACCACATCACTTCTCCTGAGGGCCATTGAGATGTATTCGCCTCAGAAGGAGTGCAGCGTAGATTTATTAGACCAATATCTGGACTCCAAGGATACGATTATGAAAAGAGATTTCACAAGCCAGTCTCATTCCCCGAAGTTTAGAAGACTCGGGAGTGATTATTTTTGAGATTTTCAAGGCATTGGGTGAACAGAGAGGAAAGATAGAGAGAAATAGCATCTTCTGCTTTGGGGAGTCTAAGATGAGGGCACATAATCCAGAAATTAATAAAGTTAAAAATCACACAACAACAGGTTATAATCCAACACATTTATTTGGAAGCACTAGCTTTCGAGCACTGCTCCTTCACCACCTGATGAAGGAGGTGCACTCTGAAAGCTCATGCTTCCAATCAAACCTGTTGGGCTATAACTTGGTGTTGTGTGATTTTTAACTTTGTGCACCCCAGTCCAACACCAGCATCTGCAAACCAGAAATTAATGCCAGACTTTTAAGGAGTGAAATTAGAAAACACTTCTACACCTAAAAGAAAGGTGGAACTTTGGAGCCTACTCCCTTCAAATCATGCAATGATGCTTCCCCAGTTGCAAATTTGAAATCCGTGATTATTGTTGAAGGAAAAGATATACTGCTTGTTTTACACTCATCAGCACTTATTTGGCAAGATGCCAAATTTCAAAGGATGAAACAACTTGTATTGAATGATGATTTTGAGTGGTGATTTGTTGGCAAATTGACTCCGATTGGTCAAGATGTTTCCATGGAGAACGCTTTGTTGTTGCCCATTGTTTGTTTTAATCCTGAATCTACACAGTGCCTGGACATGTTGTTTTGCATGCAGAGGAAAAATATCAATATATGTAGATTCTAACAATATAAATAAACCACATTCTAGCACATGAAGTGCTGGGTAATCATGGAATCACCTCTCATGTTTGGACATAGGAGTAGGAGGAGGCCATTCAGTCCCTAGAGCTAATTCTGCCATTTGATAAGATCACAGCTGATCTGTGGCCTAACTCCATATTCCTACCTTAGGCCCATGTCCTTTGATACATTTGCTTAATAAAAAAACGGTTGATCTCAGATTTAAATTTCACAATTGAATTAGCATCAATTGCCATTGGAGGAAGAGGGTTCCAAACCTCTACAATGTTTGTGTGTCAAAATGCTTCCCAACATCTTTCCAGAAAGGTCTAGCCTTAACTCTGTGACAATGCCCCTGATTCTAGAATCTCCAACCAGTGGAAATAATTTATCATTACCTACCCTATCCTTCCCTGTTAATATCCTGAAGATCTCAGTTAAATCATCCCTTAACATTTAAATTCCAGAAATTAAAGACCCGATTTGTCTCATCTCTCCACGTAACTTAACCCCTGAAGTCTGGCTATCAACTCTGTAAACCTGCTCTGAGTTCCCTCCAGGGCTAAAACATCCTTCCTAAGGTGTGCTGTATAGATCAGCTCTCAGTACTCGAAGTGGAGTCTAACTAGGGCTCTGTACAACTGCAAATAATGTCTGCATCCTAATACAGTAGCGCCTCGACATACGAAAGACCCCGTTCACGAACAAATCAGTTTACGAACAGGATTGTACGTAAGCTTTTGCTTCAATGTACTTACGCAATTCAAGGTACGAATGAAGGTACGAACGCAAAAAGCCCGTGTGCGACCACATGGTTTCATTGTTCTACTTTGCTACGTGCTTGTTGAACGCAAAAGCTCTCAGGCCCCGCGTGATCTCATTCAGTTCGTCTTTGGCGCGTGCGCTGTGAACAGCCATCCAACCATTCTTACACTATCCGAACAATGGGAAAAATTGATTCAGTTCGCAAACTTTTCGGTTTGCGAACCGGGTCCCGGAATGGATTAAGTTTGTAAGTCGAGACGCTACTTGTACTCCAGCCCTTTCGATATGAAGGCCAGCATCACATTCGCCTTCTTGACTATTTTCTGGTACTCGATCATCACATTTTAAAAATCTATGCACTTTAGCCCTCTAAACTCATTGGATACTCACTGTTTTTAACTTTGTGCATTCTGAAAAAAAGCCCTGATCTGTCCTTTATTGGTCTAACATGAATAACTGCTAAGTTAAAAATCACACAACACCAGGTTATAGCCCAACAGGTTTAATTGGAAGCACTAGCATTTGGAGCGGTGCATAGAGCAATACAACGCAGAACAGGCCCTTCGGCCTTTGATGTTGCGCCAACCCGTGAACTATTCTCAGCTCATCCCCCTACACTATCCATCATCATCCATGTGCTTATCCAAGGATTGTTTAAATCCCCCTAATGTGACTGAGTTAACGATCTTGGCAGGTAGAGCATTCCATGCCCTTACCACTCTCTGAGTAAAGAACCTGTCCCTGACCTCTGTGTTAAATCTATCACCCCTCAATTTGTAGTTATGCCCCCTCGTACAAACTGACATCATCCTAGGAAAAAGACTCTCACTGTCTACCCTATCTAATCCTCTGATCATCTTGTATGTCTCTATCAAATCCCCTCTTAGCCTTCTTCTTTGCAATGAGAACTCTCTCAGCCTTTCCTCATAAGACCTTCAAACCTTGATCATGAAAATCTCAGCAGAGTTGTCTCTTGTGTGAAGGAAAATCAAAACAGCTATCTGCATTGCAAGTGCAAGACCACAGGTAAAATTACATTTTTCAGACTGCCTCGAGGAGCACAGGCCTGCTCCCTCATCAAAAAGAGATGATTGGTGGTAAGGGTCCTGCACCTGAGTTCATCACAGGTTGAGTTCATCAACCTGGTGTTGTGTGATTTTTAACTTTGTACACCCCAGTCCAACACCGGCATCTCCAAATCATGAATAACTGCATACTTGCTTATATTAAAATCTATTTGCCACAACTGTGCCCATTCACGTAATCTATCAATATCGTAATTTTATATTGCAATTAACACTGTCTACAAGGTGCCCAATTTTGTGTTGTCAGCAACTTTAGATATTTAAATTTTTACGCCATTATCCAAGTCATTAATGAATATTGTGATGTTATATTCTGTCGAGAGTGTGGTGCTGACAAAGCACAGCAGATCAGGCAGCTTCCAAGGAGCAGGAGGATTGACATTTTGGGCATAAGCCCTTCATCAGGAATCAGATTCCTGATAAAGGGCTTATGCCCGAAATGTCGATTCTTCTGCTCCTCGGATGCTGCCTGACCTGCTGTGCCTTTCCAGCACCGCACTATTAACTCTGATCGCCAGCATCAGCAGTCCTCATTTTCTCCTAGTTGTAGAACCTTACTGCAAAGTCTCTCCCAAGGATGCCTACCTTGAACAAGTTCTTCTCCTCTCCCTACAAGGATCTCAGTGAGTCTCTTTCTCACTGAACCCCCGCCACATCGTCTGCTCTGCCCTGAAGCAGACTCTCTACCGCAGCCACATCTCCTTCCTCAGTGCCTGTCTACAGAACCGACTGATCCCACATGGACTCTGGACTACAGTGAGATGAACACAATTTGGACCTGAACAGCACAACCAGTATGTACTATCAATTCGAAACACTCAGAAATGGTTCTCTTTCTGGATCCTCCGCTCCACACTCACAGCCATGTGCCACCACCTTCGCTCCCTGCAGTCAGCCCTGTCCCAGCTCAGGGCCACACTCTCCCAGTCCTACAAAGGACCTCTGTTGTTTTACATCCTCAGACAAACTCACACGCTCAAAAAAAACACTTTTGCTTCACTATATCGGACAGAAATGAATGTTCGTGAAACAAACTTCCATGTACTTAGCTCAATACTTGGGTTTCCTCGACCATTCCAGAACCTTCTCCTGGCTTCTTGAACTGCTCGGATGCCATTAGCCATGCGGCCGCTCCAGCCACAACCGCTGCAGCAAGCGATGATGTCACTTTCGCCCCATATGCCCCACAGACTACAGCAACTGCTGACCATGCCACCTCAGCGATTGCCATCCAGACAACCACCAGTGCGATTGCTACCTCCGTGACCACCACAGGATCCACCATCACCTGCACCGACATGATAACTACCCTGCATGTCACCTCCACCCCTTCAGTTGCTACTCCTGCAGCCACCTCCGCCTCCAGAGACGTCACTCACTGATGACGACATTGCTGATGTCACTTGCATGACCGGGGACATGACTCACCAGAACTCGGCTGGCGACATTGCTGATGTCACGCGTTACATCACTTCCACCCCATGGTTGCCACTGCAGGCTTCACTTCCGCCCCCATGGTGAGCATCACTTCTATTGGTGACGTCACTCCTGACCCTATAACTATGCCTAATCCAGCGGCAATCTCCACCCCCACTCCCAGCTCCAGTCCCAAACCAGGTCCTAGCCCCCAGCCCTCCCGTAGTTTTACTATTGCCTCAGACCTCCCCTCACTCAGGATGAATGTTCAGTCCTCAGTAAAGGCCTCCCTCTACCTTCCCAGATTAATGAGTTCGACACGCCTTGTGACATTGAACACGTCTTCCACCGACTCTGCTTCCGAACACCCTTTTCCAATCAAGACACCTGCCCACCCATTGAGGACCCCTTCTCTTGCCCCCAACACACCGCATCCACCTGGACACTCTATGCTGGTCTGTTACCTGCCCTCGATCTCTTCATCTCCAACTGCTGCAGTGACATAGACCGCCCCCCCCCCCCCCCCACTCCAACCTCTCACCCTCACAATGCACAGCCCCCCACTCCCTCTGCTCCAATCCCAACCTCACCCTCAAGCCAGTGGACCAGGGGGCACTGTGGTAGTTTGGCACACTGACCTCTACACTGCTAAAGCCAGGCGCAAACTCACAGACACCTCCTCCTCCTGCCCCCTCGACCACAATCTCACTTCCCATCACCAAACCATCAACTCCCAGACCATCTACAACCTCATCACCTCTGGGGATCTCCCATCCACAGCCTCCAACATCAGAGTGCATGAACCCCACACTGCCCGATTCTACATCCTGCCGAAGATTCACAAACCTGACTTCCTCAGTCGATCCATTGTCTCACCATTCTCCTTTCCCACTGAACTCAACTCTGCATACCGTGGCACTCTCCTTCCCCCCTTAGTCCAGGAACTCACCACCTATGTTTGGGACACCACTCACGCCCTTCACCTCCTCCAAGGCTTAAGTTTTCCCAGCCCCCTACACCTTATCTCCACCATGGATATCCAATCCCTTCCTGAAGAAGGGCTTATGCTCGAAACGTCGAATCTCCTGCTCTTTAGATGCTGCCTGACCTGCTGCACTTTTTCAACACCACACTCTTGACTCTGATCTCCAGCATCTGCAGTCCTCACTTTCTCCATATCGTGTTCTGTGTTTTGTGAGGATAGGTTGTTGGAGTGCAGTTATTTTTCTGCTTGTTACAGACTGTCAAAGGCATGTGCTGCTTGGTATGATTCTCCCACCATTGGGACAGATTATGTTCCTAAGCATCATATCAGCACTGACATTCCTGTAATGTCTTGTTCATTTCTGAGGTAGACAGAATGTCTCTTTGGCAACCAACACCGATCATGCCTACTGCTGCTGCATAGTGGCAGCATGAACAGTCAACTTTACCAGTTAAATGAAATTTTAAACAACCTAAACTTTCGAGGATAATTTAAGGTAGACTGGGCACTTTGAGTTTTCTGTGCGCACAGTTACAGATGCTATCACTTATGTGGAGACCATGCAAGACCTGCATATCAATTGCTAATGCTTGTTTGGTCTTTTGAGTCTACTTATTAATGTGCCATTGAAGGAAGCCATTGAGATTTGTTCTGATCTATTGTATCATGGTAATTTAGATGGGCAATTATTTTTCTGAATCTGCACACACTGAACTTAGGAACTTAGCATCTCACACAGTAGAGCTCAGCATCAATGACATCATGTGTATTTAAATAGATGTTGTTGCCTTGGGATCCCCTCTGGACCTAGCTCTCACTCGCAATTGTATCTGTTTCCATAAGAAGAATGTTTCAATAGAATGACTCTTAAATTCTTGTTAGAAATCTGCAAATGAATTCTCTACTAATGTCCTTTGCAAGCCCACCTCCATTGGTCACTGTTGAGGTTCCTCTCACTCTCAGCATTATGCAATTGGTTTTATCAGAAATAAACAGGGCCCAAATCATTTGCTCCATTGTTCAAGCTTGATGCAGAAACAGCATGTATCAAAGTTGCCCTGTGGGATAATAGCTATCCTAATCAGATCATTGCTCATTGTATGCTGCCCATCTTGCTAATGGGTCAAAAAACGGTGCATCTTAAACAAAAGCAACTTAGCTTGGAATCCCTGCAGTATGGAAGCAGGCCATTCAGTCCATCAGGTGCACACCAACTCTCCAAGGAGCATTGCAACCCCTACTCTATTCCTGTAACCTTGCGTTTCCCATGGCCAATCCACCTAAATTGCACACCTTTGGACTGTGTGAAGAAACCAGAGCACCTGGAGGAAACCCACACAGAGAGAATGTGCAAACTCCACAGAGACAGACGCCCCAGGGTGGAATTAAACCCAGGTCCCTGGCACTGTGATGGAACAGTGCTAACCACTGAGCCAACACTGCTGGCATTTGGCTGATGATAGAGACTCCTGTTACTTCCACAAGATTTCAATGAACTTCTCCTGACTTATCCTACTAAGTCTAGACCATAGGAAACAGGAATAAGATTGGCTGTATGGCCTAGGGTCTGTTCCACCATTCAATAGGATCATGGTTGATCTGACAACATTCCTCAGGTCCCTTTTTCTCCCTTTACTCTGTAACCCTTGATTCCCTGACTTAAGTCTCTCAGCTCAAAGGAGATCATTTCTGGCCGTTCTCACATCCTTACTTAACTGAGGTCCTTCATTCATGCTATCATTAGGAGAAATCTCCTCTGCACCCTGTCCAAGAACTTGATATGCTTCTTGAGACATAGTGTCTAAAACTGAGCACCATCCTCCAAATGAGGCATAACTAGCAATGTATAAGCTGCTCCACACTAGCAATGTATAAGCAGCACTCCAAAAGCTGGTGTTCCCAAATCAACCTGTTGGACTATAACCTGGTGTTGTGTGATTTTAATCAAGTAATTAATAGCCCCACATTTGCTAGCAATGAGGCCTGCATTTTAAAATAGGCCTGCCAGATGATAGACGTGGTTGAACCTCTAGGTTTCACTTCCTCTCCATGGGGGAGAAAAGTTACGCTTTCTGTAATATTTTGGATCTATCAAATGAATTCTGAGTAATTAAGCAAATGCCATCAGGAGATTTCTTGGAAGTATATGGCTGTGTAAAAGTTGTAATAACTTTCACATTGGATTAGACTCCACAGTGTGGAAACAGGCCCTTTGGCCCAACAAGTCCACACTGACCCTCTGAAGAATAACCCACGCAGACACATTTCCCTTCTTTTTCTCCTAATATACCTAACACTATGGGCAATTTAACATGACTAATTCACATGACCTGCACATCTTTGAAATGTGGGAAGAAACCCACACTGACACAGGGAGAATATGCAAGCTCCACACAGTCAGTAACCTGAAGCAGGAATTGAACCTGGGTCCCTGGTGCTTTGAGGCAGTAGGGCTAACCACTAAACCACCATGCCACCTCAATGGCAGAGATGTACTCAGTATTAACATGCATCTGTACTCTCTGGTCAGTTAATGGACCTGTGGTATCCTCCATTGCTCTAGATAGATGACAAAGACAAGTATTTTCAAATGTTTGTGTGGTAGACTCCAAAAGTGGGCTTCCTGGGCTGATTCTGAACAACATCTGTGCCTTTATTTGCTTACAACCACATTCCTCCTCCAAATTCAGGACTTCTAGCAACAAGTTGGAGCTCAGTTTAGGAACTGGAGACAGTAACAATTCAAAGGATCTGGAAAAAAAAAATCAGCAGCAAACTTCAGGAAGAAATAGCTGCAAGATCAATAATGCAGAAAGAGCTACAAGAGATTAATAAAGACCTGCACATATTATCCTTTTCCTACAGATTCCTACCTGCATGATGGGTTTTCTTTCATTCATTTTAGTCTTCCTCTAAATCTTTATTCAGAGAGGAAAATAAAATGACTTACATTTATACAGCACCTTTCAAAACCTCAGGGTGCCTCAAAGTGTCTCATTAACATTTGAAGTTTAGTCACTGTTGTAATGTAGGCAATACAACAGTTAATTCACTGACCAGCAAGCTCCGAGAAACAGCAATGAAATAACCACCATTTACCCTATTTTTGACAACTTGATTGAGGGTGAAGGGCTTTTGCCCGAAACGTCGATTTCGCTGCTCGTTGGATGCTGCCTGAACTGCTATGCTCTTCCAGCACCACTAATCCAGTATGAGGGATATAACTGCCTAAGACACCAAGGAGAATTCTGCTGCTCTCATTCCTATAGTGGCTTGTGATCATAAACACTCAACTGGGATGGCAGAAGCAGCTTCTGTTCAAACAGCCACACTTCCAGCATCACTATTGTACAAACACATAACTTTCTGGCACATCAAGCTAAGATTGATCATGTTCAACAATTCAATTGTTTTGTGTTTGATCCTATGAGTCTGTTTACTATTGATGCTTAATTTGTTAAGAATGAAATCACAGAATCATTGCAGTGTGGAAGCAGGCCATTCAGCCCACTGAGTCAAGGTCAACTATTTGAAGAACATCCCATCTAGATCCAGCCTCCTCCCCGATCCCTGCAGTTCCCATTTCAATCTATCTAACCTGCATGTCTTTGGACTGTGGGAGGAAACCCATGCAGACACAGGGAGAATATGCAAACTCCACACATACCCAAGGCTGGAATCGAACCTGGGTCTCTGGTGCAGTGAGGCAGCGGTGCTAAGTATTGAGCCACCGTGGATTTGGATGTGGACTTAGGAGGGAAAAGTAAATGAACTAAAAGGAACAAAGTTAGAGCTGCAGCATTTTGTGACTGTACGATATTTCAAAACTGCTGTCCACAGATCTGCTCACATATAACTTTGTACACTATTATCTTAATGTTGTTCTGAGCTATAAAATACATAATAAACTGATGAATACAACAAGACCAACCTGGACAATGGCTGGTACCTTGAGGAGTTGTGAAAAAGCAAAAAGATCATTTTCTAAACGATTGTCCAGTCTGAATATTGGGAATGAATTTCTTATTTGGACAGTGTGGGAACTGCTAAAGGCCCAACTTAAATTAAGAATCAGCCAGTGGCCATAGAAAATTAATCTCAGGATTCTTTTAAAATTAACTCTCACAAGTAATGAGACCCACTAATACAGTCCCCATGGTGTAAAAAATAAACCTAAAGCTTCTTGTTAAACAAACCAGCACTCACAAACAACAGCTCAGCAACAAGATTCCCGACTATGGCTCGGGATAAATTTCCTTTCAGAATCTTGAGGAGAGAATCCAGGCTAGTGTTCCTGTGTAGTACACCTCAGGTAAAAGAAGAAGATAGAGGGGTTACCATCAGGGGACGGAAAGGGAACCGGCAGGCAGTGCAGGGATCCACTGTGATCGTTCCCCTCAACAATAAGATTTGGATATTGTTGGGGAGAATGACTTACCGGGGTAAGCAATGAGGCACAGGGGTCTCTGGCACAGAGTCTGTCCCTGTTGTTCAGAAGGGAAGGGGCAAGAGGAGCAGAGCATTAGTCACTGGGGATTCCATAGTTAGGGGGACAAATAGGAGGTTCTGTGGGAACGAGAGAGACTTACGGTTGGTGTGTTGCCTCCCAGGTACCAGGATTGGTAATGTCCATGATCGTATATTCAGGATCTTTGAGGGCGAGGGGGAGCACCCCAAGTCTTGGTCCACATAGGCACCAACGACATAGGTAGGAAGAGAGATGGGGATTCAGGGAGCTAGGGTAGAAGCTTAGAGCCAGAACAAACAGAGTTGTTATCTGTGGTTTGTTGCCCGTACCACATGCTAGCGAGGCGAGGAGTAGGGAAAGAGAGGAGTTGAACATGTGACTATAGGGATAGTGCAGACAGAGGGTTTTGGATTCCTGGATAATTAGGACTCTTTGTGGGGTAGGTGGGACCTCTACAAATAGAGGGTCTGCAACTGAACCAGAGGGGTACCAATATCCTGGGGGGGGGGGGGGGGGGGGGTGGGGGGGAATTTGCTAATGCTCTTCAGGTCAGTTTAAATTAATTCAGCAGGGGGATGGGAGCCAAAATTGTCATGTGAGTATAAAGGAGGTTGAGAGTAGTAAAGTCAAAACTAAGATTTCAAGATCGCAAGAAAGGACCAGCAGGCAAGAAGTTGGTTTGAAGTGTGTTTACTTCAACGCCAGGAGCATCTGGAATAAGGTGGATGAACTTGCAGCAAGGATTGGTACCTGGGATTTTGATATTGTGCCATTTCAGAGACATTGGTAGAGCAGGGACAGGAATAGTTGTTGCAGGTTCCAGGATTTAGCTGTTTCACTAAGGACAGAGAAAATGGTAAAAGAGGGGGATGTGTGGCATTGTAAGTCAAGGACAGCATTACTGTAGCAGAAAGGACGTTTGAGGACTTGTTTACTGAGGTAGTATGGGCTGAAATTAGAAACGGGAAAGGAGAGGTTACCATGTTGGGAATTTTCTATAGCCCTCCAAATAGTTCCAGAAATGTAGGGGAAAGGATAGCAAAGATGATCCTCAATAGGAATGAGAGTGACAGGGTAATTGTTATGGGGGACTTACACGTTCCAAATATTGACTGGGAATACTATAGATCAAGTACTTTAGATGGGTCAAGCTTTGTCCAATATGTGCAGGATATTTCCTGACACAGTATATGGACAGATCAACAAGGGGTGAGGCCACAGTAGATTTGGTACTGGGTAATGAGCCCGGCCAGGTGTTAGACTTAGAAGTAGGTATGCACTTTGGTGATATTGACCACAATTCAGTTATGTTTACTTTAGTGATGGAAAAGGATAGGTATATACTGCAGGGCAAGAGTTATTGCTGGGGGAAAGGCAATTATGATGTGATTAGGCAAGATTTAGGATGTATAGGATGGGGAAGCAAACTGCAGGGGATGGGCTCAATTGAAATGTGGAGCTTATTCAAGGAACAGCTACTGCGTGTCCTTGGTAAGTATGTACTGGTCAGGCAAGGAGGAAGTGGTTGAGTGCGGAAGCTGTGGTTTATTAAAGAAGTTGAATCTCTTGTCAAGAGAAAGAAGAAGGCTTATGTTAGGATGAGATGTGAAGGCTCAGTTGGGGCACTTGAGTATTACAAGTTAGCCAGGAAAGACCTAAAGAGAGAGCTAAGAAGAGCCAGGAGGGGATATGAGAGATCATTGGTGGATGAGATCAAGGAAAACCCTAAAGCTTTACAGAGGAACTTTGATTATCTGAACGAGATGGGCGGGCACTATTTCGTTCAGATGAATGATTATTTGGTTAATTGATTAAATGTCTTTCCTCTGGGGCTCGAAATTTTCTGTTAAGTCCGCTCCCCGTTCAGGAGACGAGACAGCAGCAGCACATCGCACATGAGCCTCGCCCCATCACCGCCCCCCCCCAAACCCCATCCAACACCACCCCCAACCTCATTCCCCCAAACCCCATCCAACACCACCCCCAACCTCATTCCCCCAAACCCCATCCAACACCACCCCCAACCTCATCCCCAAACCTCATTCAACACCACCCCCGAAACCCATCCAACACCACCCCCAACCTCGTCCCCAAACGCCATTCAACACCACCCCCAAACCCCATCCAACACCACCCCCAACCTCATTCCCCCAAACCCCATCCAACACCACCCCAACTCGTCCCCAAAACCCCATCCAACACCGCCCCAACCTCATCCCCAAAACCCCATTCAACACCACCCCTACCCCCACCCCAACCCCTGAAATCCATCCAACAGCGTCCCCAACCTAGTCTCACAAGCCCCATCCAACACCACCCATACCCCCACCCCCAAACCCCATCCAACACCACCCCCAAAACCCATCCAACACCGCACCCAACCTCGTCCCCAAAACCCCATCCAACACCGCCCCCAACCTCATCCCCAAACCCCATCTACACCACCCCCACCCCCACCCCTGAAACTCATCCAACCCCACACCCCGAAACCCATTCAACCCCACCCCCACCCCGCCCCAACTCCATTCAACTCCACCTCCACCCCCAACCCCTGAAACCCATCCAACACAGACCCCACCCCGTCCCCCAAATCCCATCCAATACAGACCCCACCCTGCCCCCCAACCCCATTCAACACCACCTCCATCCCCACTCCGAAACCCATCCAACACAGACCCCACACCACACCCCAAACCCCATCCAACACCACCCCCACTCCCACACCCCCAGACCCATCCAACACTGCCTCCGACCTCGTCCCCCAACCCCGACCAACACCACTCCCACCCCCACCCCACCCCCCAACCCCGTCCAACACTGCCCCAACCTCATCCCCAAAACCCCATCCAACACCACCCCCACCCCGCCCCCCCAACCCCAACCAACACCGCTCTCACCCCCACCCCTCCCAACCCCAGCCAACACCACTCCCATCCCCACTCTCCAAACCTGTCCAAC